>NW_026291503.1:0-354327 GCF_023091745.1 Budorcas taxicolor
ACCCCAAGATCCATGGCAACACTGGAGAGGAATCCTCAGGTTCCGGCCCCGACTCCACACAAGGACTGAGGCCCCGGCATGGACGGGAGAGGAATCCCGAGAGGTCCCCTAGCAACTCGCATGGGGACTGGCCTTTCCTGAGGCCACGAGAGCGGGTCCCTGAGGTCCCCGTCGTAACTCGAGAAGACCTGCCGCAACTCGAGAAAATCCAGGAGGTTCTCCCCTCCAGGCGAGATGAGGCCCATTTCCGATGAGGCGTCTCGAGGCGGATCACACCTCACCTCTGGAACTTCGAAAGGGTCCTTCACACCCTTGGTGCAAATCAAGAAGTTCCCCGACCTAGCCGTCTCCACTCGAGAGGAATCACGAGGGTCCCGCCCACATCCAGAGGAGCCCCGTTTCCGCCTCGTAGCTCGAGATGAGGGATCCTTTCCCTGCTTCGTCGGGAAAGAGTTCCCGGCGTTCCCGTCGCATCTCAAGAGGAGGCCCTCTCAACAGGAACGGCGAGAGGAACTCCAGGGTCGTGCCACCATTCCAAGAGTCCCCCAGATGTCTCAGTCCATTCCAGAGGAACCTCTTTTCCCTTCACCGGCTCGTCTTTCACGCCGAGGATCGACTCCCACCAAGGTGGCACGTGGCACAGCCCTGTGGGAAAGCCTCGTGGGAAAGCCTCGAGGGACAGCCTCGAGGGAAAGCCACAGATCCCTTGATCCACGTGACAGGAAGCGTGACACTACTGCTGCAGCTCGGGAGGAGAGCGCACGTGCATGCCCCCCACTCGAGACGAGGCCTGACTCCCCTGGGGAGACTCAGAAGCACCCCAAGATCCATGGCAACACTGGAGAGGAATCCTCAGGTTCCGGCCCCGACTCCACACAAGGACTGAGGCCCCGGCATGGACGGGAGAGGAATCCCGAGAGGTCCCCTAGCAACTCGCATGGGGACTGGCCTTTCCTGAGGCCACCAGAGCGGGTCCCTGAGGTCCCCGTCGTAACTCGAGAAGACCTGCCGCAACTCGAGAAAATCCAGGAGGTTCTCCCCTCCAGGCGAGATGAGGCCCATTTCCGCTGAGGCGTCTCGAGGCTGATCACACCTCACCTCTGGAACTTCGAAAGGGTCCTTCACACCCTTGGTGCAAATCAAGAAGTTCCCCGACCTAGCCGTCTCCACTCGAGAGGAATCACGAGGGTCCCGCCCACATCCAGAGGAGCCCCGTTTCCGCCTCGTAGCTCGAGATGAGGGATCCTTTCCCTGCTTCGTCGGGAAAGAGTTCCCGGCGTTCCCGTCGCATCTCAAGAGGAGGCCCTCTCAACAGGAACGGCGAGAGGAACTCCAGGGTCGTGCCACCATTCCAAGAGTCCCCCAGATGTCTCAGTCCATTCCAGAGGAACCTCTTTTCCCTTCACCGGCTCGTCTTTCACGCCGAGGATCGACTCCCACCAAGGTGGCACGTGGCACAGCCCTGTGGGAAAGCCTCGTGGGAAAGCCTCGAGGGACAGCCTCGAGGGAAAGCCACAGATCCCTTGATCCACGTGACAGGAAGCGTGACACTACTGCTGCAGCTCGGGAGGAAAGCGCACGTGCATGCCCCCACTCGAGACGAGGCCTGACTCCCCTGGGGAGACTCAGAAGCACCCCAAGATCCATGGCAACACTGGAGAGGAATCCTCAGGTTCCGGCCCCGACTCCACACAAGGACTGAGGCCCCGGCATGGACGGGAGAGGAATCCCGAGAGGTCCCCTAGCAACTCGCATGGGGACTGGCCTTTCCTGAGGCCACCAGAGCGGGTCCCTGAGGTCCCCGTCGTAACTCGAGAAGACCTGCCGCAACTCGAGAAAATCCAGGAGGTTCTCCCCTCCAGGCGAGATGAGGCCCATTTCCGCTGAGGCGTCTCGAGGCTGATCACACCTCACCTCTGGAACTTCGAAAGGGTCCTTCACACCCTTGGTGCAAATCAAGAAGTTCCCCGACCTAGCCGTCTCCACTCGAGAGGAATCACGAGGGTCCCGCCCACATCCAGAGGAGCCCCGTTTCCGCCTCGTAGCTCGAGATGAGGGATCCTTTCCCTGCTTCGTCGGGAAAGAGTTCCCGGCGTTCCCGTCGCATCTCAAGAGGAGGCCCTCTCAACAGGAACGGCGAGAGGAACTCCAGGGTCGTGCCACCATTCCAAGAGTCCCCCAGATGTCTCAGTCCATTCCAGAGGAACCTCTTTTCCCTTCACCGGCTCGTCTTTCACGCCGAGGATCGACTCCCACCAAGGTGGCACGTGGCACAGCCCTGTGGGAAAGCCTCGTGGGAAAGCCTCGAGGGACAGCCTCGAGGGAAAGCCACAGATCCCTTGATCCACGTGACAGGAAGCGTGACACTACTGCTGCAGCTCGGGAGGAAAGCGCACGTGCATGCCCCCACTCGAGACGAGGCCTGACTCCCCTGGGGAGACTCAGAAGCACCCCAAGATCCATGGCAACACTGGAGAGGAATCCTCAGGTTCCGGCCCCGACTCCACACAAGGACTGAGGCCCCGGCATGGATGGGAGAGGAATCCCGAGAGGTCCCCTAGCAACTCGCATGGGGACTGGCCTTTCCTGAGGCCACCAGAGCGGGTCCCTGAGGTCCCCGTCGTATCTCGAGAAGACCTGCCGCAACTCGAGAAAATCCAGGAGGTTCTCCCCTCCAGGCGAGATGAGGCCCATTTCCGCTGAGGCGTCTCGAGGCTGATCACACCTCACCTCTGGAACTTCGAAAGGGTCCTTCACACCCTTGGTGCAAATCAAGAAGTTCCCCGACCTAGCCGTCTCCACTCGAGAGGAATCACGAGGGTCCCGCCCACATCCAGAGGAGCCCCGTTTCCGCCTCGTAGCTCGAGATGAGGGATCCTTTCCCTGCTTCGTCGGGAAAGAGTTCCCGGCGTTCCCGTCGCATCTCAAGAGGAGGCCCTCTCAACAGGAACGGCGAGAGGAACTCCAGGGTCGTGCCACCATTCCAAGAGTCCCCCAGATGTCTCAGTCCATTCCAGAGGAACCTCTTTTCCCTTCACCGGCTCGTCTTTCACGCCGAGGATCGACTCCCACCAAGGTGGCACGTGGCACAGCCCTGTGGGAAAGCCTCGTGGGAAAGCCTCGAGGGACAGCCTCGAGGGAAAGCCACAGATCCCTTGATCCACGTGACAGGAAGCGTGACACTACTGCTGCAGCTCGGGAGGAAAGCGCACGTGCATGCCCCCACTCGAGACGAGGCCTGACTCCCCTGGGGAGACTCAGAAGCACCCCAAGATCCATGGCAACACTGGAGAGGAATCCTCAGGTTCCGGCCCCGACTCCACACAAGGACTGAGGCCCCGGCATGGACGGGAGAGGAATCCCGAGAGGTCCCCTAGCAACTCGCATGGGGACTGGCCTTTCCTGAGGCCACCAGAGCGGGTCCCTGAGGTCCCCGTCGTAACTCGAGAAGACCTGCCGCAACTCGAGAAAATCCAGGAGGTTCTCCCCTCCAGGCGAGATGAGGCCCATTTCCGCTGAGGCGTCTCGAGGCTGATCACACCTCACCTCTGGAACTTCGAAAGGGTCCTTCACACCCTTGGTGCAAATCAAGAAGTTCCCCGACCTAGCCGTCTCCACTCGAGAGGAATCACGAGGGTCCCGCCCACATCCAGAGGAGCCCCGTTTCCGCCTCGTAGCTCGAGATGAGGGATCCTTTCCCCGCTTCGTCGGGAAAGAGTTCCCGGCGTTCCCGTCGCATCTCAAGAGGAGGCCCTCTCAACAGGAACGGCGAGAGGAACTCCAGGGTCGTGCCACCATTCCAAGAGTCCCCCAGATGTCTCAGTCCATTCCAGAGGAACCTCTTTTCCCTTCACCGGCTCGTCTTTCACGCCGAGGATCGACTCCCACCAAGGTGGCACGTGGCACAGCCCTGTGGGAAAGCCTCGTGGAAAGCCTCGAGGGACAGCCTCGAGGGAAAGCCACAGATCCCTTGATCCACGTGACAGGAAGCGTGACACTACTGCTGCAGCTCGGGAGGAAAGCGCACGTGCATGCCCCCACTCGAGACGAGGCCTGACTCCCCTGGGGAGACTCAGAAGCACCCCAAGATCCATGGCAACACTGGAGAGGAATCCTCAGGTTCCGGCCCCGACTCCACACAAGGACTGAGGCCCCGGCATGGATGGGAGAGGAATCCCGAGAGGTCCCCTAGCAACTCGCATGGGGACTGGCCTTTCCTGAGGCCACCAGAGCGGGTCCCTGAGGTCCCCGTCGTAACTCGAGAAGACCTGCCGCAACTCGAGAAAATCCAGGAGGTTCTCCCCTCCAGGCGAGATGAGGCCCATTTCCGCTGAGGCGTCTCGAGGCTGATCACACCTCACCTCTGGAACTTCGAAAGGGTCCTTCACACCCTTGGTGCAAATCAAGAAGTTCCCCGACCTAGCCGTCTCCACTCGAGAGGAATCACGAGTGTCCCGCCCACATCCAGAGGAGCCCCGTTTCCGCCTCGTAGCTCGAGATGAGGGATCCTTTCCCTGCTTCGTCGGGAAAGAGTTCCCGGCGTTCCCGTCGCATCTCAAGAGGAGGCCCTCTCAACAGGAACGGCGAGAGGAACTCCAGGGTCGTGCCACCATTCCAAGAGTCCCCCAGATGTCTCAGTCCATTCCAGAGGAACCTCTTTTCCCTTCACCGGCTCGTCTTTCACGCCGAGGATCGACTCCCACCAAGGTGGCACGTGGCACAGCCCTGTGGGAAAGCCTCGTGGGAAAGCCTCGAGGGACAGCCTCGAGGGAAAGCCACAGATCCCTTGATCCACGTGACAGGAAGCGTGACACTACTGCTGCAGCTCGGGAGGAAAGCGCACGTGCATGCCCCCACTCGAGACGAGGCCTGACTCCCCTGGGGAGACTCAGAAGCACCCCAAGATCCATGGCAACACTGGAGAGGAATCCTCAGGTTCCGGCCCCGACTCCACACAAGGACTGAGGCCCCGGCATGGACGGGAGAGGAATCCCGAGAGGTCCCCTAGCAACTCGCATGGGGACTGGCCTTTCCTGAGGCCACCAGAGCGGGTCCCTGAGGTCCCCGTCGTAACTCGAGAAGACCTGCCGCAACTCGAGAAAATCCAGGAGGTTCTCCCCTCCAGGCGAGATGAGGCCCATTTCCGCTGAGGCGTCTCGAGGCTGATCACACCTCACCTCTGGAACTTCGAAAGGGTCCTTCACACCCTTGGTGCAAATCAAGAAGTTCCCCGACCTAGCCGTCTCCACTCGAGAGGAATCACGAGGGTCCCGCCCACATCCAGAGGAGGCCCGTTTCCGCCTCGTAGCTCGAGATGAGGGATCCTTTCCCTGCTTCGTCGGGAAAGAGTTCCCGGCGTTCCCGTCGCATCTCAAGAGGAGGCCCTCTCAACAGGAACGGCGAGAGGAACTCCAGGGTCGTGCCACCATTCCAAGAGTCCCCCAGATGTCTCAGTCCATTCCAGAGGAACCTCTTTTCCCTTCACCGGCTCGTCTTTCACGCCGAGGATCGACTCCCACCAAGGTGGCACGTGGCACAGCCCTGTGGGAAAGCCTCGTGGGAAAGCCTCGAGGGACAGCCTCGAGGGAAAGCCACAGATCCCTTGATCCACGTGACAGGAAGCGTGACACTACTGCTGCAGCTCGGGAGGAAAGCGCACGTGCATGCCCCCCACTCGAGACGAGGCCTGACTCCCCTGGGGAGACTCAGAAGCACCCCAAGATCCATGGCAACACTGGAGAGGAATCCTCAGGTTCCGGCCCCGACTCCACACAAGGACTGAGGCCCCGGCATGGACGGGAGAGGAATCCCGAGAGGTCCCCTAGCAACTCGCATGGGGACTGGCCTTTCCTGAGGCCACGAGAGCGGGTCCCTGAGGTCCCCGTCGTAACTCGAGAAGACCTGCCGCAACTCGAGAAAATCCAGGAGGTTCTCCCCTCCAGGCGAGATGAGGCCCATTTCCGATGAGGCGTCTCGAGGCGGATCACACCTCACCTCTGGAACTTCGAAAGGGTCCTTCACACCCTTGGTGCAAATCAAGAAGTTCCCCGACCTAGCCGTCTCCACTCGAGAGGAATCACGAGGGTCCCGCCCACATCCAGAGGAGCCCCGTTTCCGCCTCGTAGCTCGAGATGAGGGATCCTTTCCCTGCTTCGTCGGGAAAGAGTTCCCGGCGTTCCCGTCGCATCTCAAGAGGAGGCCCTCTCAACAGGAACGGCGAGAGGAACTCCAGGGTCGTGCCACCATTCCAAGAGTCCCCCAGATGTCTCAGTCCATTCCAGAGGAACCTCTTTTCCCTTCACCGGCTCGTCTTTCACGCCGAGGATCGACTCCCACCAAGGTGGCACGTGGCACAGCCCTGTGGGAAAGCCTCGTGGGAAAGCCTCGAGGGACAGCCTCGAGGGAAAGCCACAGATCCCTTGATCCACGTGACAGGAAGCGTGACACTACTGCTGCAGCTCGGGAGGAAAGCGCACGTGCATGCCCCCACTCGAGACGAGGCCTGACTCCCCTGGGGAGACTCAGAAGCACCCCAAGATCCATGGCAACACTGGAGAGGAATCCTCAGGTTCCGGCCCCGACTCCACACAAGGACTGAGGCCCCGGCATGGACGGGAGAGGAATCCCGAGAGGTCCCCTAGCAACTCGCATGGGGACTGGCCTTTCCTGAGGCCACCAGAGCGGGTCCCTGAGGTCCCCGTCGTAACTCGAGAAGACCTGCCGCAACTCGAGAAAATCCAGGAGGTTCTCCCCTCCAGGCGAGATGAGGCCCATTTCCGCTGAGGCGTCTCGAGGCTGATCACACCTCACCTCTGGAACTTCGAAAGGGTCCTTCACACCCTTGGTGCAAATCAAGAAGTTCCCCGACCTAGCCGTCTCCACTCGAGAGGAATCACGAGGGTCCCGCCCACATCCAGAGGAGGCCCGTTTCCGCCTCGTAGCTCGAGATGAGGGATCCTTTCCCTGCTTCGTCGGGAAAGATTTCCCGGCGTTCCCGTCGCATCTCAAGAGGAGGCCCTCTCAACAGGAACGGCGAGAGGAACTCCAGGGTCGTGCCACCATTCCAAGAGTCCCCCAGATGTCTCAGTCCATTCCAGAGGAACCTCTTTTCCCTTCACCGGCTCGTCTTTCACGCCGAGGATCGACTCCCACCAAGGTGGCACGTGGCACAGCCCTGTGGGAAAGCCTCGTGGGAAAGCCTCGAGGGACAGCCTCGAGGGAAAGCCACAGATCCCTTGATCCACGTGACAGGAAGCGTGACACTACTGCTGCAGCTCGGGAGGAAAGCGCACGTGCATGCCCCCACTCGAGACGAGGCCTGACTCCCCTGGGGAGACTCAGAAGCACCCCAAGATCCATGGCAACACTGGAGAGGAATCCTCAGGTTCCGGCCCCGACTCCACACAAGGACTGAGGCCCCGGCATGGACGGGAGAGGAATCCCGAGAGGTCCCCTAGCAACTCGCATGGGGACTGGCCTTTCCTGAGGCCACCAGAGCGGGTCCCTGAGGTCCCCGTCGTAACTCGAGAAGACCTGCCGCAACTCGAGAAAATCCAGGAGGTTCTCCCCTCCAGGCGAGATGAGGCCCATTTCCGCTGAGGCGTCTCGAGGCTGATCACACCTCACCTCTGGAACTTCGAAAGGGTCCTTCACACCCTTGGTGCAAATCAAGAAGTTCCCCGACCTAGCCGTCTCCACTCGAGAGGAATCACGAGGGTCCCGCCCACATCCAGAGGAGGCCCGTTTCCGCCTCGTAGCTCGAGATGAGGGATCCTTTCCCTGCTTCGTCGGGAAAGAGTTCCCGGCGTTCCCGTCGCATCTCAAGAGGAGGCCCTCTCAACAGGAACGGCGAGAGGAACTCCAGGGTCGTGCCACCATTCCAAGAGTCCCCCAGATGTCTCAGTCCATTCCAGAGGAACCTCTTTTCCCTTCACCGGCTCGTCTTTCACGCCGAGGATCGACTCCCACCAAGGTGGCACGTGGCACAGCCCTGTGGGAAAGCCTCGTGGGAAAGCCTCGAGGGACAGCCTCGAGGGAAAGCCACAGATCCCTTGATCCACGTGACAGGAAGCGTGACACTACTGCTGCAGCTCGGGAGGAAAGCGCACGTGCATGCCCCCACTCGAGACGAGGCCTGACTCCCCTGGGGAGACTCAGAAGCACCCCAAGATCCATGGCAACACTGGAGAGGAATCCTCAGGTTCCGGCCCCGACTCCACACAAGGACTGAGGCCCCGGCATGGACGGGAGAGGAATCCCGAGAGGTCCCCTAGCAACTCGCATGGGGACTGGCCTTTCCTGAGGCCACCAGAGCGGGTCCCTGAGGTCCCCGTCGTAACTCGAGAAGACCTGCCGCAACTCGAGAAAATCCAGGAGGTTCTCCCCTCCAGGCGAGATGAGGCCCATTTCCGCTGAGGCGTGTCGAGGCTGATCACACCTCACCTCTGGAACTTCGAAAGGGTCCTTCACACCCTTGGTGCAAATCAAGAAGTTCCCCGACCTAGCCGTCTCCACTCGAGAGGAATCACGAGGGTCCCGCCCACATCCAGAGGAGGCCCGTTTCCGCCTCGTAGCTCGAGATGAGGGATCCTTTCCCTGCTTCGTCGGGAAAGAGTTCCCGGCGTTCCCGTCGCATCTCAAGAGGAGGCCCTCTCAACAGGAACGGCGAGAGGAACTCCAGGGTCGTGCCACCATTCCAAGAGTCCCCCAGATGTCTCAGTCCATTCCAGAGGAACCTCTTTTCCCTTCACCGGCTCGTCTTTCACGCCGAGGATCGACTCCCACCAAGGTGGCACGTGGCACAGCCCTGTGGGAAAGCCTCGTGGGAAAGCCTCGAGGGACAGCCTCGAGGGAAAGCCACAGATCCCTTGATCCACGTGACAGGAAGCGTGACACTACTGCTGCAGCTCGGGAGGAAAGCGCACGTGCATGCCCCCACTCGAGACGAGGCCTGACTCCCCTGGGGAGACTCAGAAGCACCCCAAGATCCATGGCAACACTGGAGAGGAATCCTCAGGTTCCGGCCCCGACTCCACACAAGGACTGAGGCCCCGGCATGGACGGGAGAGGAATCCCGAGAGGTCCCCTAGCAACTCGCATGGGGACTGGCCTTTCCTGAGGCCACCAGAGCGGGTCCCTGAGGTCCCCGTCGTAACTCGAGAAGACCTGCCGCAACTCGAGAAAATCCAGGAGGTTCTCCCCTCCAGGCGAGATGAGGCCCATTTCCGCTGAGGCGTCTCGAGGCTGATCACACCTCACCTCTGGAACTTCGAAAGGGTCCTTCACACCCTTGGTGCAAATCAAGAAGTTCCCCGACCTAGCCGTCTCCACTCGAGAGGAATCACGAGGGTCCCGCCCACATCCAGAGGAGGCCCGTTTCCGCCTCGTAGCTCGAGATGAGGGATCCTTTCCCTGCTTCGTCGGGAAAGAGTTCCCGGCGTTCCCGTCGCATCTCAAGAGGAGGCCCTCTCAACAGGAACGGCGAGAGGAACTCCAGGGTCGTGCCACCATTCCAAGAGTCCCCCAGATGTCTCAGTCCATTCCAGAGGAACCTCTTTTCCCTTCACCGGCTCGTCTTTCACGCCGAGGATCGACTCCCACCAAGGTGGCACGTGGCACAGCCCTGTGGGAAAGCCTCGTGGGAAAGCCTCGAGGGACAGCCTCGAGGGAAAGCCACAGATCCCTTGATCCACGTGACAGGAAGCGTGACACTACTGCTGCAGCTCGGGAGGAAAGCGCACGTGCATGCCCCCACTCGAGACGAGGCCTGACTCCCCTGGGGAGACTCAGAAGCACCCCAAGATCCATGGCAACACTGGAGAGGAATCCTCAGGTTCCGGCCCCGACTCCACACAAGGACTGAGGCCCCGGCATGGACGGGAGAGGAATCCCGAGAGGTCCCCTAGCAACTCGCATGGGGACTGGCCTTTCCTGAGGCCACCAGAGCGGGTCCCTGAGTTCCCCGTCGTAACTCGAGAAGACCTGCCGCAACTCGAGAAAATCCAGGAGGTTCTCCCCTCCAGGCGAGATGAGGCCCATTTCCGCTGAGGCGTCTCGACGCTGATCACACCTCACCTCTGGAACTTCGAAAGGGTCCTTCACACCCTTGGTGCAAATCAAGAAGTTCCCCGACCTAGCCGTCTCCACTCGAGAGGAATCACGAGGGTCCCGCCCACATCCAGAGGAGCCCCGTTTCCGCTTCGTAGCTCGAGATGAGGGATCCTTTTCCTGCTTCGTCGGGAAAGAGTTCCCGGCGTTCCCGTCGCATCTCAAGAGGAGGCCCTCTCAACAGGAACGGCGAGAGGAACTCCAGGGTCGTGCCACCATTCCAAGAGTCCCCCAGATGTCTCAGTCCATTCCAGAGGAACCTCTTTTCCCTTCACCGGCTCGTCTTTCACGCCGAGGATCGACTCCCACCAAGGTGGCACGTGGCACAACTCTGTGGGAAAGCCTCGTGGGAAAGCCTCGAGGGACAGCCTCGAGGGAAAGCCACAGATCCCTTGATCCACGTGACAGGAAGCGTGACACTACTGCTGCAGCTCGGGAGGAAAGCGCACGTGCATGCCCCCACTCGAGACGAGGCCTGACTCCCCTGGGGAGACTCAGAAGCACCCCAAGATCCATGGCAACACTAGAGAGGAATCCTCAGGTTCCGGCCCCGACTCCACACAAGGACTGAGGCCCCGGCATGGACGGGAGAGGAATCCCGAGAGGTCCCCTAGCAACTCGCATGGGGACTGGCCTTTCCTGAGGCCACCAGAGCGGGTCGCTGAGGTCCCCGTCGTAACTCGAGAAGACCTGCCGCAACTCGAGAAAATCCAGGAGGTTCTCCCCTCCAGGCGAGATGAGGCCCATTTCTGCTGAGGCGTCTCGAGGCTGATCACACCTCACCTCTGGAACTTCGAAAGGGTCCTTCACACCCTTGGTGCAAATCAAGAAGTTCCCCGACCTAGCCGTCTCCACTCGAGAGGAATCACGAGGGTCCCGCCCACATCCAGAGGAGCCCCGTTTCCGCCTCGTAGCTCGAGATGAGGGATCCTTTCCCTGCTTCGTCGGGAAAGAGTTCCCGGCATTCCCGTCGCATCTCAAGAGGAGGCCCTCTCAACAGGAAAGGCGAGAGGAACTCCAGGGTCGTGCCACCATTCCAAGAGTCCCCCAGATGTCTCAGTCCATTCCAGAGGAACCTCTTTTCCCTTCACCGGCTCGTCTTTCACGCCGAGGATCGACTCTCACCAAGGTGGCACGTGGCACAGCCCTGTGGGAAAGCCTCGTGGGAAAGCCTCGAGGGACAGCCTCGAGGGAAAGCCACAGATCCCTTGATCCACGTGACAGGAAGCGTGACACTACTGCTGCAGCTCGGGACGAAAGCGCACGTGCATGCCCCCACTCGAGACGAGGCCTGACTCCCCTGGGGAGACTCAGAAGCACCCCAAGATCCATGGCAACACTGGAGAGGAATCCTCAGGTTCCGGCCCCGACTCCACACAAGGACTGAGGCCCCGGCATGGACGGGAGAGGAATCCCGAGAGGTCCCCTAGCAACTCGCATGGGGACTGGCCTTTCCTGAGGCCACCAGAGCGGGTCCCTGAGGTCCCCGTCGTAACTCGAGAAGACCTGCCGCAACTCGAGAAAATCCAGGAGGTTCTCCCCTCCAGGCGAGATGAGGCCCATTTCCGCTGAGGCGTCTCGACGCTGATCACACCTCACCTCTGGAACTTCGAAAGGGTCCTTCACACCCTTGGTGCAAATCAAGAAGTTCCCCGACCTAGCCGTCTCCACTCGAGAGGAATCACGAGGGTCCCGCCCACATCCAGAGGAGCCCCGTTTCCGCCTCGTAGCTCGAGATGAGGGATCCTTTTCCTGCTTCGTCGGGAAAGAGTTCCCGGCGTTCCCGTCGCATCTCAAGAGGAGGCCCTCTCAACAGGAACGGCGAGAGGAACTCCAGGGTCGTGCCACCATTCCAAGAGTCCCCCAGATGTCTCAGTCCATTCCAGAGGAACCTCTTTTCCCTTCACCGGCTCGTCTTTCACGCCGAGGATCGACTCCCACCAAGGTGGCACGTGGCACAACTCTGTGGGAAAGCCTCGTGGGAAAGCCTCGAGGGACAGCCTCGAGGGAAAGCCACAGATCCCTTGATCCACGTGACAGGAAGCGTGACACTACTGCTGCAGCTCGGGAGGAAAGCGCACGTGCATGCCCCCACTCGAGACGAGGCCTGACTCCCCTGGGGAGACTCAGAAGCACCCCAAGATCCATGGCAACACTAGAGAGGAATCCTCAGGTTCCGGCCCCGACTCCACACAAGGACTGAGGCCCCGGCATGGACGGGAGAGGAATCCCGAGAGGTCCCCTAGCAACTCGCATGGGGACTGGCCTTTCCTGAGGCCACCAGAGCGGGTCGCTGAGGTCCCCGTCGTAACTCGAGAAGACCTGCCGCAACTCGAGAAAATCCAGGAGGTTCTCCCCTCCAGGCGAGATGAGGCCCATTTCTGCTGAGGCGTCTCGAGGCTGATCACACCTCACCTCTGGAACTTCGAAAGGGTCCTTCACACCCTTGGTGCAAATCAAGAAGTTCCCCGACCTAGCCGTCTCCACTCGAGAGGAATCACGAGGGTCCCGCCCACATCCAGAGGAGCCCCGTTTCCGCCTCGTAGCTCGAGATGAGGGATCCTTTCCCTGCTTCGTCGGGAAAGAGTTCCCGGCGTTCCCGTCGCATCTCAAGAGGAGGCCCTCTCAACAGGAAAGGCGAGAGGAACTCCAGGGTCGTGCCACCATTCCAAGAGTCCCCCAGATGTCTCAGTCCATTCCAGAGGAACCTCTTTTCCCTTCACCGGCTCGTCTTTCACGCCGAGGATCGACTCCCACCAAGGTGGCACGTGGCACAGCCCTGTGGGAAAGCCTCGTGGGAAAGCCTCGAGGGAGAGCCTCGAGGGAAAGCCACAGATCCCTTGATCCACGTGACAGGAAGCGTGACACTACTGCTGCAGCTCGGGAGGAAAGCGCACGTGCATGCCCCCACTCGAGACGAGGCCTGACTCCCCTGGGGAGACTCAGAAGCACCCCAAGATCCATGGCAACACTGGAGAGGAATCCTCAGGTTCCGGCCCCGACTCCACACAAGGACTGAGGCCCCGGCATGGACGGGAGAGGAATCCCGAGAGGTCCCCTAGCAACTCGCATGGGGACTGGCCTTTCCTGAGGCCACCAGAGCAGGTCCCTGAGGTCCCCGTCGTAACTCGAGAAGACCTGCTGCAATTCGAGAAAATCCAGGAGGTTCTCCCCTCCAGGCGAGATGAGGCCCATTTCCGCTGAGGCGTCTCGAGGCTGATCACACCTCACCTCTGGAACTTCGAAAGGGTCCTTCACACCCTTGGTGCAAATCAAGAAGTTCCCCGACCTAGCCGTCTCCACTCGAGAGGAATCACGAGGGTCCCGCCCACATCCAGAGGAGCCCCGTTTCCGCCTCGTAGCTCGAGATGAGGGATCCTTTCCCTGCTTCGTCGGGAAAGAGTTCCCGGCGTTCCCGTCGCATCTCAAGAGGAGGCCCTCTCAACAGGAACGGCGAGAGGAACTCCAGGGTCGTGCCACCATTCCAAGAGTCCCCCAGATGTCTCAGTCCATTCCAGAGGAACCTCTTTTCCCTTCACCGGCTTGTCTTTCACGCCGAGGATCGACTCCCACCAAGGTGGCACGTGGCACAGCCCTGTGGGAAAGCCTCGTGGAAAAGCCTCGAGGGACAGCCTCGAGGGAAAGCCACAGATCCCTTGATCCACGTGACAGGAAGCGTGACACTACTGCTGCAGCTCGGGAGGAAAGCGCACGTGCATGCCCCCACTCGAGACGAGGCCTGAGTCCCCTGGGGAGATTCAGAAGCACCCCAAGATCCATGGCAACACTGGAGAGGAATCCTCAGGTTCCGGCCCCGACTCCACACAAGGACTGAGGCCCCGGCATGGACGGGAGAGGAATCCCGAGAGGTCCCCTAGCAACTCGCATGGGGACTGGCCTTTCCTGAGGCCACCAGAGCGGGTCCCTGAGGTCCCCGTCGTAACTCGAGAAGACCTGCCGCAACTCGAGAAAATCCAGGAGGTTCTCCCCTCCAGGCGAGATGAGGCCCATTTCCGCTGAGGCGTCTCGAGGCTGATCACACCTCACCTCTGGAACTTCGAAAGGGTCCTTCACACCCTTGGTGCAAATCAAGAAGTTCCCCGACCTAGCCGTCTCCACTCGAGAGGAATCACGAGGGTCCCGCCCACATCCAGAGGAGCCCCGTTTCCGCCTCGTAGCTCGAGATGAGGGATCCTTTCCCTGCTTCGTCGGGAAAGAGTTCCCGGCGTTCCCGTCGCATCTCAAGAGGAGGCCCTCTCAACAGGAACGGCGAGAGGAACTCCAGGGTCGTGCCACCATTCCAAGAGTCCCCCAGATGTCTCAGTCCATTCCAGAGGAACCTCTTTTCCCTTCACCGGCTCGTCTTTCACGCCGAGGATCGACTCCCACCAAGGTGGCACGTGGCACAGCCCTGTGGGAAAGCCTCGTGGGAAAGCCTCGAGGGACAGCCTCGAGGGAAAGCCACAGATCCCTTGATCCACGTGACAGGAAGCGTGACACTACTGCTGCAGCTCGGGAGGAAAGCGCACGTGCATGCCCCCACTCGAGACGAGGCCTGACTCCCCTGGGGAGACTCAGAAGCACCCCAAGATCCATGGCAACACTGGAGAGGAATCCTCAGGTTCCGGCCCCGACTCCACACAAGGACTGAGGCCCCGGCCTGGACGGGAGAGGAATCCCGAGAGGTCCCCTAGCAACTCGCATGGGGACTGGCCTTTCCTGAGGCCACCAGAGCGGGTCCCTGAGGTCCCCGTCGTAACTCGAGAAGACCTGCCGCAACTCGAGAAAATCCAGGAGGTTCTCCCCTCCAGGCGAGATGAGGCCCATTTCCGCTGAGGCGTCTCGAGGCTGATCACACCTCACCTCTGGAACTTCGAAAGGGTCCTTCACACCCTTGGTGCAAATCAAGAAGTTCCCCGACCTAGCCGTCTCCACTCGAGAGGAATCACGAGGGTCCCGCCCACATCCAGAGGAGCCCCGTTTCCGCCTCGTAGCTCGAGATGAGGGATCCTTTCCCTGCTTCGTCGGGAAAGAGTTCCCGGCGTTCCCGTCGCATCTCAAGAGGAGGCCCTCTCAACAGGAACGGCGAGAGGAACTCCAGGGTCGTGCCACCATTCCAAGAGTCCCCCAGATGTCTCAGTCCATTCCAGAGGAACCTCTTTTCCCTTCACCGGCTCGTCTTTCACGCCGAGGATCGACTCCCACCAAGGTGGCACGTGGCACAGCCCTGTGGGAAAGCCTCGTGGGAAAGCCTCGAGGGACAGCCTCGAGGGAAAGCCACAGATCCCTTGATCCACGTGACAGGAAGCGTGACCCTACTGCTGCAGCTCGGGAGGAAAGCGCACGTGCATGCCCCCACTCGAGACGAGGCCTGACTCCCCTGGGGAGACTCAGAAGCACCCCAAGATCTATGGCAACACTGGAGAGGAATCCTCAGGTTCCGGCCCCGACTCCACACAAGGACTGAGACCCCGGCATGGACGGGAGAGGAATCCCGAGAGGTCCCCTAGCAACTCGCATAGGGACTGGCCTTTCCTGAGGCCACCAGAGCGGGTCCCTGAGGTCCCCGTCGTAACTCGAGAAGACCTGCCGCAACTCGAGAAAATCCAGGAGGTTCTCCCCTCCAGGCGAGATGAGGCCCATTTCCGCTGAGGCGTCTCGACGCTGATCACACCTCACCTCTGGAACTTCGAAAGGGTCCTTCACACCCTTGGTGCAAATCAAGAAGTTCCCCGACCTAGCCGTCTCCACTCGAGAGGAATCACGAGGGTCCCGCCCACTTCCAGAGGAGCCCCGTTTCCGCCTCGTAGCTCGAGATGAGGGATCCTTTCCCTGCTTCGTCGGGAAAGAGTTCCCGGCGTTCCCGTCGCATCTCAAGAGGAGGCCCTCTCAACAGGAACGGCGAGAGGAACTCCAGGGTCGTGCCACCATTCCAAGAGTCCCCCAGATGTCTCAGTCCATTCCAGAGGAACCTCTTTTCCCTTCACCGGCTCGTCTTTCACGCAGAGGATCGACTCCCACCAAGGTGGCACGTGGCACAGCCCTGTGGGAAAGCCTTGTGGGAAAGCCTCGAGGGACAGCCTCGAGGGAAAGCCACAGATCCCTTGATCCACGTGACAGGAAGCGTGACACTACTGCTGCAGCTCGGGAGGAAAGCGCACGTGCATGCCCCCACTCGAGACGAGGCCTGACTCCCCTGGGGAGACTCAGAAGCACCCCAAGATCCATGGAAACACTGGAGAGGAATCCTCAGGTTCCGGCCCCGACTCCACACAAGGACTGAGGCCCCGGCATGGACGGGAGAGGAATCCCGAGAGGTCCCCTAGCAACTCGCATGGGGACTGGCCTTTCCTGAGGCCACCAGAGTGGGTCCCTGAGGTCCCCGTCGTAACTCGAGAAGACCTGCCGCAACTCGAGAAAATCCAGGAGGTTCTCCCCTCCAGGCGAGATGAGGCCCATTTCCGCTGAGGCGTCTCGAGGCTGATCACACCTCACCTCTGGAACTTCGAAAGGGTCCTTCACACCCTTGGTGCAAATCAAGAAGTTCCCCGACCTAGCCGTCTCCACTCGAGAGGAATCACGAGGGTCCCGCCCACATCCAGAGGAGCCCCGTTTCCGCCTCGTAGCTCGAGATGAGGGATCCTTTCCCTGCTTCGTCGGGAAAGAGTTCCCGGCGTTCCCGTCGGATCTCAAGAGGAGGCCCTCTCAACAGGAACGGCGAGAGGAACTCCAGGGTCGTGCCACCATTCCAAGAGTCCCCCAGATGTCTCAGTCCATTCCAGAGGAACCTCTTTTCCCTTCACCGGCTCGTCTTTCACGCCGAGGATCGACTCCCACCAAGGTGGCACGTGGCACAGCCCTGTGGGAAAGCCTCGTGGGAAAGCCTCGAGGGACAGCCTCGAGGGAAAGCCACAGATCCCTTGATCCACGTGACAGGAAGCGTGACACTACTGCTGCAGCTCGGGAGGAAAGCGCACGTGCATGCCCCCACTCGAGACGAGGCCTGACTCCCCTGGGGAGACACAGAAGCACCCCAAGATCCATGGCAACACTGGAGAGGAATCCTCAGGTTCCGGCCCCGACTCCACACAAGGACTGAGGCCCCGGCATGGACGGGAGAGGAATCCCGAGAGGTCCCCTAGCAACTCGCATGGGGACTGGCCTTTCCTGAGGCCACCAGAGCGGGTCCCTGAGGTCCCCGTCGTAACTCGAGAAGACCTGCCGCAACTCGAGAAAATCCAGGAGGTTCTCCCCTCCAGGCGAGATGAGGCCCATTTCCGCTGAGGCGTCTCGAGGCTGATCACACCTCACCTCTGGAACTTCGAAAGGGTCCTTCACACCCTTGGTGCAAATCAAGAAGTTCCCCGACCTAGCCGTCTCCACTCGAGAGGAATCACGAGGGTCCCGCCCACATCCAAAGGAGCCCCGTTTCCGCCTCGTAGCTCGAGATGAGGGATCCTTTCCCTGCTTCGTCGGGAAAGAGTTCCCGGCGTTCCCGTCGCATCTCAAGAGGAGGCCCTCTCAACAGGAAAGGCGAGAGGAACTCCAGGGTCGTGCCACCATTCCAAGAGTCCCCCAGATGTCTCAGTCCATTCCAGAGGAACCTCTTTTCCCTTCACCGGCTCGTCTTTCACGCCGAGGATCGACTCCCACCAAGGTGGCACGTGGCACAGCCCTGTGGGAAAGCCTCGTGGGAAAGCCTCGAGGGACAGCCTCGAGGGAAAGCCACAGATCCCTTGATCCACGTGACAGGAAGCGTGACACTACTGCTGCAGCTCGGGAGGAAAGCGCACGTGCATGCCCCCACTCGAGACGAGGCCTGACTCCCCTGGGGAGACTCAGAAGCACCCCAAGATCTATGGCAACACTGGAGAGGAATCCTCAGGTTCCGGCCCCGACTCCACACAAGGACTGAGACCCCGGCATGGACGTGAGAGGAATCCCGAGAGGTCCCCTAGCAACTCGCATGGGGACTGGCCTTTCCTGAGGCCACCAGAGCGGGTCCCTGAGGTCCCCATCGTAACTCGAGAAGACCTGCCGCAACTCGAGAAAATCCAGGAGGTTCTCCCCTCCAGGCGAGATGAGGCCCATTTCCGCTGAGGCGTCTCGACGCTGATCACACCTCACCTCTGGAACTTCGAAAGGGTCCTTCACACCCTTGGTGCAAATCAAGAAGTTCCCCGACCTAGCCGTCTCCACTCGAGAGGAATCACGAGGGTCCCGCCCACTTCCAGAGGAGCCCCGTTTCCGCCTCGTAGCTCGAGATGAGGGATCCTTTCCCTGCTTCGTCGGGAAAGAGTTCCCGGCGTTCCCGTCGGATCTCAAGAGGAGGCCCTCTCAACAGGAACGGCGAGAGGAACTCCAGGGTCGTGCCACCATTCCAAGAGTCCCCCAGATGTCTCAGTCCATTCCAGAGGAACCTCTTTTCCCTTCACCGGCTCGTCTTTCACGCAGAGGATCGACTCCCACCAAGGTGGCACGTGGCACAGCCCTGTGGGAAAGCCTTGTGGGAAAGCCTCGAGGGACAGCCTCGAGGGAAAGCCACAGATCCCTTGATCCACGTGACAGGAAGCGTGACACTACTGCTGCAGCTCGGGAGGAAAGCGCACGTGCATGCCCCCACTCGAGACGAGGCCTGACTCCCCTGGGGAGACTCAGAAGCACCCCAAGATCCATGGAAACACTGGAGAGGAATCCTCAGGTTCCGGCCCCGACTCCACACAAGGACTGAGGCCCCGGCATGGACGGGAGAGGAATCCCGAGAGGTCCCCTAGCAACTCGCATGGGGACTGGCCTTTCCTGAGGCCACCAGAGTGGGTCCCTGAGGTCCCCGTCGTAACTCGAGAAGACCTGCCGCAACTCGAGAAAATCCAGGAGGTTCTCCCCTCCAGGCGAGATGAGGCCCATTTCCGCTGAGGCGTCTCGAGGCTGATCACACCTCACCTCTGGAACTTCGAAAGGGTCCTTCACACCCTTGGTGCAAATCAAGAAGTTCCCCGACCTAGCCGTATCCACTCGAGAGGAATCACGAGGGTCCCGCCCACATCCAGAGGAGCCCCGTTTCCGCCTCGTAGCTCGAGATGAGGGATCCTTTCCCTGCTTGGTCGGGAAAGAGTTCCCGGCGTTCCCGTCGCATCTCAAGAGGAGGCCCTCTCAACAGGAACGGCGAGAGGAACTCCAGGGTCGTGCCACCATTCCAAGAGTCCCCCAGATGTCTCAGTCCATTCCAGAGGAACCACTTTTCCCTTCACCGGCTCGTCTTTCACGCCGAGGATCGACTCCCACCAAGGTGGCACGTGGCACAGCCCTGTGGGAAAGCCTCGTGGGAAAGCCTCGAGGGACAGCCTCGAGGGAAAGCCACAGATCCCTTGATCCACGTGACAGGAAGCGTGACACTACTGCTGCAGCTCGGGAGGAAAGCTCACGTGCATGCCCCCACTCGAGACGAGGCCTGACTCCCCTGGGGAGACTCAGAAGCACCCCAAGATCCATGGCAACACTGGAGAGGAATCCTCAGGTTCCGGCCCCGACTCCACACAAGGACTGAGGCCCCGGCATGGACGGGAGAGGAATCCCGAGAGGTCCCCTAGCAACTCGCATGGGGACTGGCCTTTCCTGAGGCCACCAGAGCGGGTCCCTGAGGTCCCCGTCGTAACTCGAGAAGACCTGCCGCAACTCGAGAAAATCCAGGAGGTACTCCCCTCCAGGCGAGATGAGGCCCATTTCCGCTGAGGCGTCTCGAGGCTGATCACACCTCACCTCTGGAACTTCGAAAGGGTCCTTCACACCCTTGGTGCAAATCAAGAAGTTCCCCGACCTAGCCGTCTCCACTCGAGAGGAATCACGAGGGTCCCGCCCACATCCAAAGGAGCCCCGTTTCCGCCTCGTAGCTCGAGATGAGGGATCCTTTCCCTGCTTCGTCGGGAAAGAGTTCCCGGCGTTCCCGTCGCATCTCAAGAGGAGGCCCTCTCAACAGGAAAGGCGAGAGGAACTCCAGGGTCGTGCCACCATTCCAAGAGTCCCCCAGATGTCTCAGTCCATTCCAGAGGAACCTCTTTTCCCTTCACCGGCTCGTCTTTCACGCCGAGGATCGACTCCCACCAAGGTGGCACGTGGCACAGCCCTGTGGGAAAGCCTCGTGGGAAAGCCTCGAGGGACAGCCTCGAGGGAAAGCCACAGATCCCTTGATCCACGTGACAGGAAGCGTGACACTACTGCTGCAGCTCGGGAGGAAAGCGCACTTGCATGCCCCCACACGAGACGAGGCCTGACTCCCCTGGGGAGACTCAGAAGCACCCCAAGATCTATGGCAACACTGGAGAGGAATCCTCAGGTTCCGGCCCCGACTCCACACAAGGACTGAGACCCCGGCATGGACGGGAGAGGAATCCCGAGAGGTCCCCTAGCAACTCGCATGGGGACTGGCCTTTCCTGAGGCCACCAGAGCGGGTCCCTGAGGTCCCCGTCGTAACTCGAGAAGACCTGCCGCAACTCGAGAAAATCCAGGAGGTTCTCCCCTCCAGGCGAGATGAGGCCCATTTCCGCTGAGGCGTCTCGACGCTGATCACACCTCACCTCTGGAACTTCGAAAGGGTCCTTCACACCCTTGGTGCAAATCAAGAAGTTTCCCGACCTAGCCGTCTCCACTCGAGAGGAATCACGAGGGTCCCGCCCACTTCCAGAGGAGCCCCGTTTCCGCCTCGTAGCTCGAGATGAGGGATCCTTTCCCTGCTTCGTCGGGAAAGAGTTCCCGGCGTTCCCGTCGCATCTCAAGAGGAGGCCCTCTCAACAGGAACGGCGAGAGGAACTCCAGGGTCGTGCCACCATTCCAAGAGTCCCCCAGATGTCTCAGTCCATTCCAGAGGAACCTCTTTTCCCTTCACCGGCTCGTCTTTCACGCAGAGGATCGACTCCCACCAAGGTGGCACGTGGCACAGCCCTGTGGGAAAGCCTTGTGGGAAAGCCTCGAGGGACAGCCTCGAGGGAAAGCCACAGATCCCTTGATCCACGTGACAGGAAGCGTGACACTACTGCTGCAGCTCGGGAGGAAAGCGCACGTGCATGCCCCCACTCGAGACGAGGGCTGACTCCCCTGGGGAGACTCAGAAGCACCCCAAGATCCATGGCAACACTGGAGAGGAATCCTCAGGTTCCGGCCCCGACTCCACACAAGGACTGAGGCCCCGGCATGGACGGGAGAGGAATCCCGAGAGGTCCCCTAGCAACTCGCATGGGGACTGGCCTTTCCTGAGGCCACCAGAGTGGGTCCCTGAGGTCCCCGTCGTAACTCGAGAAGACCTGCCGCAACTCGAGAAAATCCAGGAGGTTCTCCCCTCCAGGCGAGATGAGGCCCATTTCCGCTGAGGCGTCTCGAGGCTGATCACACCTCACCTCTGGAACTTCGAAAGGGTCCTTCACACCCTTGGTGCAAATCAAGAAGTTCCCCGACCTAGCCGTCTCCACTCGAGAGGAATCACGAGGGTCCCGCCCACATCCAGAGGAGCCCCGTTTCCGCCTCGTAGCTCGAGATGAGGGATCCTTTCCCTGCTTCGTCGGGAAAGAGTTCCCGGCGTTCCCGTCGCATCTCAAGAGGAGGCCCTCTCAACAGGAACGGCGAGAGGAACTCCAGGGTCGTGCCACAATTCCAAGAGTCCCCCAGATGTCTCAGTCCATTCCAGAGGAACCTCTTTTCCCTTCACCGGCTCGTCTTTCACACCGAGGATCGACTCCCACCAAGGTGGCACGTGGCACAGCCCTGTGGGAAAGCCTCGTGGGAAAGCCTCGAGGGAGAGCCTCGAGGGAAAGCCACAGATCCCTTGATCCACGTGACAGGAAGCGTGACACTACTGCTGCAGCTCGGGAGGAAAGCGCACGTGCATGCCCCCACTCGAGACGAGGCCTGACTCCCCTGGGGAGACTCAGAAGCACCCCAAGATCCATGGAAACACTGGAGAGGAATCCTCAGGTTCCGGCCCCGACACCACACAAGGACTGAGGCCCCGGCATGGACGGGAGAGGAATCCCGAGAGGTCCCCTAGCAACTCGCATGGGGACTGGCCTTTCCTGAGGCCACCAGAGCGGGTCCCTGAGGTCCCCGTCGTAACTCGAGAAGACCTGCCGCAACTCGAGAAAATCCAGGAGGTTCTCCCCTCCAGGCGAGATGAGGCCCATTTCCGCTGAGGCGTCTCGAGGCTGATCACACCTCACCTCTGGAACTTCGAAAGGGTCCTTCACACCCTTGGTGCAAATCAAGAAGTTCCCCGACCTAGCCGTCTCCACTCGAGAGGAATCACGAGGGTCCCGCCCACATCCAGAGGAGCCCCGTTTCCGCCTCGGAGCTCGAGATGAGGGATCCTTTCCCTGCTTCGTCGGGAAAGAGTTCCCGGCGTTCCCGTCGCATCTCAAGAGGAGGCCCTCTCAACAGGAACGGCGAGAGGAACTCCAGGGTCGTGCCACCATTCCAAGAGTCCCCCAGATGTCTCAGTCCATTCCAGAGGAACCTCTTTTCCCTTCACCGGCTCGTCTTTCACGCCGAGGATCGACTCCCACCAAGGTGGCACGTGGCACAGCCCTGTGGGAAAGCCTCGTGGGAAAGCCTCGAGGGACAGCCTCGAGGGAAAGCCACAGATCCCTTGATCCACGTGACAGGAAGCGTGACACTACTGCTGCAGGTCGGGAGGAAAGCGCACGTGCATGCTCCCACTCGAGACGAGGCCTGACTCCCCTGGGGAGACTCAGAAGCACCCCAAGATCCATGGCAACACTGGAGAGGAATCCTCAGGTTCCGGCCCCGACTCCACACAAGGACTGAGGCCCCGGCATGGACGGGAGAGGAATCCCGAGAGGTCCCCTAGCAACTCGCATGGGGACTGGCCTTTCCTGAGGCCACCAGAGCGGGTCCCTGAGGTCCCCGTCGTAACTCGAGAAGACCTGCCGCAACTCGAGAAAATCCAGGAGGTTCTCCCCTCCAGGCGAGATGAGGCCCATTTCCGCTGAGGCGTCTCGACGCTGATCACACCTCACCTCTGGAACTTCGAAAGGGTCCTTCACACCCTTGGTGCAAATCAAGAAGTTCCCCGACCTAGCCGTCTCCACTCGAGAGGAATCACGAGGGTCCCGCCCACTTCCAGAGGAGCCCCGTTTCCGCCTCGTAGCTCGAGATGAGGGATCCTTTCCCTGCTTCGTCGGGAAAGAGTTCCCGGCGTTCCCGTCGCATCTCAAGAGGAGGCCCTCTCAACAGGAACGGCGAGAGGAACTCCAGGGTCGTGCCACCATTCCAAGAGTCCCCCAGATGTCTCAGTCCATTCCAGAGGAACCTCTTTTCCCTTCACCGGCTCGTCTTTCACGCAGAGGATCGACTCCCACCAAGGTGGCACGTGGCACAGCCCTGTGGGAAAGCCTTGTGGGAAAGCCTCGAGGGACAGGCTCGAGGGAAAGCCACAGATCCCTTGATCCACGTGACAGGAAGCGTGACACTACTGCTGCAGCTCGGGAGGAAAGCGCACGTGCATGCCCCCACTCGAGACGAGGCCTGACTCCCCTGGGGAGACTCAGAAGCACCCCAAGATCCATGGCAACACTGGAGAGGAATCCTCAGGTTCCGGCCCCGACTCCACACAAGGACTGAGGCCCCGGCATGGACGGGAGAGGAATTCCGAGAGGTCCCCTAGCAACTCGCATGGGGACTGGCCTTTCCTGAGGCCACCAGAGTGGGTCCCTGAGTTCCCCGTCGTAACTCGAGAAGACCTGCCGCAACTCGAGAAAATCCAGGAGGTTCTCCCCTCCAGGCGAGATGAGGCCCATTTCCGCTGAGGCGTCTCGAGGCTGATCACACCTCACCTCTGGAACTTCGAAAGTGTCCTTCACACCCTTGGTGCAAATCAAGAAGTTCCCCGACCTAGCCGTCTCCACTCGAGAGGAATCACGAGGGTCCCGCCCACATCCAGAGGAGCCCCGTTTCCGCCTCGTAGCTCAAGATGAGGGATCCTTTCCCTGCTTCGTCGGGAAAGAGTTCCCGGCGTTCCCGTCGCATCTCAAGAGGAGGCCCTCTCAACAGGAACGGCGAGAGGAACTCCAGGGTCGTGCCACCATTCCAAGAGTCCCCCAGATGTCTCAGTCCATTCCAGAGGAACCTCTTTTCCCTTCACCGGCTCGTCTTTCACGCCGAGGATCGACTCCCACCAAGGTGGCACGTGGCACAACCCTGTGGAAAAGACTCGAGGGAAAGCCACAGATCCCTTGATCCACGTGACAGGAAGCGTGACACTACTGCTGCAGCTCGGGAGGAAAGCGCACGTGCATGCCCCCACTCGAGACGAGGCCTGACTCCCCTGGGGAGACTCAGAAGCACCCCAAGATCCATGGCAACACTGGAGAGGAATCCTCAGGTTCCGGCCCCGACTCCACACAAGGACTGAGGCCCCGGCATGGACGGGAGAGGAATCCCGAGAGGTCCCCTAGCAACTCGCATGGCGACTGGCCTTTCCTGAGGCCACCAGAGCGGGTCCCTGAGGTCCCCGTCGTAACTCGAGAAGACCTGCCGCAACTCGAGAAAATCCAGGAGGTTCTCCCCTCCAGGCGAGATGAGGCCCATTTCCGCTGAGGCGTCTCGAGGCTGATCACACCTCACCTCTGGAACTTCGAAAGGGTCCTTCACACCCTTGGTGCAAATCAAGAAGTTCCCCGACCTAGCCGTCTCCACTCGAGAGGAATCACGATGGTCCCGCCCACTTCCAGAGGAGCCCCGTTTCCGCCTCGTAGCTCGAGATGAGGGATCCTTTCCCTGCTTCGTCGGGAAAGAGTTCCCGGCGTTCCCGTCGCATCTCAAGAGGAGGCCCTCTCAACAGGAACGGCGAGAGGAACTCCAGGGTCGTGCCACCATTCCAAGAGTCCCCCAGATGTCTCAGTCCATTCCAGAGGAACCTCTTTTCCATTCACCGGCTCGTCTTTCACGCCGAGGATCGACTCCCACCAAGGTGGCACGTGGCACAGCCCTGTGGGAAAGCCTCGTGGGAAAGCCTCGAGGGACAGCCTCGAGGGAAAGCCACAGATCCCTTGATCCACGTGACAGGAAGCGTGACACTACTGCTGCAGCTCGGGAGGAAAGCGCACGTGCATGCCCCCACTCGAGACGAGGCCTGACTCCCCTGGGGAGACTCAGAAGCACCCCAAGATCCATGGCAACACTGGAGAGCAATCCTCAGGTTCCGGCCCCGACTCCACACAAGGACTGAGGCCCCGGCATGGACGGGAGAGGAATCCCGAGAGGTCCCCTAGCAACTCGCATGGGGACTGGCCTTTCCTGAGGCCACCAGAGCGGGTCCCTGAGGTCCCCGTCGTAACTCGAGAAGACCTGCCGCAACTCGAGAAAATCCAGGAGGTTCTCCCCTCCAGGCGAGATGAGGCCCATTTCCGCTGAGGTGTCTCGAGGCGGATCACACCTCACCTCTGGAACTTCGAAAGGCTCCTTCACACCCTTGCTGCAAATCAAGAAGTTCCCCGACATACCCGTCTCCACTCGACAGGAATCACGAGGGTCCCGCCCACATCCAGAGGAGCCCCGTTTCCGCCTCGTAGCTCGAGATGAGGGATCCTTTCCCTGCTTCGTCGGGAAAGAGTTCCCAGAGTTCCCGTCGCATCTCAAGAGGAGGCCCTCTCAACAGGAACGGCGAGAGGAACTCCAGGTTCGTGCCACCATTCCAAGAGTCCCCCAGATGTCTCAGTCCATTCCAGAGGAACCTCTTTTCCCTTCACCGGCTCGTCTTTCACGCCGAGGATCGACTCACACCAAGGTGGCACGTGGCACAGCCCTGTGGGAAAGCCTCGTGGGAAAGCCTCGAGGGACAGCCTCGAGGGAAAGCCACAGATCCCTTGATCCACGTGACAGGAAGAGTGACACTACTGCTGCAGCTCGGGAGGAAAGCGCACGTGCATGCCCCCACTCGAGACGAGGCCTGACTCCCCTGGGGAGACTCAGAAGCACCCCAAGATCCATGGCAACACTGGAGAGGAATCCTCAGGTTACGGCCCAGACTCCACACAAGGACTGAGGCCCCGGCATGGACGGGAGAGGAATCCCGAGAGTTCCCCTAGCAACTCGCATGGGGACTGGCCTTTCCTGAGGCCACCAGAGCGGGTCCCTGAGGTCCCCGTCGTAACTCGAGAAGACCTGCCGCAACTCGAGAAAATCCAGGAGGTTCTCCCCTCCAGGCGAGATGAGGCCCATTTCCGCTGAGGCGTCTCGAGGCTGATCACACCTCCCCTCTGGAACTTCGAAAGGGTCCTTCACACCCTTGGTGCAAATCAAGAAGTTCCCCGACATACCCGTCTCCACTCGAGAGGAATCACGAGGGTCCCGCCCACATCCAGAGGAGCCCCGTTTCCGCCTCGTAGCTCGAGATGAGGGATCCTTTCCCTGCTTGGTCGGGAAAGAGTTCCGGGCGTTCCCGTCGCACCTCAAGAGAAGGCCCTCTCAACAGGAACGGCGAGAGGAACTCCAGGGTCGTGCCACCATTCCAAGAGTCCCCCAGATGTCTCAGTCCATTCCAGGGGAACCTCTTTTCCCTTCACCGGCTCGTCTTTCACGCCGAGGATCGACTCACACCAAGGTGGCACATGGCACAGCCCTGTGGGAAAGCATCTTGGGAAAGCCTCGAGGGACAGCCTCGAGGGAAAGCCACAGATCCCTTGATCCACGTGACAGGAAGCGTGACACTACTGCTGCAGCTCGGGAGGAAAGCGCACGTGCATGCCCCCACTCGAGACGAGGCCTGACTCCCCTGGGGAGACTCAGAAGCACCCCAAGATCCATGGCAACACTGGAGAGGAATCCTCAGGTTCCGGCCCCGACTACACACAAGGACTGAGGCCCCGGCATGGACGGGAGAGGAATCCCGAGAGGTCCCCTAGCAACTCGCATGGGGACTGGCCTTTCCTGAGGCCACCAGAGCGGGTCCCTGAGGTCCCCGTCGTAACTCGAGAAGACCTGCCGCAACTCGAGAAAATCCAGGAGGTTCTCCCCTCCAGGCGAGATGAGGCCCATTTCCGCTGAGGCGTCTCGAGGCTGATCACACCTCACCTCTGGAACTTTGCAAGAGTCCTTCACACCCTTGGGGCAAATCAAGAAGTTCCCCGACATACCCGTCTCCACTGGAGAGGAATCACGAGGGTCCCGCCCACATCCAGAGGAGCCCCGTTTCCGCCTCGTAGCTCGAGATGAGGGATCCTTTCCCTGCTTCGTCGGGAAAGAGTTCCCGGCGTTCCCGTCGCATCTCAAGAGGAGGCCCTCTCAACAGGAACGGCGAGAGGAACTCCAGGGTCGTGCCACCATTCCAAGAGTCCCCCAGATGTCTCAGTCCATTCCAGAGGAACCTCTTTTCCCTTCACTGGCTCGTCTTTCACGCAGAGGATCGACTCCCACCAAAGTGGCACGTGGCACAGCCCTGTGGGAAAGCCTCGTGGGAAACCCTCGAGGGACAGCCTCGAGGGAAAGCCACAGATCCCTTGATCCACGTGACAGGAAGCGTGACACTACTGCTGCAGCTCGGGAGGAAAGCGCACGTGCATGCCCCCACTCGAGACGAGGCCTGACTCCCCTGGGGAGACTCAGAAGCACCCCAAGATCCATGGCAACACTGGAGAGGAATCCTCAGGTTACGGCCCAGACTCCACACAAGACTGAGGCCCCGGCATGGACGGGAGAGGAATCCCGAGAGGTCCCCTAGCAACTCGCATGGGGACTGGCCTTTCCTGAGGCCACCAGAGCGGGTCCCTGAGGTCCCCGTCGTAACTCGAGAAGACCTGCCGCAACTCGAGAAAATACAGGAGGTTCTCCCCTCCAGGCGAGATGAGGCCCATTTCCGCTGAGGTGTCTCGAGGCGGATCACACCTCACCTCTGGAACTTCGAAAGGCTCCTTCACACCCTTGCTGTAAATCAAGAAGTTCCCCGACATACCCGTCTCCACTCGAGAGGAATCACGAGGGTCCCGCCCACATCCAGAGGAGCCCCGTTTCAGCCTCGTAGCTCGAGATGGGGGATCCTGTCCCTGCTTCGTCGGGAAAGAGTTCCCGGCGTTCCTGTCGCATCTCAAGAGGAGGCCCTCTCAACAGGAACGGCGAGAGGAACTCCAGGGTCGTGCCACCATTCCAAGAGTCCCCCAGATGTCTCAGTCCATTCCAGAGGAACCTCTTTTCGCTTCACCGGCTCGTCTTTCACGCCGAGGATCGACTCACACCAAGGTGGCACGTGGCACAGCCCTGTGGGAAAGCCTCGTGGGAAAGCCTCGAGGGACAGCCTCGAGGGAAAGCCACAGATCCCTTGAACCACGTGACAGGAAGCGTGACACTACTGCTGCAGCTCGGGAGGAAAGCGCACGTGCATGCCCCCACTCGAGACGAGGTCTGACTCCCCTGGGGAGACTCAGAAGCACCCCAAGATCCATGGCAACACTGGAGAGGAATCCTCAGGTTCCGAACCCGACTCCACACAAGGACTGAGGCCCCGGCATGGACGGGAGAGGAATCCCGAGAGGTCCCCTAGCAACTCGCATGGGGACTGGCCTTTCCTGAGGCCACCAGAGCGGGTCCCTGAGGTCCCCGTCGTAACTCGAGAAGACCTGCCGCAACTCGAGAAAATCCAGGAGGTTCTCCCCTCCAGGCGAGATGAGGCCCATTTCCGCTGAGGCGTCTCGAGGCTGATCACACGTCACCTCTGGAACTTCGAAAGGGTCCTTCACACCCTTGGTGCAAATCAAGAAGTTCCCCGACATACCCGTCTCCACTCGAGAGGAATCACGAGGGTCCCGCCCACATCCAGAGGAGCCCCGTTTCCGCCTCGTAGCTCGAGATGACGGATCCTTTCCCCGCTTCGTGGGGAAAGAGTTCCCGGCGTTCCCGTCGCATCTCAAGAGGAGGCCCTCTCAACAGGAACGGCGAGAGGAACTCCAGGGTCGTGCCACCATTCCAAGAGTCCCCCAGATGTCTCAGTCCATTCCAGAGGAACCTCTTTTCCCTTCACCGGCTCGTCTTTCACGCCGAGGATCGACTCACACCAAGGTGGCACGTGGCACAGCCCTGTGGGAAAGCCTCGTGGGAAAGCCTCGAGGGACAGCCTCGAGGGAAAGCCACAGATCCCTTGATCCACGTGACAGGAAGCGTGACACTACTGCTGCAGCTCGGGAGGAAAGCGCACGTGCATGCCCCCACTCGAGACGAGGCCTGACTCCCCTGGGGAGACTCAGAAGCACCCCAAGATCCATGGCAACACTGGAGAGGAATCCTCAGGTTACGGCCCAGACTCCACACAAGGACTGAGGCCCCGGCATGGACGGGAGAGGAATCCCGAGAGGTCCCCTAGCAACTCGCATGGGGACTGGCCTTCCCTGAGGCCACCAGAGCGGGTCCCTGAGGTCCCCGTCGTAACTCAAGAAGACCTGCCGCAACTCGAGAAAATCCAGGAGGTTCTCCCCTCCAGGCGAGATGAGGCCCATTTCCACTGAGGCGTCTCGAGGCTGATCACACCTCACCTCTGGAACTTCGAAAGGGTCCTTCACACCCTTGGTGCAAATCAAGAAGTTCCCCGACATACCCGTCTCCACTCGAGAGGAATCACGAGGGTCCCGCCCACATCCAGAGGAGCCCCGTTTCCGCCTCGTAGCTCGAGATGAGGGATCCTTTCCCTGCTTCGTCGGGAAAGAGTTCCGGGCGTTCCCGTCGCATCTCAAGAGAAGGCCCTCTCAACAGGAATGGCGAGAGGAACTCCAGGGTCGTGCCACCATTCCAAGAGTCCCCCAGATGTCTCAGTCCTTTCCAGGGGAACCTCTTTTCCCTTCACCGGCTCGTCTTTCACGCCGAGGATCGACTCACACCAAGGTGGCACGTGGCACAGCCCTGTGGGAAAGCATCTTGGGAAAGCCTCGAGGGACAGCCTCGAGGGAAAGCCACAGATCCCTTGATCCACGTGACAGGAAGCGTGACACTACAGCTGCAGCTCGGGAGGAAAGCGCACGTGCATGCCCCCACTCGAGACGAGGCCTGACTCCCCTGGGGAGACTCAGAAGCACCCCAAGATCCATGGCAACACTGGAGAGGAATCCTCAGGTTACGGCCCCGACTCCACACAAGGACTGAGGCCCCGGCATGGACGGGAGAGGAATCCCGAGAGGTCCCCTAGCAACTCGCATGGGGACTGGCCTTTCCTGAGGCCACCAGAGCGGGTCCCTGAGGTCCCCGTCGTAACTCGAGAAGACCTGCCGCAACTCGAGAAAATCCAGGAGGTTCTCCCCTCCAGGCGAGATGAGGCCCATTTCCGCTGAGGCGTCTCGAGGCTGATCACACCTCACATCTGGAACTTCGCAAGAGTCCTTCACACCCTTGGGGCAAATCAAGAAGTTCCCCGACATACCCGTCTCCACTCGAGAGGAATCACGAGGGTCCCGCCCACATCCAGAGGAGCCCCGTTTCCGCCTCGTAGCTCGAGATGAGGGATCCTTTCCCTGCTTCGTCGGGAAAGAGTTCCCGGCGTTCCCGTCGCATCTCAAGAGGAGGCCCTCTCAACAGGAACGGCGAGAGGAACTCCAGGGTCGTGCCACCATTCCAAGAGTCCCCCAGATGTCTCAGTCCATTCCAGAGGAACCTCTTTTCGCTTCACCGGCTCGTCTTTCACGCCGAGGATCGACTCACACCAAGGTGGCACGTGGCACAGCCCTGTGGGAAAGCCTCGTGGGAAAGCCTCGAGGGACAGCCTCGAGGGAAAGCCACAGATCCCTTGAACCACGTGACAGGAAACGTGACACTACTGCTGCAGCTCGGGAGGAAAGCGCACGTGCATGCCCCCACACGAGACGAGGTCTGACTCCCCTGGGGAGACTCAGAAGCACCCCAAGATCCATGGCAACACTGGAGAGGAATCCTCAGGTTCCGAACCCGACTCCACACAAGGACTGAGGCCCCGGCATGGACGGGAGAGGAATCCCGAGAGGTCCCCTAGCAACTCGCATGGGGACTGGCCTTTCCTGAGGCCACCAGAGCGGGTCCCTGAGGTCCCCGTCGTAACTCGAGAAGACCTGCCGCAACTCGAGAAAATCCAGGAGGTTCTCCCCTCCAGGCGAGATGAGGCCCATTTCCGCTGAGGCGTCTCGAGGCTGATCACACGTCACCTCTGGAACTTCGAAAGGGTCCTTCACACCCTTGGTGCAAATCAAGAAGTTCCCCGACATACCCGTCTCCACTCGAGAGGAATCACGAGGGTCCCGCCCACATCCAGAGGAGCCCCGTTTCCGCCTCGTAGCTCGAGATGACGGATCCTTTCCCCGCTTCGTGGGGAAAGAGTTCCCGGCGTTCCCGTCGCATCTCAAGAGGAGGCCCTCTCAACAGGAACGGCGAGAGGAACTCCAGGGTCGTGCCACCATTCCAAGAGTCCCCCAGATGTCTCAGTCCATTCCAGAGGAACCTCTTTTCCCTTCACCGGCTCGTCTTTCACGCCGAGGATCGACTCACACCAAGGTGGCACGTGGCACAGCCCTGTGGGAAAGCCTCTTGGGAAAGCCTCGAGGGACAGCCTCGAGGGAAAGCCACAGATCCCTTGATCCACGTGACAGGAAGCGTGACACTACTGCTGCAGCTCGGGAGGAAAGCGCACGTGCATGCCCCCACTCGAGACGAGGCCTGACTCCCCTGGGGAGACTCAGAAGCACCCCAAGATCCATGGCAACACTGGAGAGGAATCCTCAGGTTACGGCCCAGACTCCACACAAGGACTGAGGCCCCGGCATGGACGGGAGAGGAATCCCGAGAGGTCCCCTAGCAACTCGCATGGGGACTGGCCTTCCCTGAGGCCACCAGAGCGGGTCCCTGAGGTCCCCGTCGTAACTCAAGAAGACCTGCCGCAACTCGAGAAAATCCAGGAGGTTCTCCCCTCCAGGCGAGATGAGGCCCATTTCCACTGAGGCGTCTCGAGGCTGATCACACCTCACCTCTGGAACTTCGAAAGGGTCCTTCACACCCTTGGTGCAAATCAAGAAGTTCCCCGACATACCCGTCTCCACTCGAGAGGAATCACGAGGGTCCCGCCCACATCCAGAGGAGCCCCGTTTCCGCCTCGTAGCTCGAGATGAGGGATCCTTTCCCTGCTTCGTCGGGAAAGAGTTCCGGGCGTTCCCGTCGCATCTCAAGAGAAGGCCCTCTCAACAGGAATGGCGAGAGGAACTCCAGGGTCGTGCCACCATTCCAAGAGTCCCCCAGATGTCTCAGTCCTTTCCAGGGGAACCTCTTTTCCCTTCACCGGCTCGTCTTTCACGCCGAGGATCGACTCACACCAAGGTGGCACGTGGCACAGCCCTGTGGGAAAGCATCTTGGGAAAGCCTCGAGGGACAGCCTCGAGGGAAAGCCACAGATCCCTTGATCCACGTGACAGGAAGCGTGACACTACAGCTGCAGCTCGGGAGGAAAGCGCACGTGCATGCCCCCACTCGAGACGAGGCCTGACTCCCCTGGGGAGACTCAGAAGCACCCCAAGATCCATGGCAACACTGGAGAGGAATCCTCAGGTTACGGCCCCGACTCCACACAAGGACTGAGGCCCCGGCATGGACGGGAGAGGAATCCCGAGAGGTCCCCTAGCAACTCGCATGGGGACTGGCCTTTCCTGAGGCCACCAGAGCGGGTCCCTGAGGTCCCCGTCGTAACTCGAGAAGACCTGCCGCAACTCGAGAAAATCCAGGAGGTTCTCCCCTCCAGGCGAGATGAGGCCCATTTCCGCTGAGGCGTCTCGAGGCTGATCACACCTCACATCTGGAACTTCGCAAGAGTCCTTCACACCCTTGGGGCAAATCAAGAAGTTCCCCGACATACCCGTCTCCACTCGAGAGGAATCACGAGGGTCCCGCCCACATCCAGAGGAGCCCCGTTTCCGCCTCGTAGCTCGAGATGAGGGATCCTTTCCCTGCTTCGTCGGGAAAGAGTTCCCGGCGTTCCCGTCGCATCTCAAGAGGAGGCCCTCTCAACAGGAACGGCGAGAGGAACTCCAGGGTCGTGCCACCATTCCAAGAGTCCCCCAGATGTCTCAGTCCATTCCAGAGGAACCTCTTTTCGCTTCACCGGCTCGTCTTTCACGCCGAGGATCGACTCACACCAAGGTGGCACGTGGCACAGCCCTGTGGGAAAGCCTCGTGGGAAAGCCTCGAGGGACAGCCTCGAGGGAAAGCCACAGATCCCTTGAACCACGTGACAGGAAACGTGACACTACTGCTGCAGCTCGGGAGGAAAGCGCACGTGCATGCCCCCACACGAGACGAGGTCTGACTCCCCTGGGGAGACTCAGAAGCACCCCAAGATCCATGGCAACACTGGAGAGGAATCCTCAGGTTCCGAACCCGACTCCACACAAGGACTGAGGCCCCGGCATGGACGGGAGAGGAATCCCGAGAGGTCCCCTAGCAACTCGCATGGGGACTGGCCTTTCCTGAGGCCACCAGAGCGGGTCCCTGAGGTCCCCGTCGTAACTCGAGAAGACCTGCCGCAACTCGAGAAAATCCAGGAGGTTCTCCCCTCCAGGCGAGATGAGGCCCATTTCCGCTGAGGCGTCTCGAGGCTGATCACACGTCACCTCTGGAACTTCGAAAGGGTCCTTCACACCCTTGGTGCAAATCAAGAAGTTCCCCGACATACCCGTCTCCACTCGAGAGGAATCACGAGGGTCCCGCCCACATCCAGAGGAGCCCCGTTTCCGCCTCGTAGCTCGAGATGAGGGATCCTTTCCCTGCTTCGTCGGGAAAGAGTTCCCGGCGTTCCCGTCGCATCTCAAGAGGAGGCCCTCTCAACAGGAACGGCGAGAGGAACTCCAGGGTCGTGCCACCATTCCAAGAGTCCCCCAGATGTCTCAGTCCATTCCAGAGGAACCTCTTTTCCCTTCACTGGCTCGTCTTTCACGCCGAGGATCGACTCACACCAAAGTGGCACGTGGCACAGCCCTGTGGGAAAGCCTCGTGGGAAAGCCTCGAGGGACAGCCTCGAGGGAAAGCCACAGATCCCTTGATCCACGTGACAGGAAGCGTGACACTACTGCTGCAGCTCGGGAGGAAAGCGCACGTGCATGCCCCCACTCGAGACGAGGCCTGACTCCCCTGGGGAGACTCAGAAGCACCCCAAGATCCATGGCAACACTGGAGAGGAATCCTCAGGTTACGGCCCAGACTCCACACAAGGACTGAGGCCCCGGCATGGACGGGAGAGGAATCCCGAGAGGTCCCCTAGCAAATCGCATGGGGACTGGCCTTTCCTGAGGCCACCAGAGCGGGTCCCTGAGGTCCCCGTCGTAACTCGAGAAGACCTGCCGCAACTCGAGAAAATCCAGGAGGTTCTCCCCTCCAGGCGAGATGAGGCCCATTTCCGCTGAGGTGTCTCGAGGCGGATCACACCTCACATCTGGAACTTCGAAAGGCTCCTTCACACCCTTGGTGCAAATCAAGAAGTTCCCCGACATACCCGTCTCCACTCGAGAGGAATCACGAGTGTCCCGCCCACATCCAGAGGAGCCCCGTTTCAGCCTCGTAGCTCGAGATGGGGGATCCTGTCCCTGCTTCGTCGGGAAAGAGTTCCCGGCGTTCCTGTCGCATCTCAAGAGGAGGCCCTCTCAACAGGAACGGCGAGAGGAACTCCAGGGTCGTGCCACCATTCCAAGAGTCCCCCAGATATCTCAGTCCATTCCAGAGGAACCTCTTTTCCCTTCAACGGCTCGTCTTTCACGCCGAGGATCGACTCACACCAAGGTGGCACGTGGCACAGCCCTGTGGGAAAGCCTCGTGGGAAAGCCTCGAGGGACAGCCTCGAGGGAAAGCCACAGATCCCTTGAACCACGTGACAGGAAGCGTGACACTACTGCTGCAGCTCGGGAGGAAAGCGCACGTGCATGCCCCCACTCGAGACGAGGCCTGACTCCCCTGGGGAGACTCAGAAGCACCCCAAGATCCATGGCAACACTGGAGAGGAATCCTCAGGTTCCGAACCCGACTCCACACAAGGACTGAGGCCCCGGCATGGACGGGAGAGGAATCCCGAGAGGTCCCCTAGCAACTCGCATGGGGACTGGCCTTCCCTGAGGCCACCAGAGCGGGTCCCTGAGGTCCCCTTCGTAACTCGAGAAGACCTGCAGCAACTCGAGAAAATCCAGGAGGTTCTCCCCTCCAGGCGAGATGAGGCCCATTTCCGCTGAGGCGTCTCGAGGCTGATCACACGTCACCTCTGGAACTTCGAAAGGGTCCTTCACACCCTTGGTGCAAATCAAGAAGTTCCCCGACATACCCGTCTCCACTCGAGAGGAATCACGAGGGTCCCGCCCACATCCAGAGGAGCCCCGTTTCCGCCTCGAAGCTCGAGATGACGGATCCTTTCCCCGCTTCGTCGGGAAAGAGTTCCCGGCGTTCCCGTCGCATCTCAAGAGGAGGCCCTCTCAACAGGAACGGCGAGAGGAACTCCAGGGTCGTGCCACCATTCCAAGAGTCCCCCAGATGTCTCAGTCCATTCCAGAGGAACCTCTTTTCCCTTCACCGGCTCGTCTTTCACGCCGAGGATCGACTCACACCAAGGTGGCACGTGGCACAGCCCTGTGGGAAAGCCTCGTGGGAAAGCCTCGAGGGACAGCCTCGAGGGAAAGCCACAGATCCCTTGAACCACGTGACAGGAAGCGTGACACTACTACTGCAGCTCGGGAGGAAAGCGCACGTGCATGCCCCCACTCGAGACGAGGTCTGACTCCCCTGGGGAGACTCAGAAGCACCCCAAGATCCATGGCAACACTGGAGAGGAATCCTCAGGTTCCGAACCCGACTCCACACAAGGACTGAGGCCCCGGCATGGACGGGAGAGGAATCCCGAGAGGTCCCCTAGCAACTCGCATGGGGACTGGCCTTTCCTGAGGCCACCAGAGCGGGTCCCTGAGGTCCCCGTCGTAACTCGAGAAGACCTGCCGCAACTCGAGAAAATCCAGGAGGTTCTCCCCTCCAGGCGAGATGAGGCCCATTTCCGCTGAGGCGTCTCGAGGCTGATCACACGTCACCTCTGGAACTTCGAAAGGGTCCTTCACACCCTTGGTGCAAATCAAGAAGTTCCCCGACATACCCGTCTCCACTCGAGAGGAATCACGAGGGTCCCGCCCACATCCAGAGGAGCCCCGTTTCCGCCTCGTAGCTCGAGATGACGGATCCTTTCCCCGCTTCGTCGGGAAAGAGTTCCCGGCGTTCCCGTCGCATCTCAAGAGGAGGCCCTCTCAACAGGAACGGCGAGAGGAACTCCAGGGTCGTGCCACCATTCCAAGAGTCCCCCAGATGTCTCAGTCCATTCCAGAGGAACCTCTTTTCCCTTCACTGGCTCGTCTTTCACGCCGAGGATCGACTCACACCAAAGTGGCACGTGGCACAGCCCTGTGGGAAAGCCTCGTGGGAAAGCCTCGAGGGACAGCCTCGAGGGAAAGCCACAGATCCCTTGATCCACGTGACAGGAAGCGTGACACTACTGCTGCAGCTCGGGAGGAAAGCGCACGTGCATGCCCCCACTCGAGACGAGGCCTGACTCCCCTGGGGAGACTCAGAAGCACCCCAAGATCCATGGCAACACTGGAGAGGAATCCTCAGGTTACGGCCCAGACTCCACACAAGGACTGAGGCCCCGGCATGGACGGGAGTGGAATCCCGAGAGGTCCCCTAGCAACTCGCATGGGGACTGGCATTTCCTGAGGCCACCAGAGCGGGTCCCTGAGGTCCCCGTCGTAACTCGAGAAGACCTGCCGCAACTCGAGAAAATCCAGGAGGTTCTCCCCTCCAGGCGAGATGAGGCCCATTTCCGCTGAGGTGTCTCGAGGCGGATCACACCTCACCTCTGGAACTTCGAAAGGGTCCTTCACACCCTTGGTGCAAATCAAGAAGTTCCCCGACATACCCGTCTCCACTCGACAGGAATCACGAGGGTCCCGCCCACATCCAGAGGAGCCCCGTTTCCGCCTCGTAGCTCGAGATGACGGATCCTTTCCCTGCTTCGTCGGGAAAGAGTTCCCGGAGTTCCCGTCGCATCTCAAGAGGAGGCCCTCTCAACAGGAACGGCGAGAGGAACTCCAGGGTCGTGCCACCATTCCAAGAGTCCCCCAGATGTCTCAGTCCATTCCAGAGGAACCTCTTTTCCCTTCACCGGCTCGTCTTTCACGCCGAGGATCGACTCACACCAAGGTTGGCACGTGGCACAGCCCTGTGGGAAAGCCTCGTGGGAAAGCCTCGAGGGACAGCCTCGAGGGAAAGCCACAGATCCCTTGATCCACGTGACAGGAAGCGTGACACTACTGCTGCAGCTCGGGAGGAAAGCGCTCGTGCATGCCCCCACTCGAGACGAGGCCTGACTCCCCTGGGGAGACTCAGAAGCACCCCAAGATCCATGGCAACACTGGAGAGGAATCCTCAGGTTACGGCCCAGACTCCACACAAGGACTGAGGCCCCGGCATGGACGGGAGAGGAATCCCGAGAGGTCCCCTAGCAACTCGCATGGGGACTGGCCTTTCCTGAGGCCACCAGAGCGGGTCCCTGAGGTCCCCGTCGTAACTCGAGAAGACCTGCCGCAACTCGAGAAAATCCAGGAGGTTCTCCCCTCCAGGCGAGATGAGGCCCATTTCCACTGAGGCGTCTCGAGGCTGATCACACCTCACCTCTGGAACTTCGAAAGGGTCCTTCACACCCTTGGTGCAAATCAAGAAGTTCCCCGACATACCCGTCTCCACTCGAGAGGAATCACGAGGGTCCCGCCCACATCCAGAGGAGCCCCGTTTCCGCCTCGTAGCTCGAGATGAGGGATCCTTTCCCTGCTTGGTCGGGAAAGAGTTCCGGCGTTCCCGTCGCATCTCAAGAGAAGGCCCTCTCAACAGGAACGGCGAGAGGAACTCCAGGGTCGTGCCACCATTCCAAGAGTCCCCCAGATGTCTCAGTCCATTCCAGGGGAACCTCTTTTCCCTTCACCGGCTCGTCTTTCACGCCGAGGATCGACTCACACCAAGGTGGCACGTGGCACAGCCCTGTGGGAAAGCATCTTGGGAAAGCCTCGAGGGACAGCCTCGAGGGAAAGCCACAGATCCCTTGATCCACGTGACAGGAAGCGTGACACTACTGCTGCAGCTCGGGAGGAAAGCGCACGTGCATGCCCCCACTCGAGACGAGGCCTGACTCCCCTGGGGAGACTCAGAAGCACCCCAAGATCCATGGCAACACTGGAGAGGAATCCTCAGGTTCCGGCCCCGACTCCACACAAGGACTGAGGCCCCGGCATGGACGGGAGAGTAATCCCGAGAGGTCCCCTAGCAACTCGCATGGGGACTGGCCTTTCCTGAGGCCACCAGAGCGGGTCCCTGAGGTCCCCGTCGTAACTCGAGAAGACCTGCCGCAACTCGAGAAAATCCAGGAGGTTCTCCCCTCCAGGCGAGATGAGGCCCATTTCCGCTGAGGCGTCTCGAGGCTGATCACACCTCACCTCTGGAACTTCGAAAGGGTCCTTCACACCCTTGGTGCAAATCAAGAAGTTCCCCGACCTAGCCGTCTCCACTCGAGAGGAATCACGAGGGTCCCGCCCACATCCAGAGGAGCCCCGTTTCCGCCTCGTAGCTCGAGATGAGGGATCCTTTCCCTGCTTCGTCGGGAAAGAGTTCCCGGCGTTCCCGACGCATCTCAAGAGGAGGCCCTCTCAACAGGAACAGCGAGAGGAACTCCAGGGTCGTGCCACCATTCCAAGAGTCCCCCTGATGTCTCAGTCCATTCCAGAGGAACCTCGTTTCCCTTCACTGGCTCTTCTTTCACGCCGAAGATCGACTCACAGCAAAGTGGCACGTGGCACAGCCCTGTGGGAAAGCCTCATGGGAAAGCCTCGATGGACAGCCTCGAGGGAAAGCCACAGATCCCTTGATCCACGTGACAGGAAGGTTGACACCACAGCTGCAGCTCGGGAGGAAAGCGCACGTGCATGCCCCCACTCGAGACGAGGCCTGACTCCCCTGGGGAGACTCAGAAGCACCCCAAGATCCATGGCAACACTGGAGAGGAATCCTCACGTTCCGGCCCCGACTCCACACAAGGACTGAGGCCCCGGCATGGACGGGAGAGGAATCCCGAGAGGTCCCCTAGCAACTCGCATGGGGACTGGCCTTTCCTGAGGCCACCAGAGCGGTTCCCTGAGGTCCCCGTCGTAACTCGAGAAGACCTGCCGCAACTCGAGAAAATCCAGGAGGTTCTCCCCTCCAGGCGAGATGAGGCCCATTTCCGCTGAGGTGTCTCGAGGCGGATCACACCTCACATCTGGAACTTCGAAAGGCTCCTTCACACCCTTGCTGCAAATCAAGAAGTTCCCCGACATACCCGTCTCCACTCGAGAGGAATCACGAGTGTCCCGCCCACATCCAGAGGAGCCCCGTTTCAGCCTCGTAGCTCGAGATGGGGGATCCTGTCCCTGCTTCGTCGGGAAAGAGTTCCGGGCGTTCCTGTCGCATCTCAAGAGGAGGCCCTCTCAACAGGAACGGCGAGAGGAACTCCAGGGTCGTGCCACCATTCCAAGAGTCCCCCAGATATCTCAGTCCATCCCAGAGGAACCTCTTTTCGCTTCACCAGCTCGTCTTTCACGCCGAGGATCGACTCACACCAAGGTGGCACGTGGCACAGCCCTGTGGGAAAGCCTCGTGGGAAAGCCTCGAGGGACAGCCTCGAGGGAAAGCCACAGATCCCTTGAACCACGTGACAGGAAGCGTGACACTACTGCTGCAGCTCGGGAGGAAAGCGCACGTGCATGCCCCCACTCGAGACGAGGCCTGACTCCCCTGGGGAGACTCAGAAGCACCCCAAGATCCATGGCAACACTGGAGAGGAATCCTCAGGTTCCGAACCCGACTCCACACAAGGACTGAGGCCCCGGCATGGACGGGAGAGGAATCCCGAGAGGTCCCCTAGCAACTCGCATGGGGACTGGCCTTCCCTGAGGCCACCAGAGCGGGTCCCTGAGGTCCCCTTCGTAACTCGAGAAGACCTGCCGCAACTCGAGAAAATCCAGGAGGTTCTCCCCTCCAGGCGAGATGAGGCCCATTTCCGCTGAGGCGTCTCGAGGCTGATCACACGTCACCTCTGGAACTTCGAAAGGGTCCTTCACACCCTTGGTGCAAATCAAGAAGTTCCCCGACATACCCGTCTCCACTCGAGAGGAATCACGAGGGTCCCGCCCACATCCAGAGGAGCCCCGTTTCCGCCTCGTAGCTCGAGATGACGGATCCTTTCCCCGCTTCGTCGGGAAAGAGTTCCCGGCGTTCCCGTCGCATCTCAAGAGGAGGCCCTCTCAACAGGAACGGCGGGAGGAACTCCAGGGTCGTGCCACCATTCCAAGAGTCCCCCAGATGTCTCAGTCCATTCCAGGGGAACCTCTTTTCCCTTCACCGGCTCGTCTTTCACGCCGAGGATCGACTCACACCAAGGTGGCACGTGGCACAGCCCTGTGGGAAAGCATCTTGGGAAAGCCTCGAGGGACAGCCTCGAGGGAAAGCCACAGATCCCTTGATCCACGTGACAGGAAGGTTGACACCACAGCTTCAGCTCGGGAGGAAAGCGCACGTGCATGCCCCCACTCGAGACGAGGCCTGACTCCCCTGGGGAGACTCAGAAGCACCCCAAGATCCATGGCAGCACTGGAGAGGAATCCTCACGTTCCGGCCCCGACTCCACACAAGGACTGAGGCCCCGGCATGGACGGGAGAGGAATCCCGAGAGGTCCCCTAGCAACTCGCATGGGGACTGGCCTTTCCTGAGGCCACCAGAGCGGGTCCCTCAGGTCCCCTTCGTAACTCGAGAAGACCTGCCGCAACTCGAGAAAATCCAGGAGGTTCTCCCCTCCAGGCGAGATGAGGCCCATTTCCGCTGAGGCGTCTCGAGGCTGATCACACCTCACCTCTGGAACTTCGAAAGGGTCCTTCACACCCTTGGTGCAAATCAAGAAGTTCCCCGACATACCCGTCTCCACTCGAGAGGAATCACGAGGGTCCCGCCCACATCCAGAGGAGCCCCGTTTCCGCCTCGTAGCTCGAGATGAGGGATCCTTTCCCTGCTTCGTCGGGAAAGAATTCCCGGCGTTCCCGTCGCATCTCAAGAGGAGGCCCTCTCAACAGGAACGGCGAGAGGAACTCCAGGGTCGTGCCACCATTCCAAGAGTCCCCCAGATGTCTCAGTCCATTCCAGAGGAACCTCTTTTCCCTTCACCGGCTCGTCTTTCACGCCGAGGATCGACTCACACCAAGGTGGCACGTGGCACAGCCCTGTGGGAAAGCCTCATGGGAAAGCCTCGAGGGACAGCCTCGAGGGAAAGCCACAGATCCCTTGATCCACGTGACAGGAAGCGTGACACTACTGCTGCAGCTCGGGAGGAAAGCGCACGTGCATGCCCCCATTCGAGACGAGGCCTGACTCCCCTGGGGAGACTCAGAAGCACCCCAAGATCCATGGCAACACTGGAGAGGAATCCTCAGGTTCCGGCCCCGACTCCACACAAGGACTGAGGCCCCGGCATGGACGGGAGAGGAATCCCGAGAGGTCCCCTAGCAACTCGCATGGGGACTGGCCTTTCCTGAGGCCACCAGAGCGGGTCCCTGAGGTCCCCGTCGTAACTCGAGAAGACCTGCCGCAACTCGAGAAAATCCAGGAGGTTCTCCCTCCAGGCGAGATCAGGCCCATTTCCGCTGAGGCCTCTCGAGGCTGATCACACCTACCCTCTGGAACTTCGAAAGGGTCCTTCACACCCTTGGTGCAAATCAAGAAGTTCCCCGACATACCCGTCTCCACTCGAGAGGAATCACGAGGGTCCCGCCCACATCCAGAGGAGCCCCGTTTCCGCCTCGTAGCTCGAGATGAGGGATCCTTTCCCTGCTTCGTCGGGAAAGAGTTCCCGGCGTTCCCGTCGCATCTCAAGAGGAGGCCCTCTCAACAGGAACGGCGAGAGGAACTCCAGGGTCGTGCCACCATTCCAAGAGTCCCCCAGATGTCTCAGTCCATTCCAGAGGAACCTCTTTTCCCTTCACCGGCTCGTCTTTCACGCCGAGGATCGACTCACACCAAGGTGGCACGTGGCACAGCCCTGTGGGAAAGCCTCGTGGGAAAGCCTCGAGGGACAGCCTCGAGGGAAAGCCACAGATCCCTTGATCCACGTGACAGGAAGCGTGACACTACTGCTGCAGCTCGGGAGGAAAGCGCACGTGCATGCCCCCACTCGAGACGAGGCCTGACTCTCCTGGGGAGACTCAGAAGCACCCCAAGATCCATGGCAACACTGGAGAGGAATCCTCAGGTTCCGGCCCCGACTCCACACAAGGACTGAGGCCCCGGCATGGACGGGAGAGGAATCCCGAGAGGTCCCCTAGCAACTCGCATGGGGACTGGCCTTTCCTGAGGCCACCAGAGCGGGTCCCTGAGGTCCCCGTCGTAACTCGAGAAGACCTGCCGCAACTCGAGAAAATCCAGGAGGTTCTCCCCTCCAGGCGAGATGAGGCCCATTTCCGCTGAGGCGTCTCGAGGCTGATCACACGTCACCTCTGGAACTTCGAAAGGGTCCTTCACACCCTTGGTGCAAATCAAGAAGTTCCCCGACATACCCGTCTCCACTCGAGAGGAATCACGAGGGTCCCGCCCACATCCAGAGGAGCCCCGTTTCCGCCTCGTAGCTCGAGATGAGGGATCCTTTCCCCGCTTCGTCGGGAAAGAGTTCCCGGCGTTCCCGACGCATCTCAAGAGGAGGCCCTCTCAACAGGAACGGCGAGAGGAACTCCAGGTTCGTGCCACCATTCCAAGAGTCCCCCTGATGTCTCAGTCCATTCCAGAGGAACCTCGTTTCCCTTCACTGGCTCGTCTTTCACGCCGAAGATCGACTCACAGCAAAGTGGCACGTGGCACAGCCCTGTGGGAAAGCCTCATGGGAAAGCCTCGAGGGACAGCCTCGAGGGAAAGCCACAGATCCCTTGATCCACGTGACAGGAAGGTTGACACCACAGCTGCAGCTCGGGAGGAAAGCGCACGTGCATGCCCCCACTCGAGACGAGGCCTGACTCCCCTGGGGAGACTCAGAAGCACCCCAAGATCCATGGCAACACTGGAGAGGAATCCTCACGTTCCGGCCCCGACTCCACACAAGGACTGAGGCCCCGGCATGGACGGGAGAGGAATCCCGAGAGGTCCCCTAGCAACTCGCATGGGGACTGGCCTTTCCTGAGGCCACCAGAGCGGGTCCCTCAGGTCCCCTTCGTAACTCGAGAAGACCTACCGCAACTCGAGAAAATCCAGGAGGTTCTCCCCTCCAGGCGAGATGAGGCCCATTTCCGCTGAGGCGTCTCGAGGCTGATCACACCTCACCTCTGGAACTTCGAAAGGGTCCTTCACACCCTTGGTGCAAATCAAGAAGTTCCCCGACATACCCGTCTCCACTCGAGAGGAATCACGAGGGTCCCGCCCACATCCAGAGGAGCCCCGTTTCCGCCTCGTAGCTCGAGATGAGGGATCCTTTCCCTGCTTCGTCGGGAAAGAATTCCCGGCGTTCCCGTCGCATCTCAAGAGGAGGCCCTCTCAACAGGAACGGCGAGAGGAACTCCAGGGTCGTGCCACCATTCCAAGAGTCCCCCAGATGTCTCAGTCCATTCCAGAGGAACCTCTTTTCCCTTCACCGGCTCGTCTTTCACGCCGAGGATCGACTCACACCAAGGTGGCACGTGGCACAGCCCTGTGGGAAAGCCTCATGGGAAAGCCTCGAGGGACAGCCTCGAGGGAAAGCCACAGATCCCTTGATCCACGTGACAGGAAGCGTGACACTACTGCTGCAGCTCGGGAGGAAAGCGCACGTGCATGCCCCCATTCGAGACGAGGCCTGACTCCCCTGGGGAGACTCAGAAGCACCCCAAGATCCATGGCAACACTGGAGAGGAATCCTCAGGTTCCGGCCCCGACTCCACACAAGGACTGAGGCCCCGGCATGGACGGGAGAGGAATCCCGAGAGGTCCCCTAGCAACTCGCATGGGGACTGGCCTTTCCTGAGGCCACCAGAGCGGGTCCCTGAGGTCCCCGTCGTAACTCGAGAAGACCTGCCGCAACTCGAGAAAATCCAGGAGGTTCTCCCTCCAGGCGAGATCAGGCCCATTTCCGCTGAGGCCTCTCGAGGCTGATCACACCTACCCTCTGGAACTTCGAAAGGGTCCTTCACACCCTTGGTGCAAATCAAGAAGTTCCCCGACATACCCGTCTCCACTCGAGAGGAATCACGAGGGTCCCGCCCACATCCAGAGGAGCCCCGTTTCCGCCTCGTAGCTCGAGATGAGGGATCCTTTCCCTGCTTCGTCGGGAAAGAGTTCCCGGCGTTCCCGTCGCATCTCAAGAGGAGGCCCTCTCAACAGGAACGGCGAGAGGAACTCCAGGGTCGTGCCACCATTCCAAGAGTCCCCCAGATGTCTCAGTCCATTCCAGAGGAACCTCTTTTCCCTTCACCGGCTCGTCTTTCACGCCGAGGATCGACTCACACCAAGGTGGCACGTGGCACAGCCCTGTGGGAAAGCCTCGTGGGAAAGCCTCGAGGGACAGCCTCGAGGGAAAGCCACAGATCCCTTGATCCACGTGACAGGAAGCGTGACACTACTGCTGCAGCTCGGGAGGAAAGCGCACGTGCATGCCCCCACTCGAGACGAGGCCTGACTCTCCTGGGGAGACTCAGAAGCACCCCAAGATCCATGGCAACACTGGAGAGGAATCCTCAGGTTCCGGCCCCGACTCCACACAAGGACTGAGGCCCCGGCATGGACGGGAGAGGAATCCCGAGAGGTCCCCTAGCAACTCGCATGGGGACTGGCCTTTCCTGAGGCCACCAGAGCGGGTCCCTGAGGTCCCCGTCGTAACTCGAGAAGACCTGCCGCAACTCGAGAAAATCCAGGAGGTTCTCCCCTCCAGGCGAGATGAGGCCCATTTCCGCTGAGGCGTCTGGAGGCTGATCACACGTCACCTCTGGAACTTCGAAAGGGTCCTTCACACCCTTGGTGCAAATCAAGAAGTTCCCCGACATACCCGTCTCCACTCGAGAGGAATCACGAGGGTCCCGCCCACATCCAGAGGAGCCCCGTTTCCGCCTCGTAGCTCGAGATGAGGGATCCTTTCCCCGCTTCGTCGGGAAAGAGTTCCCGGCGTTCCCGACGCATCTCAAGAGGAGGCCCTCTCAACAGGAACGGCGAGAGGAACTCCAGGGTCCTGCCACCATTCCAAGAGTCCCCCTGATGTCTCAGTCCATTCCAGAGGAACCTCGTTTCCCTTCACTGGCTCGTCTTTCACGCCGAAGATCGACTCACAGCAAAGTGGCACGTGGCACAGCCCTGTGGGAAAGCCTCATGGGAAAGCCTCGAGGGACAGCCTCGAGGGAAAGCCACAGATCCCTTGATCCACGTGACAGGAAGCGTGACACTACTGCTGCAGCTCGGGAGGAAAGCGCACGTGCATGCCCCCATTCGAGACGAGGCCTGACTCCCCTGGGGAGACTCAGAAGCACCCCAAGATCCATGGCAACACTGGAGAGGAATCCTCAGGTTCCGGCCCCGACTCCACACAAGGACTGAGGCCCCGGCATGGACGGGAGAGGAATCCCGAGAGGTCCCCTAGCAACTCGCATGGGGACTGGCCTTTCCTGAGGCCACCAGAGCGGGTCCCTGAGGTCCCCGTCGTAACTCGAGAAGACCTGCCGCAACTCGAGAAAATCCAGGAGGTTCTCCCCTCCAGGCGAGATGAGGCCCATTTCCGCTGAGGCGTCTCGAGGCTGATCACACCTCACCTCTGGAACTTCGAAAGGGTCCTTCACACCCTTGGTGCAAATCAAGAAGTTCCCCGACATACCCGTCTCCACTCGAGAGGAATCACGAGGGTCCCGCCCACATCCAGAGGAGCCCCGTTTCCGCCTCGTAGCTCGAGATGAGGGATCCTTTCCCCGCTTCGTCGGGAAATAGTTCCCGGCGTTCCCGACGCATCTCAAGAGGAGGCCCTCTCAACAGGAACGGCGAGAGGAACTCCAGGGTCATGCCACCATTCCAAGAGTCCCCCAGATGTCTCAGTCCATTCCAGGGGAACCTCTTTTCCCTTCACCGGCTCGTCTTTCACGCCGAGGATCGACTCACACCAAGGTGGCACGTGGCACAGCCCTGTGGGAAAGCATCTTGCCAAAGCCTCGAGGGACAGCCTCGAGGGAAAGCCACAGATCCCTTGATCCACGTGACAGGAAGTGTGACACTATTGCTGCAGCTCGGGAGGAAAGCGCACGTGCATGCCCCCACTCGAGACGAGCCCTGACTCCCCTGGGGAGACTCAGAAGCACCCCAAGATCCATGGCAACACTGGAGAGGAATCCTCAGGTTCCGGCCCCGACTCCACACAAGGACTGAGGCCCCGGCATGGACGGGAGAGGAATCCCGAGAGGTCCCCTAGCAACTCGCATGGGGACTGGCCTTTCCTGAGGCCACCAGAGCGGGTCCCTGAGGTCCCCGTCGTAACTCGAGAAGACCTGCCGCAACTCGAGAAAATCCAGGAGGTTCTCCCCTCCAGGCGAGATGAGGCCCATTTCCGCTGAGGCGTCTCGAGGCTGATCACACCTCACCTCTGGAACTTCGCAAGAGTCCTTCACACCCTTGGTGCAAATCAAGAAGTTCCCCGACATACCCGTCTCCACTCGAGAGGAATCACGAGGGTCCCGCCCACATCCAGAGGAGCCCCGTTTCCGCCTCGTAGCTCGAGATGAGGGATCCTTTCCCTGCTTCGTCGGGAAAGAGTTCCCGGCGTTCCCGTCGCATCTCAAGAGGAGGCCCTCTCAACAGGAACGGCGAGAGGAACTCCAGGGTCGTGCCACCATTCCAAGAGTCCCCCAGATGTCTCAGTCCATTCCAGAGGAACCTCTTTTCCCTTCACCGGCTCGTCTTTCACGCCGAGGATCGACTCACACCAAGGTGGCACGTGGCACAGCCCTGTGGGAAAGCCTCGTGGGAAAGCCTCGAGGGACAGCCTCGAGGGAAAGCCACAGATCCCTTGATCCACGTGACAGGAAGCGTGACACTACTGCTGCAGCTCGGGAGGAAAGCGCACGTGCATGCCCCCACTCGAGACGAGGCCTGACTCCCCTGGGGAGACTCAGAAGCACCCCAAGATCCATGGCAACACTGGAGAGGAATCCTCAGGTTCCGGCCCCGACTCCACACAAGGACTGAGGCCCCGGCATGGACGGGAGAGGAATCCCGAGAGGTCCCCTAGCAACTCGCATGGGGACTGGCCTTTTCTGAGGCCACCAGAGCGGGTCCCTGAGGTCCCCGTCGTAACTCGAGAAGACCTGCCGCAACTCGAGAAAATCCAGGAGGTTCTCCCCTCCAGGCGAGATGAGGCCCATTTCCGCTGAGGCGTCTCGAGGCTGATCACACCTCACCTCTGGAACTTCGAAAGGGTCCTTCACACCCTTGGTGCAAATCAAGAAGTTCCCCGACATACCCGTCTCCACTCGACAGGAATCACGAGGGTCCCACCCACATCCAGAGGAGCCCCGTTTCCACCTCGTAGCTCGAGATGAGGGATCCTGTCCCTGCTTCGTCGGGAAAGAGTTCCCGGCGTTCCTGTTGCATCTCAAGAGGAGGCCCTCTCAACAGGAACGGCGAGAGGAACTCCAGGGTCGTGCCACCATTCCAAGAGTCCCCCAGATGTCTCAGTCCATTCCAGAGGAACCTCTTTTCCCTTCACTGGCTCGTCTTTCACGCCGAGGATCGACTCACACCAAAGTGGCACGTGGCACAGCCCTGTGGGAAAGCCTCATGGGAAAGCCTCGAGGGACAGCCTCGAGGGAAAGCCACAGATCCCTTGATCCACGTGACAGAAAGCGTGACACTACAGCTGCAGCTCGGGAGGAAAGCGCACGTGCATGCCCCCACTCGAGACGAGGCCTGACTCCCCTGGGGAGACTCAGAAGCACCCCAAGATCCATGGCAACACTGGAGAGGAATCCTCAGGTTCCGGCCCCGACTCCACACAAGGACTGAGGCCCCGGCATGGACGGGAGAGGAATCCCGAAAGGTCCCCTAGCAACTCGCATGGGGACTGGCCTTTCCTGAGGCCACCAGAGCGGGTCCCTGAGGTCCCCGTCGTAACTCGAGAAGACCTGCCGCAACTCGAGAAAATCCAGGAGGTTCTCCCCTCCAGGCGAGATGAGGCCCATTTCCGCTGAGGCGTCTCGAGGCTGATCACACCTCACCTCTGGAACTTCGAAAGGGTCCTTCACACCCTTGGTGCAAATCAAGAAGTTCCCCGACATACCCGTCTCCACTCGAGAGGAATCACGAGGGTCCCGCCCACATCCAGAGGAGCCCTGTTTCCGCCTCGTAGCTCGAGATGAGGGATCCTTTCCCTGCTTGGTCGGGAAAGAGTTCCCGGCGTTCCCGTCGCATCTCAAGAGAAGGCCCTCTCAACAGGAACGGCGAGAGGAACTCCAGGGTCGTGCCACCATTCCAAGAGTCCCCCAGATGTCTCAGTCCATTCCAGGGGAACCTCTTTTCCCTTCACCGGCTCGTCTTTCACGCCGAGGATCGACTCACACCAAGGTGGCACGTGGCACAGCCCTGTGGGAAAGCATCTTGCCAAAGCCTCGAGGGACAGCCTCGAGGGAAAGCCACAGATCCCTTGATCCACGTGACAGGAAGCGTGACACTACTGCTGCAGCTCGGGAGGAAAGCGCACGTGCATGCCCCCACTCGAGACGAGGCCTGACTCCCCTGGGGAGACTCAGAAGCACCCCAAGATCCATGGCAACACTGGAGAGGAATCCTCAGGTTCCGGCCCCGACTCCACACAAGGACTGAGGCCCCGGCATGGACGGGAGAGGAATCCCGAGAGGTCCCCTAGCAACTCGCATGGGGACTGGCCTTCCCTGAGGCCACCAGAGCGGGTCCCTGAGGTCCCCGTCGTAACTCGAGAAGACCTGCCGCAACTCGAGAAAATCCAGGAGGTTCTCCCCTCCAGGCGAGATGAGGCCCATTTCCGCTGAGGCGTCTCGAGGCTGATCACACCTCACCTCTGGAACTTCGAAAGGGTCCTTCACACCCTTGGTGCAAATCAAGAAGTTCCCCGACATACCCGTCTCCACTCGAGAGGAATCACGAGGGTCCCGCCCACATCCAGAGGAGCCCCGTTTCCGCCTCGTAGCTCGAGATGAGGGATCCTTTCCCCGCTTCGTCGGGAAAGAGTTCCCGGCGTTCCCGACGCATCTCAAGAGGAGGCCCTCTCAACAGGAACGGCGAGAGGAACTCCAGGGTCATGCCACCATTCCAAGAGTCCCCCAGATGTCTCAGTCCATTCCAGGGGAACCTCTTTTCCCTTCACCGGCTCGTCTTTCACGCCGAGGATCGACTCACACCAAGGTGGCACGTGGCACAGCCCTGTGGGAAAGCATCTTGCCAAAGCCTCGAGGGACAGCCTCGAGGGAAAGCCACAGATCCCTTGATCCACGTGACAGGAAGCGTGACACTATTGCTGCAGCTCGGGAGGAAAGCGCACGTGCATGCCCCCACTCGAGACGAGCCCTGACTCCCCTGGGGAGACTCAGAAGCACCCCAAGATCCATGGCAACACTGGAGAGGAATCCTCAGGTTCCGGCCCCGACTCCACACAAGGACTGAGGCCCCGGCATGGACGGGAGAGGAATCCCGAGAGGTCCCCTAGCAACTCGCATGGGGACTGGCCTTTCCTGAGGCCACCAGAGCGGGTCCCTGAGGTCCCCGTCGTAACTCGAGAAGACCTGCCGCAACTCGAGAAAATCCAGGAGGTTCTCCCCTCCAGGCGAGATGAGGCCCATTTCCGCTGAGGCGTCTCGAGGCTGATCACACCTCACCTCTGGAACTTCGCAAGAGTCCTTCACACCCTTGGTGCAAATCAAGAAGTTCCCCGACATACCCGTCTCCACTCGAGAGGAATCACGAGGGTCCCGCCCACATCCAGAGGAGCCCCGTTTCCGCCTCGTAGCTCGAGATGAGGGATCCTTTCCCTGCTTCGTCGGGAAAGAGTTCCCGGCGTTCCCGTCGCATCTCAAGAGGAGGCCCTCTCAACAGGAACGGCGAGAGGAACTCCAGGGTCGTGCCACCATTCCAAGAGTCCCCCAGATGTCTCAGTCCATTCCAGAGGAACCTCTTTTCCCTTCACCGGCTCCTCTTTCACGCCGAGGATCGACTCACACCAAGGTGGCACGTGGCACAGCCCTGTGGGAAAGCCTCGTGGGAAAGCCTCGAGGGACAGCCTCGAGGGAAAGCCACAGATCCCTTGATCCACGTGACAGGAAGCGTGACACTACTGCTGCAGCTCGGGAGGAAAGCGCACGTGCATGCCCCCACTCGAGACGAGGCCTGACTCCCCTGGGGAGACTCAGAAGCACCCCAAGATCCATGGCAACACTGGAGAGGAATCCTCAGGTTCCGGCCCCGACTCCACACAAGGACTGAGGCCCCGGCATGGACGGGAGAGGAATCCCGAGAGGTCCCCTAGCAACTCGCATGGGGACTGGCCTTTCCTGAGGCCACCAGAGCGGGTCCCTGAGGTCCCCGTCGTAACTCGAGAAGACCTGCCGCAACTCGAGAAAATCCAGGAGGTTCTCCCCTCCAGTCGAGATGAGGCCCATTTCCGCTGAGGCGTCTCGAGGCTGATCACACCTCACCTCTGGAACTTCGAAAGGGTCCTTCACACCCTTGGTGCAAATCAAGAAGTTCCCCGACATACCCGTCTCCACTCGAGAGGAATCACGAGGGTCCCGCCCACATCCAGAGGAGCCCTGTTTCCGCCTCGTAGCTCGAGATGAGGGATCCTTTCCCTGCTTGGTCGGGAAAGAGTTCCCGGCGTTCCCGTCGCATCTCAAGAGAAGGCCCTCTCAACAGGAACGGCGAGAGGAACTCCAGGGTCGTGCCACCATTCCAAGAGTCCCCCAGATGTCTCAGTCCATTCCAGGGGAACCTCTTTTCCCTTCACCGGCTCGTCTTTCACGCCGAGGATCGACTCACACCAAGGTGGCACGTGGCACAGCCCTGTGGGAAAGCATCTTGCCAAAGCCTCGAGGGACAGCCTCGAGGGAAAGCCACAGATCCCTTGATCCACGTGACAGGAAGCGTGACACTACTGCTGCAGCTCGGGAGGAAAGCGCACGTGCATGCCCCCACTCGAGACGAGGCCTGACTCCCCTGGGGAGACTCAGAAGCACCCCAAGATCCATGGCAACACTGGAGAGGAATCCTCAGGTTCCGGCCCCGACTCCACACAAGGACTGAGGCCCCGGCATGGACGGGAGAGGAATCCCGAGAGGTCCCCTAGCAACTCGCATGGGGACTGGCCTTTCCTGAGGCCACCAGAGCGGGTCCCTGAGGTCCCCGTCGTATCTCGAGAAGACCTGCCGCAACTCGAGAAAATCCAGGAGGTTCTCCCCTCCAGGCGAGATGAGGCCCATTTCCGCTGAGGCGTCTCGAGGCTGATCACACCTCACCTCTGGAACTTCGCAAGAGTCCTTCACACCCTTGGTGCAAATCAAGAAGTTCCCCGACATACCCGTCTCCACTCGAGAGGAATCACGAGGGTCCCGCCCACATCCAGAGGAGCCCCGTTTCCGCCTCGTAGCTCGAGATGAGGGATCCTTTCCCTGCTTCGTCGGGAAAGAGTTCCCGGCGTTCCCGTCGCATCTCAAGAGGAGGCCCTCTCAACAGGAACGGCGAGAGGAACTCCAGGGTCGTGCCACCATTCCAAGAGTCCACCAGATGTCTCAGTCCATTCCAGAGGAACCTCTTTTCCCTTCACCGGCTCGTCTTTCACGCCGAGGATCGACTCACACCAAGGTGGCACGTGGCACAGCCCTGTGGGAAAGCCTCGTGGGAAAGCCTCGAGGGACAGCCTCGAGGGAAAGCCACAGATCCCTTGATCCACGTGACAGGAAGCGTGACACTACTGCTGCAGCTCGGGAGGAAAGCGCACGTGCATGCCCCCACTCGAGACGAGGCCTGACTCCCCTGGGGAGACTCAGAAGCACCCCAAGATCCATGGCAACACTGGAGAGGAATCCTCAGGTTCCGGCCCCGACTCCACACAAGGACTGAGGCCCCGGCATGGACGGGAGAGGAATCCCGAGAGGTCCCCTAGCAACTCGCATGGGGACTGGCCTTTCCTGAGGCCACCAGAGCGGGTCCCTGAGGTCCCCGTCGTATCTCGAGAAGACCTGCCGCAACTCGAGAAAATCCAGGAGGTTCTCCCCTCCAGGCGAGATGAGGCCCATTTCCGCTGAGGCGTCTCGAGGCTGATCACACCTCACCTCTGGAAGTTCGCAAGAGTCCTTCACACCCTTGGTGCAAATCAAGAAGTTCCCCGACATACCCGTCTCCACTCGAGAGGAATCACGAGGGTCCCGCCCACATCCAGAGGAGCCCCGTTTCCGCCTCGTAGCTCGAGATGAGGGATCCTTTCCCTGCTTCGTCGGGAAAGAGTTCCCGGCGCTCCCGTCGCATCTCAAGAGGAGGCCCTCTCAACAGGAACGGCGAGAGGAACTCCAGGGTCGTGCCACCATTCCAAGAGTCCACCAGATGTCTCAGTCCATTCCAGAGGAACCTCTTTTCCCTTCACCGGCTCGTCTTTCACGCCGAGGATCGACTCACACCAAGGTGGCACGTGGCACAGCCCTGTGGGAAAGCCTCGTGGGAAAGCCTCGAGGGACAGCCTCGAGGGAAAGCCACAGATCCCTTGATCCACGTGACAGGAAGCGTGACACTACTGCTGCAGCTCGGGAGGAAAGCGCACGTGCATGCCCCCACTCGAGACGAGGCCTGACTCCCCTGGGGAGACTCAGAAGCACACCAAGATCCATGGCAACACTGGAGAGGAATCCTCAGGTTCCGGCCCCGACTCCACACAAGGACTGAGGCCCCGGCATGGACGGGAGAGGAATCCCGAGAGGTCCCCTAGCAACTCGCATGGGGACTGGCCTTTCCTGAGGCCACCAGAGCGTGTCCCTGAGGTCCCCGTCGTAACTCGAGAAGACCTGCCGCAACTCGAGAAAATCCAGGAGGTTCTCCCCTCCAGTCGAGATGAGGCCCATTTCCGCTGAGGCGTCTCGAGGCTGATCACACCTCACCTCTGGAACTTCGAAAGGGTCCTTCACACCCTTGGTGCAAATCAAGAAGTTCCCCGACATACCCGTCTCCACTCGAGAGGAATCACGAGGGTCCCGCCCACATCCAGAGGAGCCCTGTTTCCGCCTCGTAGCTCGAGATGAGGGATCCTTTCCCTGCTTGGTCGGGAAAGAGTTCCCGGCGTTCCCGTCGCATCTCAAGAGAAGGCCCTCTCAACAGGAACGGCGAGAGGAACTCCAGGGTCGTGCCACCATTCCAAGAGTCCCCCAGATGTCTCAGTCCATTCCAGGGGAACCTCTTTTCCCTTCACCGGCTCGTCTTTCACGCCGAGGATCGACTCACACCAAGGTGGCACGTGGCACAGCCCTGTGGGAAAGCATCTTGGGAAAGCCTCGAGGGACAGCCTCGAGGGAAAGCCACAGATCCCTTGATCCACGTGACAGGAAGCGTGACACTACTGCTGCAGCTCGGGAGGAAAGCGCACGTGCATGCCCCCACTCGAGACGAGGCCTGACTCCCCTGGGGAGACTCAGAAGCACCCCAAGATCCATGGCAACACTGGAGAGGAATCCTCAGGTTCCGGCCCCGACTCCACACAAGGACTGAGGCCCCGGCATGGACGGGAGAGGAATCCCGAGAGGTCCCCTAGCAACTCGCATGGGGACTGGCCTTTCCTGAGGCCACCAGAGCGGGTCCCTGAGGTCCCCGTCGTAACTCGAGAAGACCTGCCGCAACTCGAGAAAATCCAGGAGGTTCTCCCCTCCAGGCGAGATGAGGCCCATTTCCGCTGAGGCGTCTCGAGGCTGATCACACCTCACCTCTGGAACTTCGCAAGAGTCCTTCACACCCTTGGTGCAAATCAAGAAGTTCCCCGACATACCCGTCTCCACTCGAGAGGAATCACGAGGGTCCCGCCCACATCCAGAGGAGCCCCGTTTCCGCCTCGTAGCTCGAGATGAGGGATCCTTTCCCTGCTTCATCGGGAAAGAGTTCCCGGCGTTCCCGTCGCATCTCAAGAGGAGGCCCTCTCAACAGGAACGGCGAGAGGAACTCCAGGGTCGTGCCACCATTCCAAGAGTCCCCCAGATGTCTCAGTCCATTCCAGAGGAACCTCTTTTCCCTTCACTGGCTCGTCTTTCATGCCGAGGATCGACTCCCACCAAGGTGGCACGTGGCACAGCCCTGTGGGAAAGCCTCGTGGGAAAGCCTCGAGGGACAGCCTCGAGGGAAAGCCACAGATCCCTTGATCCACGTGACAGGAAGCGTGACACTACTGCTGCAGCTCGGGAGGAAAGCGCACGTGCATGCCCCCACTCGAGACGAGGCCTGACTCCCCTGGGGAGACTCAGAAGCACCCCAAGATCCATGGCAACACTGGAGAGGAATCCTCAGGTTCCGGCCCCGACTCCACACAAGGACTGAGGCCCCGGCATGGACGGGAGAGGAATCCCGAGAGGTCCCCTAGCAACTCGCATGGGGACTGGCCTTTCCTGAGGCCACCAGAGCGGGTCCCTGAGGTCCCCGTCGTAACTCGAGAAGACCTGCCGCAACTCGAGAAAATCCAGGAGGTTCTCCCCTCCAGGCGAGATGAGGCCCATTTCCGCTGAGGCGTCTCGAGGCTGATCACACCTCACCTCTGGAACTTCGCAAGAGTCCTTCACACCCTTGGTGCAAATCAAGAAGTTCCCCGACATACCCGTCTCCACTCGAGAGGAATCACGAGGGTCCCGCCCACATCCAGAGGAGCCCCGTTTCCGCCTCGTAGCTCGAGATGAGGGATCCTTTCCCTGCTTCGTCGGGAAAGAGTTCCCGGCGTTCCCGTCGGATCTCAAGAGGAGGCCCTCTCAACAGGAACGGCGAGAGGAACTCCAGGGTCGTGCCACCATTCCAAGAGTCCCCCAGATGTCTCAGTCCATTCCAGAGGAACCTCTTTTCCCTTCACCGGCTCGTCTTTCACGCAGAGGATCGACTCACACCAAGGTGGCACGTGGCACAGCCCTGTGGGAAAGCCTCGTGGGAAAGCCTCGAGGGACAGCCTCGAGGGAAAGCCACAGATCCCTTGATCCACGTGACAGGAAGCGTGACACTACTGCTGCAGCTCGGGAGGAAAGCGCACGTGCATGCCCCCACTCGAGACGAGGCCTGACTCCCCTGGGGAGACTCAGAAGCACCCCAAGATCCATGGCAACACTGGAGAGGAATCCTCAGGTTACGGCCCAGACTCCACACAAGGACTGAGGCCCCGGCATGGACGGGAGTGGAATCCCGAGAGGTCCCCTAGCAACTCGCATGGGGACTGGCCTTTCCTGAGGCCACCAGAGCGGGTCCCTGAGGTCCCCGTCGTAACTCGAGAAGACCTGCCGCAACTCGAGAAAATCCAGGAGGTTCTCCCCTCCAGGCGAGATGAGGCCCATTTCCGCTGAGGTGTCTCGAGGCGGATCACACCTCACCTCTGGAAATTCGAAAGGCTCCTTCACACACTTACTGCAAATCAAGAAGTTCCCCGACATACCCGTCTCCACTCGAGAGGAATCACGAGGGTCCCGCCCACATCCAGAGGAGCCCCGTTTCCGCCTCGTAGCTCGAGATGAGGGATCCTTTCCCTGCTTCGTCGGGAAAGAATTCCCGGCGTTCCCGTCGCATCTCAAGAGGAGGCCCTCTCAACAGGAACGGCGAGAGGAACTCCAGGGTCGTGCCACCATTCCAAGAGTCCCCCAGATGTCTCAGTCCATTCCAGAGGAACCTCTTTTCCCTTCACCGGCTCGTCTTTCACGCCGAGGATCGACTCACACCAAGGTGGCACGTGGCACAGCCCTGTGGGAAAGCCTCATGGGAAAGCCTCGAGGGACAGCCTCGAGGGAAAGCCACAGATCCCTTGATCCACGTGACAGGAAGCGTGACACTACTGCTGCAGCTCGGGAGGAAAGCGCACGTGCATGCCCCCATTCGAGACGAGGCCTGACTCCCCTGGGGAGACTCAGAAGCACCCCAAGATCCATGGCAACACTGGAGAGGAATCCTCAGGTTCCGGCCCCGACTCCACACAAGGACTGAGGCCCCGGCATGGACGGGAGAGGAATCCCGAGAGGTCCCCTAGCAACTCGCATGGGGACTGGCCTTTCCTGAGGCCACCAGAGCGGGTCCCTGAGGTCCCCGTCGTAACTCGAGAAGACCTGCCGCAACTCGAGAAAATCCAGGAGGTTCTCCCTCCAGGCGAGATCAGGCCCATTTCCGCTGAGGCCTCTCGAGGCTGATCCCACCTACCCTCTGGAACTTCGAAAGGGTCCTTCACACCCTTGGTGCAAATCAAGAAGTTCCCCGACATACCCGTCTCCACTCGAGAGGAATCACGAGGGTCCCGCCCACATCCAGAGGAGCCCCGTTTCCGCCTCGTAGCTCGAGATGAGGGATCCTTTCCCTGCTTCGTCGGGAAAGAGTTCCCGGCGTTCCCGTCGCATCTCAAGAGGAGGCCCTCTCAACAGGAACGGCGAGAGGAACTCCAGGGTCGTGCCACCATTCCAAGAGTCCCCCAGATGTCTCAGTCCATTCCAGAGGAACCTCTTTTCCCTTCACCGGCTCGTCTTTCACGCCGAGGATCGACTCACACCAAGGTGGCACGTGGCACAGCCCTGTGGGAAAGCCTCGTGGGAAAGCCTCGAGGGACAGCCTCGAGGGAAAGCCACAGATCCCTTGATCCACGTGACAGGAAGCGTGACACTACTGCTGCAGCTCGGGAGGAAAGCGCACGTGCATGCCCCCACTCGAGACGAGGCCTGACTCTCCTGGGGAGACTCAGAAGCACCCCAAGATCCATGGCAACACTGGAGAGGAATCCTCAGGTTCCGGCCCCGACTCCACACAAGGACTGAGGCCCCGGCATGGACGGGAGAGGAATCCCGAGAGGTCCCCTAGCAACTCGCATGGGGACTGGCCTTTCCTGAGGCCACCAGAGCGGGTCCCTGAGGTCCCCGTCGTAACTCGAGAAGACCTGCCGCAACTCGAGAAAATCCAGGAGGTTCTCCCTCCAGGCGAGATCAGGCCCATTTCCGCTGAGGCCTCTCGAGGCTGATCACACCTACCCTCTGGAACTTCGAAAGGGTCCTTCACACCCTTGGTGCAAATCAAGAAGTTCCCCGACATACCCGTCTCCACTCGAGAGGAATCACGAGGGTCCCGCCCACATCCAGAGGAGCCCCGTTTCCGCCTCGTAGCTCGAGATGAGGGATCCTTTCCCTGCTTCGTCGGGAAAGAGTTCCCGGCGTTCCCATCGCATCTCAAGAGGAGGCCCTCTCAACAGGAACGGCGAGAGGAACTCCAGGGTCGTGCCACCATTCCAAGGGTCCCTCAGATGTCTCAGTCCATTCCAGAGGAACAACTTTTCCCTTCACCGGCTCGTCTTTCACGCCGAGGATCGACTCACACCAAGGTGGCACGTGGCACAGCCCTGTGGGAAAGCCTCGTGGGAAAGCCTCGAGGGACAGCCTCGAGGGAAAGCCACAGATCCCTTGATCCACGTGACAGGAAGCGTGACACTACTGCTGAAGCTCGGGAGGAAAGCGCACGTGCATGCCCCCACTCGAGACGAGGCCTGACTCCCCTGGGGAGACTCAGAAGCACCCCAAGATCCATGGCAACACTGGAGAGGAATCCTCAGGTTCCGGCCCCGACTCCACACAAGGACTGAGGCCCCGGCATGGACGGGAGAGGAATCCCGAGAGGTCCCCTAGCAACTCGCATGGGGACTGGCCTTTCCTGAGGCCACCAGAGCGGGTCCCTGAGGTCCCCGTCGTAACTCGTGAAGACCTGCCGCAACTCGAGAAAATCCAGGAGGTTCTCCCCTCCAGGCGAGATGAGGCCCATTTCCGCTGAGGCGTCTCGAGGCTGATCACACCTCACCTCTGGAACTTCGAAAGGGTCCTTCACACCCTTGGTGCAAATCAAGAAGTTCCCCGACCTAGCCGTCTCCACTCGAGAGGAATCACGAGGGTCCCGCCCACATCCAGAGGAGCCCCGTTTCCGCCTCGTAGCTCGAGATGAGGGATCCTTTCCCCGCTTCGTCGGGAAAGAGTTCCCGGCGTTCCCGACGCATCTCAAGAGGAGGCCCTCTCAACAGGAACGGCGAGAGGAACTCCAGGGTCGTGCCACCATTCCAAGAGTCCCCCAGATGTCTCAGTCCATTCCAGGGGAACCTCTTTTCCCTTCACCGGCTCGTCTTTCACGCCGAGGATCGACTCACACCAAGGTGGCACGTGGCACAGCCCTGTGGGAAAGCATCTTGCCAAAGCCTCGAGGGACAGCCTCGAGGGAAAGCCACAGATCCCTTGATCCACGTGACAGGAAGCGTGACACTACTGCTGCAGCTCGGGAGGAAAGCGCACGTGCATGCCCCCACTCGAGACGAGGCCTGACTCCCCTGGGGAGACTCAGAAGCACCCCAAGATCCATGGCAACACTGGAGAGGAATCCTCAGGTTCCGGCCCCGACTCCACACAAGGACTGAGGCCCCGGCATGGACGGGAGAGGAATCCCGAGAGGTCCCCTAGCAACTCGCATGGGGACTGGCCTTTTCTGAGGCCACCAGAGCGGGTCCCTGAGGTCCCCGTCGTAACTCGAGAAGACCTGCCGCAACTCGAGAAAATCCAGGAGGTTCTCCCCTCCAGGCGAGATGAGGCCCATTTCCGCTGAGGCGTCTCGAGGCTGATCACACTTCACCTCTGGAACTTCGAAAGGGTCCTTCACACCCTTGGTGCAAATCAAGAAGTTCCCCGACATACCCGTCTCCACTCGACAGGAATCACGAGGGTCCCGCCCACATCCAGAGGAGCCCCGTTTCCACCTCGTAGCTCGAGATGAGGGATCCTGTCCCTGCTTCGTCGGGAAAGAGTTCCCGGCGTTCCTGTTGCATCTCAAGAGGAGGCCCTCTCAACAGGAACGGCGAGAGGAACTCCAGGGTCGTGCCACCATTCCAAGAGTCCCCCAGATGTCTCAGTCCATTCCAGAGGAACCTCTTTTCCCTTCACTGGCTCGTCTTACACGCCGAGGATCGACTCACACCAAAGTGGCACGTGGCACAGCCCTGTGGGAAAGCCTCATGGGAAAGCCTCGAGGGACAGCCTCGAGGGAAAGCCACAGATCCCTTGATCCACGTGACAGAAAGCGTGACACTACAGCTGCAGCTCGGGAGGAAAGCGCACGTGCATGCCCCCACTCGAGACGAGGCCTGACTCCCCTGGGGAGACTCAGAAGCACCCCAAGATCCATGGCAACACTGGAGAGGAATCCTCAGGTTCCGGCCCCGACTCCACACAAGGACTGAGGCCCCGGCATGGACGGGAGAGGAATCCCGAGAGGTCCCCTAGCAACTCGCATGGGGACTGGCCTTTCCTGAGGCCACCAGAGCGGGTCCCTGAGGTCCCCGTCGTAACTCGAGAAGACCTGCCGCAACTCGAGAAAATCCAGGAGGTTCTCCCCTCCAGTCGAGATGAGGCCCATTTCCGCTGAGGCGTCTCGAGGCTGATCACACCTCACCTCTGGAACTTCGAAAGGGTCCTTCACACCCTTGGTGCAAATCAAGAAGTTCCCCGACATACCCGTCTCCACTCGAGAGGAATCACGAGGGTCCCGCCCACATCCAGAGGAGCCCTGTTTCCGCCTCGTAGCTCGAGATGAGGGATCCTTTCCCTGCTTGGTCGGGAAAGAGTTCCCGGCGTTCCCGTCGCATCTCAAGAGGAGGCCCTCTCAACAGGAACGGCGAAAGGAACTCCAGGGTCGTGCCACCATTCCAAGAGTCCCCCAGATGTCTCAGTCCATTCCAGGGGAACCTCTTTTCCCTTCACCGGCTCGTCTTTCACGCCGAGGATCGACTCACACCAAGGTGGCACGTGGCACAGCCCTGTGGGAAAGCATCTTGCCAAAGCCTCGAGGGACAGCCTCGAGGGAAAGCCACAGATCCCTTGATCCACGTGACAGGAAGCGTGACACTACTGCTGCAGCTCGGGAGGAAAGCGCACGTGCATGCCCCCACTCGAGACGAGGCCTGACTCCCCTGGGGAGACTCAGAAGCACCCCAAGATCCATGGCAACACTGGAGAGGAATCCTCAGGTTCCGGCCCAGACTCCACACAAGGACTGAGGCCCCGGCATGGACGGGAGAGGAATCCCGAGAGGTCCCCTAGCAACTCGCATGGGGACTGGCCTTTCCTGAGGCCACCAGAGCGGGTCCCTGAGGTCCCCGTCGTAACTCGAGAAGACCTGCCGCAACTCGAGAAAATCCAGGAGGTTCTCCCCTCCAGGCGAGATGAGGCCCATTTCCGCTGAGGCGTCTCGAGGCTGATCACACCTCACCTCTGGAACTTCGCAAGAGTCCTTCACACCCTTGGTGCAAATCAAGAAGTTCCCTGACATACCCGTCTCCAGTCGAGAGGAATCACGAGGGTCCCGCCCACATCCAGAGGAGCCCCGTTTCCGCCTTGTAGCTCGAGATGAGGGATCCTTTCCCTGCTTCGTCGGGAAAGAGTTCCCGGCGTTCCCGTCGCATCTCAAGAGGAGGCCCTCTCAACAGGAACGGCGAGAGGAACTCCAGGGTCGTGCCACCATTCTAAGAGTCCCCCAGATGTCTCAGTCCATTACAGAGGAACCTCTTTTCCCTTCACCGGCTCGTCTTTCACGCAGAGGATCGACTCACACCAAGGTGGCACGTGGCACAGCCCTGTGGGAAAGCCTCGTGGGAAAGCCTCGAGGGACAGCCTCGAGGGAAAGCCACAGATCCCTTGATCCACGTGACAGGAAGCGTGACACTACTGCTACAGCTCGGGAGGAAAGCGCACGTGCATGCCCCCACTCGAGACGAGGCCTGACTCCCCTGGGGAGACTCAGAAGCACCCCAAGATCCATGGCAACACTGGAGAGGAATCCTCAGGTTACGGCCCAGACTCCACACAAGGACTGAGGCCCCGGCATGGACGGGAGTGGAATCCCGAGAGGTCCCCTAGCAACTCGCATGGGGACTGGCCTTTCCTGAGGCCACCAGAGCGGGTCCCTGAGGTCCCCGTCGTAACTCGAGAAGACCTGCCGCAACTCGAGAAAATCCAGGAGGTTCTCCCCTCCAGGCGAGATGAGGTCCATTTCCGCTGAGGTGTCTCGAGGCGGATCACACCTCACCTCTGGAACTTCGAAAGGCTCCTTCACACCCTTGCTGCAAATCAAGAAGTTCCCCGACATACCCGTCTCCACTCGAGAGGAATCACGAGGGTCCCGCCCACATCCAGAGGAGCCCCGTTTCCGCCTCGTAGCTCGAGATGAGGGATCCTTTCCCTGCTTCGTCGGGAAAGAGTTCCCGGCGTTCCCGTCGCATCTCAAGAGGAGGCCCTCTCAACAGGAACGGCGAGAGGAACTCCAGGGTCGTGCCACCATTCCAAGAGTCCACCAGATGTCTCAGTCCATTCCAGAGGAACCTCTTTTCCCTTCACCGGCTCGTCTTTCACGCCGAGGATCGACTCACACCAAGGTGGCACGTGGCACAGCCCTGTGGGAAAGCCTCGTGGGAAAGCCTCGAGGGACAGCCTCGAGGGAAAGCCACAGATCCCTTGATCCACGTGACAGGAAGCGTGACACTACTGCTGCAGCTCGGGAGGAAAGCGCACGTGCATGCCCCCACTCGAGACGAGGCCTGACTCCCCTGGGGAGACTCAGAAGCACCCCAAGATCCATGGCAACACTGGAGAGGAATCCTCAGGTTCCGGCCCCGACTCCACACAAGGACTGAGGCCCCGGCATGGACGGGAGAGGAATCCCGAGAGGTCCCCTAGCAACTCGCATGGGGACTGGCCTTTCCTGAGGCCACCAGAGCGTGTCCCTGAGGTCCCCGTCGTAACTCGAGAAGACCTGCCGCAACTCGAGAAAATCCAGGAGGTTCTCCCCTCCAGGCGAGATGAGGCCCATTTCCGCTGAGGCGTCTCGAGGCTGATCACACCTCACCTCTGGAACTTCGAAAGGGTCCTTCACACCCTTGGTGCAAATCAAGAAGTTCCCCGACCTAGCCGTCTCCACTCGAGAGGAATCACGAGGGTCCCGCCCACATCCAGAGGAGCCCTGTTTCCGCCTCGTAGCTCGAGATGAGGGATCCTTTCCCTGCTTGGTCGGGAAAGAGTTCCCGGCGTTCCCGTCGCATCTCAAGAGAAGGCCCTCTCAACAGGAACGGCGAGAGGAACTCCAGGTTCGTGCCACCATTCCAAGAGTCCCCCAGATATCTCAGTCCATTCCAGGGGAACCTCTTTTCCCTTCACCGGCTCGACTTTCACGCCGAGGATCGACTCACACCAAGGTGGCACGTGGCACAGCCCTGTGGGAAAGCATCTTGGGAAAGCCTCGAGGGACAGCCTCGAGGGAAAGCCACAGATCCCTTGATCCACGTGACAGGAAGCGTGACACTACTGCTGCAGCTCGGGAGGAAAGCGCACGTGCATGCCCCCACTCGAGACGAGGCCTGACTCCCCTGGGGAGACTCAGAAGCACCCCAAGATCCATAGCAACACTGGAGAGGAATCCTCAGGTTCCGGCCCCGACTCCACACAAGGACTGAGGCCCCGGCATGGACGGGAGAGGAATCCCGAGAGGTCCCCTAGCAACTCGCATGGGGACTGGCCTTTCCTGAGGCCACCAGAGCGGGTCCCTGAGGTCCCCGTCGTAACTCGAGAAGACCTGCCGCAACTCGAGAAAATCCAGGAGGTTCTCCCCTCCAGGCGAGATGAGGCCCATTTCCGCTGAGGCGTCTCGAGGCTGATCACACCTCACCTCTGGAACTTCGCAAGAGTCCTTCACACCCTTGGTGCAAATCAAGAAGTTCCCCGACATACCCGTCTCCACTCGAGAGGAATCACGAGGGTCCCGCCCACATCCAGAGGAGCCCCGTTTCCGCCTCGTAGCTCGAGATGAGGGATCCTTTCCCTGCTTCGTCGGGAAAGAGTTCCCGGCGTTCCCGTCGCATCTCAAGAGGAGGCCCTCTCAACAGGAACGGCGAGAGGAACTCCAGGGTCGTGCCACCATTCCAAGAGTCCCCCAGATGTCTCAGTCCATTCCAGAGGAACCTCTTTTCCCTTCACTGGCTCGTCTTTCATGCCGAGGATCGACTCCCACCAAGGTGGCACGTGGCACAGCCCTGTGGGAAAGCCTCGTGGGAAAGCCTCGAGGGACAGCCTCGAGGGAAAGCCACAGATCCCTTGATCCACGTGACAGGAAGCGTGACACTACTGCTGCAGCTCGGGAGGAAAGCGCACGTGCATGCCCCCACTCGAGACGAGGCCTGACTCCCCTGGGGAGACTCAGAAGCACCCCAAGATCCATGGTAACACTGGAGAGGAATCCTCAGGTTCCGGCCCCGACTCCACACAAGGACTGAGGCCCCGGCATGGACGGGAGAGGAATCCCGAGAGGTCCCCTAGCAACTCGCATGGGGACTGGCCTTTCCTGAGGCCACCAGAGCGGGTCCCTGAGGTCCCCGTCGTAACTCGAGAAGACCTGCCGCAACTCGAGAAAATCCAGGAGGTTCTCCCCTCCAGGCGAGATGAGGCCCATTTCCGCTGAGGCGTCTCGAGGCTGATCACACCTCACCTCTGGAACTTCGCAAGAGTCCTTCACACCCTTGGTGCAAATCAAGAAGTTCCCTGACATACCCGTCTCCAGTCGAGAGGAATCACGAGGGTCCCGCCCACATCCAGAGGAGCCCCGTTTCCGCCTTGTAGCTCGAGATGAGGGATCCTTTCCCTGCTTCGTCGGGAAAGAGTTCCCGGCGTTCCCGTCGCATCTCAAGAGGAGGCCCTCTCAACAGGAACGGCGAGAGGAACTCCAGGGTCGTGCCACCATTCTAAGAGTCCCCCAGATGTCTCAGTCCATTACAGAGGAACCTCTTTTCCCTTCACCGGCTCGTCTTTCACGCAGAGGATCGACTCACACCAAGGTGGCACGTGGCACAGCCCTGTGGGAAAGCCTCGTGGGAAAGCCTCGAGGGACAGCCTCGAGGGAAAGCCACAGATCCCTTGATCCACGTGACAGGAAGCGTGACACTACTGCTACAGCTCGGGAGGAAAGCGCACGTGCATGCCCCCACTCGAGACGAGGCCTGACTCCCCTGGGGAGACTCAGAAGCACCCCAAGATCCATGGCAACACTGGAGAGGAATCCTCAGGTTACGGCCCAGACTCCACACAAGGACTGAGGCCCCGGCATGGACGGGAGTGGAATCCCGAGAGGTCCCCTAGCAACTCGCATGGGGACTGGCCTTTCCTGAGGCCACCAGAGCGGGTCCCTGAGGTCCCCGTCGTAACTCGAGAAGACCTGCCGCAACTCGAGAAAATCCAGGAGGTTCTCCCCTCCAGGCGAGATGAGGTCCATTTCCGCTGAGGTGTCTCGAGGCGGATCACACCTCACCTCTGGAACTTCGAAAGGCTCCTTCACACCCTTGCTGCAAATCAAGAAGTTCCCCGACATACCCGTCTCCACTCGAGAGGAATCACGAGGGTCCCGCCCACATCCAGAGGAGCCCCGTTTCCGCCTCGTAGCTCGAGATGAGGGATCCTTTCCCTGCTTCGTCGGGAAAGAGTTCCCGGCGTTCCCGTCGCATCTCAAGAGGAGGCCCTCTCAACAGGAACGGCGAGAGGAACTCCAGGGTCGTGCCACCATTCCAAGAGTCCACCAGATGTCTCAGTCCATTCCAGAGGAACCTCTTTTCCCTTCACCGGCTCGTCTTTCACGCCGAGGATCGACTCACACCAAGGTGGCACGTGGCACAGCCCTGTGGGAAAGCCTCGTGGGAAAGCCTCGAGGGACAGCCTCGAGGGAAAGCCACAGATCCCTTGATCCACGTGACAGGAAGCGTGACACTACTGCTGCAGCTCGGGAGGAAAGCGCACGTGCATGCCCCCACTCGAGACGAGGCCTGACTCCCCTGGGGAGACTCAGAAGCACCCCAAGATCCATGGCAACACTGGAGAGGAATCCTCAGGTTCCGGCCCCGACTCCACACAAGGACTGAGGCCCCGGCATGGACGGGAGAGGAATCCCGAGAGGTCCCCTAGCAACTCGCATGGGGACTGGCCTTTCCTGAGGCCACCAGAGCGTGTCCCTGAGGTCCCCGTCGTAACTCGAGAAGACCTGCCGCAACTCGAGAAAATCCAGGAGGTTCTCCCCTCCAGGCGAGATGAGGCCCATTTCCGCTGAGGCGTCTCGAGGCTGATCACACCTCACCTCTGGAACTTCGAAAGGGTCCTTCACACCCTTGGTGCAAATCAAGAAGTTCCCCGACCTAGCCGTCTCCACTCGAGAGGAATCACGAGGGTCCCGCCCACATCCAGAGGAGCCCTGTTTCCGCCTCGTAGCTCGAGATGAGGGATCCTTTCCCTGCTTGGTCGGGAAAGAGTTCCCGGCGTTCCCGTCGCATCTCAAGAGAAGGCCCTCTCAACAGGAACGGCGAGAGGAACTCCAGGTTCGTGCCACCATTCCAAGAGTCCCCCAGATATCTCAGTCCATTCCAGGGGAACCTCTTTTCCCTTCACCGGCTCGACTTTCACGCCGAGGATCGACTCACACCAAGGTGGCACGTGGCACAGCCCTGTGGGAAAGCATCTTGGGAAAGCCTCGAGGGACAGCCTCGAGGGAAAGCCACAGATCCCTTGATCCACGTGACAGGAAGCGTGACACTACTGCTGCAGCTCGGGAGGAAAGCGCACGTGCATGCCCCCACTCGAGACGAGGCCTGACTCCCCTGGGGAGACTCAGAAGCACCCCAAGATCCATAGCAACACTGGAGAGGAATCCTCAGGTTCCGGCCCCGACTCCACACAAGGACTGAGGCCCCGGCATGGACGGGAGAGGAATCCCGAGAGGTCCCCTAGCAACTCGCATGGGGACTGGCCTTTCCTGAGGCCACCAGAGCGGGTCCCTGAGGTCCCCGTCGTAACTCGAGAAGACCTGCCGCAACTCGAGAAAATCCAGGAGGTTCTCCCCTCCAGGCGAGATGAGGCCCATTTCCGCTGAGGCGTCTCGAGGCTGATCACACCTCACCTCTGGAACTTCGCAAGAGTCCTTCACACCCTTGGTGCAAATCAAGAAGTTCCCCGACATACCCGTCTCCACTCGAGAGGAATCACGAGGGTCCCGCCCACATCCAGAGGAGCCCCGTTTCCGCCTCGTAGCTCGAGATGAGGGATCCTTTCCCTGCTTCGTCGGGAAAGAGTTCCCGGCGTTCCCGTCGCATCTCAAGAGGAGGCCCTCTCAACAGGAACGGCGAGAGGAACTCCAGGGTCGTGCCACCATTCCAAGAGTCCCCCAGATGTCTCAGTCCATTCCAGAGGAACCTCTTTTCCCTTCACTGGCTCGTCTTTCATGCCGAGGATCGACTCCCACCAAGGTGGCACGTGGCACAGCCCTGTGGGAAAGCCTCGTGGGAAAGCCTCGAGGGACAGCCTCGAGGGAAAGCCACAGATCCCTTGATCCACGTGACAGGAAGCGTGACACTACTGCTGCAGCTCGGGAGGAAAGCGCACGTGCATGCCCCCACTCGAGACGAGGCCTGACTCCCCTGGGGAGACTCAGAAGCACCCCAAGATCCATGGTAACACTGGAGAGGAATCCTCAGGTTCCGGCCCCGACTCCACACAAGGACTGAGGCCCCGGCATGGACGGGAGAGGAATCCCGAGAGGTCCCCTAGCAACTCGCATGGGGACTGGCCTTTCCTGAGGCCACCAGAGCGGGTCCCTGAGGTCCCCGTCGTAACTCGAGAAGACCTGCCGCAACTCGAGAAAATCCAGGAGGTTCTCCCCTCCAGGCGAGATGAGGCCCATTTCCGCTGAGGCGTCTCGAGGCTGATCACACCTCACCTCTGGAACTTCGCAAGAGTCCTTCACACCCTTGGTGCAAATCAAGAAGTTCCCTGACATACCCGTCTCCAGTCGAGAGGAATCACGAGGGTCCCGCCCACATCCAGAGGAGCCCCGTTTCCGCCTTGTAGCTCGAGATGAGGGATCCTTTCCCTGCTTCGTCGGGAAAGAGTTCCCGGCGTTCCCGTCGCATCTCAAGAGGAGGCCCTCTCAACAGGAACGGCGAGAGGAACTCCAGGGTCGTGCCACCATTCTAAGAGTCCCCCAGATGTCTCAGTCCATTACAGAGGAACCTCTTTTCCCTTCACCGGCTCGTCTTTCACGCAGAGGATCGACTCACACCAAGGTGGCACGTGGCACAGCCCTGTGGGAAAGCCTCGTGGGAAAGCCTCGAGGGACAGCCTCGAGGGAAAGCCACAGATCCCTTGATCCACGTGACAGGAAGCGTGACACTACTGCTACAGCTCGGGAGGAAAGCGCACGTGCATGCCCCCACTCGAGACGAGGCCTGACTCCCCTGGGGAGACTCAGAAGCACCCCAAGATCCATGGCAACACTGGAGAGGAATCCTCAGGTTACGGCCCAGACTCCACACAAGGACTGAGGCCCCGGCATGGACGGGAGTGGAATCCCGAGAGGTCCCCTAGCAACTCGCATGGGGACTGGCCTTTCCTGAGGCCACCAGAGCGGGTCCCTGAGGTCCCCGTCGTAACTCGAGAAGACCTGCCGCAACTCGAGAAAATCCAGGAGGTTCTCCCCTCCAGGCGAGATGAGGTCCATTTCCGCTGAGGTGTCTCGAGGCGGATCACACCTCACCTCTGGAACTTCGAAAGGCTCCTTCACACCCTTGCTGCAAATCAAGAAGTTCCCCGACATACCCGTCTCCACTCGAGAGGAATCACGAGGGTCCCGCCCACATCCAGAGGAGCCCCGTTTCCGCCTCGTAGCTCGAGATGAGGGATCCTTTCCCTGCTTCGTCGGGAAAGAGTTCCCGGCGTTCCCGTCGCATCTCAAGAGGAGGCCCTCTCAACAGGAACGGCGAGAGGAACTCCAGGGTCGTGCCACCATTCCAAGAGTCCACCAGATGTCTCAGTCCATTCCAGAGGAACCTCTTTTCCCTTCACCGGCTCGTCTTTCACGCCGAGGATCGACTCACACCAAGGTGGCACGTGGCACAGCCCTGTGGGAAAGCCTCGTGGGAAAGCCTCGAGGGACAGCCTCGAGGGAAAGCCACAGATCCCTTGATCCACGTGACAGGAAGCGTGACACTACTGCTGCAGCTCGGGAGGAAAGCGCACGTGCATGCCCCCACTCGAGACGAGGCCTGACTCCCCTGGGGAGACTCAGAAGCACCCCAAGATCCATGGCAACACTGGAGAGGAATCCTCAGGTTCCGGCCCCGACTCCACACAAGGACTGAGGCCCCGGCATGGACGGGAGAGGAATCCCGAGAGGTCCCCTAGCAACTCGCATGGGGACTGGCCTTTCCTGAGGCCACCAGAGCGTGTCCCTGAGGTCCCCGTCGTAACTCGAGAAGACCTGCCGCAACTCGAGAAAATCCAGGAGGTTCTCCCCTCCAGGCGAGATGAGGCCCATTTCCGCTGAGGCGTCTCGAGGCTGATCACACCTCACCTCTGGAACTTCGAAAGGGTCCTTCACACCCTTGGTGCAAATCAAGAAGTTCCCCGACCTAGCCGTCTCCACTCGAGAGGAATCACGAGGGTCCCGCCCACATCCAGAGGAGCCCTGTTTCCGCCTCGTAGCTCGAGATGAGGGATCCTTTCCCTGCTTGGTCGGGAAAGAGTTCCCGGCGTTCCCGTCGCATCTCAAGAGAAGGCCCTCTCAACAGGAACGGCGAGAGGAACTCCAGGTTCGTGCCACCATTCCAAGAGTCCCCCAGATATCTCAGTCCATTCCAGGGGAACCTCTTTTCCCTTCACCGGCTCGACTTTCACGCCGAGGATCGACTCACACCAAGGTGGCACGTGGCACAGCCCTGTGGGAAAGCATCTTGGGAAAGCCTCGAGGGACAGCCTCGAGGGAAAGCCACAGATCCCTTGATCCACGTGACAGGAAGCGTGACACTACTGCTGCAGCTCGGGAGGAAAGCGCACGTGCATGCCCCCACTCGAGACGAGGCCTGACTCCCCTGGGGAGACTCAGAAGCACCCCAAGATCCATAGCAACACTGGAGAGGAATCCTCAGGTTCCGGCCCCGACTCCACACAAGGACTGAGGCCCCGGCATGGACGGGAGAGGAATCCCGAGAGGTCCCCTAGCAACTCGCATGGGGACTGGCCTTTCCTGAGGCCACCAGAGCGGGTCCCTGAGGTCCCCGTCGTAACTCGAGAAGACCTGCCGCAACTCGAGAAAATCCAGGAGGTTCTCCCCTCCAGGCGAGATGAGGCCCATTTCCGCTGAGGCGTCTCGAGGCTGATCACACCTCACCTCTGGAACTTCGCAAGAGTCCTTCACACCCTTGGTGCAAATCAAGAAGTTCCCCGACATACCCGTCTCCACTCGAGAGGAATCACGAGGGTCCCGCCCACATCCAGAGGAGCCCCGTTTCCGCCTCGTAGCTCGAGATGAGGGATCCTTTCCCTGCTTCGTCGGGAAAGAGTTCCCGGCGTTCCCGTCGCATCTCAAGAGGAGGCCCTCTCAACAGGAACGGCGAGAGGAACTCCAGGGTCGTGCCACCATTCCAAGAGTCCCCCAGATGTCTCAGTCCATTCCAGAGGAACCTCTTTTCCCTTCACTGGCTCGTCTTTCATGCCGAGGATCGACTCCCACCAAGGTGGCACGTGGCACAGCCCTGTGGGAAAGCCTCGTGGGAAAGCCTCGAGGGACAGCCTCGAGGGAAAGCCACAGATCCCTTGATCCACGTGACAGGAAGCGTGACACTACTGCTGCAGCTCGGGAGGAAAGCGCACGTGCATGCCCCCACTCGAGACGAGGCCTGACTCCCCTGGGGAGACTCAGAAGCACCCCAAGATCCATGGTAACACTGGAGAGGAATCCTCAGGTTCCGGCCCCGACTCCACACAAGGACTGAGGCCCCGGCATGGACGGGAGAGGAATCCCGAGAGGTCCCCTAGCAACTCGCATGGGGACTGGCCTTTCCTGAGGCCACCAGAGCGGGTCCCTGAGGTCCCCGTCGTAACTCGAGAAGACCTGCCGCAACTCGAGAAAATCCAGGAGGTTCTCCCCTCCAGGCGAGATGAGGCCCATTTCCGCTGAGGCGTCTCGAGGCTGATCACACCTCACCTCTGGAACTTCGCAAGAGTCCTTCACACCCTTGGTGCAAATCAAGAAGTTCCCCGACATACCCGTCTCCACTCGAGAGGAATCCCGAGGGTCCCGCCCACATCCAGAGGAGCCCCGTTTCCGCCTCGTAGCTCGAGATGAGGGATCCTTTCCCTGCTTCGTCGGGAAAGAGTTCCCGGCGTTCCCGTCGGAACTCAAGAGGAGGCCCTCTCAACAGGAACGGCGAGAGGAACTCCAGGGTCGTGCCACCATTCCAAGAGTCCCCCAGATGTCTCAGTCCATTCCAGAGGAACCTCTTTTCCCTTCACCGGCTCGTCTTTCACGCAGAGGATCGACTCACACCAAGGTGGCACGTGGCACAGCCCTGTGGGAAAGCCTCGTGGGAAAGCCTCGAGGGACAGCCTCGAGGGAAAGCCACAGATCCCTTGATCCACGTGACAGGAAGCGTGACACTACTGCTGCAGCTCGGGAGGAAAGCGCACGTGCATGCCCCCACTCGAGACGAGGCCTGACTCCCCTGGGGAGACTCAGAAGCACCCCAAGATCCATGGCAACACTGGAGAGGAATCCTCACGTTCCGGCCCCGACTCCACACAAGGACTGAGGCCCCGGCATGGACGGGAGAGGAATCCCGAGAGGTCCCCTAGCAACTCGCATGGGGACTGGCCTTTCCTGAGGCCACCAGAGCGGGTCCCTGAGGTCCCCGTCGTAACTCGAGAAGACCTGCCGCAACTCGAGAAAATCCAGGAGGTTCTCCCCTCCAGGCGAGATGAGGCCCATTTCCGCTGAGGCGTCTCGAGGCTGATCACACCTCACCTCTGGAACTTCGAAAGGGTCCTTCACACCCTTGGTGCAAATCAAGAAGTTCCCCGACATACCCGTCTCCACTCGAGAGGAATCACGAGGGTCCCGCCCACATCCAGAGGAGCCCCGTTTCCGCCTCGTAGCTCGAGATGAGGGATCCTTTCCCTGCTTCGTCGGGAAAGAGTTCCCGGCGTTCCCGTCGCATCTCAAGAGGAGGCCCTCTCAACAGGAACGGCGAGAGGAACTCCAGGGTCGTGCCACCATTCCAAGAGTCCCCCAGATGTCTCAGTCCATTCCAGAGGAACCTCTTTTCCCTTCACTGGCTCGTCTTTCATGCCGAGGATCGACTCCCACCAAGGTGGCACGTGGCACAGCCCTGTGGGAAAGCCTCGTGGGAAAGCCTCGAGGGACAGCCTCGAGGGAAAGCCACAGATCCCTTGATCCACGTGACAGGAAGCGTGACACTACTGCTGCAGCTCGGGAGGAAAGCGCACGTGCATGCCCCCACTCGAGACGAGGCCTGACTCCCCTGGGGAGACTCAGAAGCACCCCAAGATCCATGGCAACACTGGAGAGGAATCCTCACGTTCCGGCCCCGACTCCACACAAGGACTGAGGCCCCGGCATGGACGGGAGAGGAATCCCGAGAGGTCCCCTAGCAACTCGCATGGGGACTGGCCTTTCCTGAGGCCACCAGAGCGGGTCCCTCAGGTCCCCGTCGTAACTCGAGAAGACCTGCCGCAACTCGAGAAAATCCAGGAGGTTCTCCCCTCCAGTCGAGATGAGGCCCATTTCCGCTGAGGCGTCTCGAGGCTGATCACACCTCACCTCTGGAACTTCGAAAGGGTCCTTCACACCCTTGGTGCAAATCAAGAAGTTCCCCGACATACCCGTCTCCACTCGAGAGGAATCACGAGGGTCCCGCCCACATCCAGAGGAGCCCTGTTTCCGCCTCGTAGCTCGAGATGAGGGATCCTTTCCCTGCTTGGTCGGGAAAGAGTTCCCGGCGTTCCCGTCGCATCTCAAGAGAAGGCCCTCTCAACAGGAACGGCGAGAGGAACTCCAGGGTCGTGCCACCATTCCAAGAGTCCCCCAGATGTCTCAGTCCATTCCAGGGGAACCTCTTTTCCCTTCACCGGCTCATCTTTCACGCCGAGGATCGACTCACACCAAGGTGGCACGTGGCACAGCCCTGTGGGAAAGCATCTTGGGAAAGCCTCGAGGGACAGCCTCGAGGGAAAGCCACAGATCCCTTGATCCACGTGACAGGAAGCGTGACACTACTGCTGCAGCTCGGGAGGAAAGCGCACGTGCATGCCCCCACTCGAGACGAGGCCTGACTCCCCTGGGGAGACTCAGAAGCACCCCAAGATCCATGGCAACACTGGAGAGGAATCCTCAGGTTCCGGCCCCGACTCCACACAAGGACTGAGGCCCCGGCATGGACGGGAGAGGAATCCCGAGAGGTCCCCTAGCAACTCGCATGGGGACTGGCCTTTCCTGAGGCCACCAGAGCGGGTCCCTGAGGTCCCAGTCGTAACTCGAGAAGACCTGCCGCAACTCGAGAAAATCCAGGAGGTTCTCCCCTCCAGGCGAGATGAGGCCCATTTCCGCTGAGGCGTCTCGAGGCTGATCACACCTCACCTCTGGAACTTCGCAAGAGTCCTTCACACCCTTGGTGCAAATAAAGAAGTTCCCCGACATACCCGTCTCCACTCGAGAGGAATCACGAGGGTCCCGCCCACATCCAGAGGAGCCCCGTTTCCGCCTCGTAGCTCGAGATGAGGGATCCTTTCCCTGCTTCGTCGGGAAAGAGTTCCCGGCGTTCCCGTCGCATCTCAAGAGGAGGCCCTCTCAACAGGAACGGCGAGAGGAACTCCAGGGTCGTGCCACCATTCCAAGAGTCCCCCAGATGTCTCAGTCCATTCCAGAGGAACCTCTTTTCCCTTCACCGGCTCGTCTTTCATGCCGAGGATCGACTCCCACCAAGGTGGCACGTGGCACAGCCCTGTGGGAAAGCCTCGTGGGAAAGCCTCGAGGGACAGCCTCGAGGGAAAGCCACAGATCCCTTGATCCACGTGACAGGAAGCGTGACACTACTGCTGCAGCTCGGGAGGAAAGCGCACGTGCATGCCCCCACTCGAGACGAGGCCTGACTCCCCTGGGGAGACTCAGAAGCACCCCAAGATCCATGGCAACACTGGAGAGGAATCCTAAGGTTCCGGCCCCGACTCCACACAAGGACTGAGGCCCCGGCATGGACGGGAGAGGAATCCCGAGAGGTCCCCTAGCAACTCGCATGGGGACTGGCCTTTCCTGAGGCCACCAGAGCGGGTCCCTGAGGTCCCCGTCGTAACTCGAGAAGACCTGCCGCAACTCGAGAAAATCCAGGAGGTTCTCCCCTCCAGGCGAGATGAGGCCCATTTCCGCTGAGGCGTCTCGAGGCTGATCACACCTCACCTCTGGAACTTCGCAAGAGTCCTTCACACCCTTGGTGCAAATCAAGAAGTTCCCCGACATACCCGTCTCCACTCGAGAGGAATCACGAGGGTCCCGCCCACATCCAGAGGAGCCCCGTTTCCGCCTCGTAGCTCGAGATGAGGGATCCTTTCCCTGCTTCGTCGGGAAAGAGTTCCCGGCGTTCCCGTCGCATCTCAAGAGGAGGCCCTCTCAACAGGAACGGCGAGAGGAACTCCAGGGTCGTGCCACCATTCCAAGAGTCCCCCAGATGTCTCAGTCCATTCCAGAGGAACCTCTTTTCCCTTCACTGGCTCGTCTTTCACGCCGAGGATCGACTCACACCAAAGTGGCTCGTGGCACAGCCCTGTGGGAAAGCCTCATGGGAAAGCCTCGAGGGACAGCCTCGAGGGAAAGCCACAGATCCCTTGACACGTGACAGAAAGCGTGACACTACTGCTGCAGCTCGGCAGGAAAGCGCACGTGCATGCCCCCACTCGAGACGAGGCCTGACTCCCCTGGGGAGACTCAGAAGCACCCCAAGATCCATGGCAACACTGGAGAGGAATCCTCAGTTTCCGGCCCCGACTCCACACAAGGACTGAGGCCCCGGCATGGACGGGAGTGGAATCCCGAGAGGTCCCCTAGCAACTCGCATGGGGACTGGCCTTTCCTGAGGCCACCAGAGCGGGTCCCTCAGGTCCCCTTCGTAACTCGAGAAGACCTGCCGCAACTCGAGAAAATCCAGGAGGTTCTCCCCTCCAGGCGAGATGAGGCCCATTTCCGCTGAGGTGTCTCGAGGCGGATCACACCTCACCTCTGGAACTTCGAAAGGCTCCTTCACACCCTTGGTGCAAATCAAGAAGTTCCCCGACATACCCGTCTCCACTCGAGAGGAATCACGAGGGTCCCGCCCACATCCAGAGGAGCCCCGTTTCCGCCTCGTAGCTCGAGATGAGGGATCCTTTCCCTGCTTCGTCGGGAAAGAATTCCCGGCGTTCCCGTCGCATCTCAAGAGGAGGCCCTCTCAACAGGAACGGCGAGAGGAACTCCAGGGTCGTGCCACCATTCCAAGAGTCCCCCAGATGTCTCAGTTCATTCCAGAGGAACCTCTTTTCCCTTCACCGGCTCGTCTTTCACGCCGAGGATCGACTCACACCAAGGTGGCACGTGGCACAGCCCTGTGGGAAAGCCTCGTGGGAAAGCCTCGAGGGACAGCCTCGAGGGAAAGCCACAGATCCCTTGATCCACGTGACAGGAAGCGTGACACTACTGCTGCAGCTCGGGAGGAAAGAGCACGTGCATGCCCCCACTCGAGACGAGGCCTGACTCCCCTGGGGAGACTCAGAAGCACCCCAAGATCCATGGCAACACTGGAGAGGAATCCTCAGGTTCCGGCCCCGACTCCACACAAGGACTGAGGCCCCGGCATGGACGGGAGAGGAATCCCGAGAGGTCCCCTAGCAACTCGCATGGGGACTGGCCGTTTCTGAGGCCACCAGAGCGGGTCCCTGAGGTCCCCGTCATAACTCGAGAAGACCTGCCGCAACTCGAGAAAATCCAGGAGGTTCTCCCCTCCAGGCGAGATGAGGCCCATTTCCGCTGAGGCGTCTCGAGGCTGATCACACCTCACCTCTGGAACTTCGCAAGAGTCCTTCACACCCTTGGTGCAAATCAAGAAGTTCCCCGACATACCCGTCTCCACTCGAGAGGAATCACGAGGGTCCCGCCCACATCCAGAGGAGCCCCGTTTCCGCCTCGTAGCTCGAGATGAGGGATCCTTTCCCTGCTTCGTCGGGAAAGAGTTCCCGGCGTTCCCGTCGCATCTCAAGAGGAGGCCCTCTCAACAGGAACGGCGAGAGGAACTCCAGGGTCGTGCCACCATTCCAAGAGTCCCCCAGATGTCTCAGTCCATTCCAGAGGAACCTCTTTTCCCTTCACTGGCTCGTCTTTCACGCCGAGGATCGACTCACACCAAAGTGGCTCGTGGCACAGCCCTGTGGGAAAGCCTCATGGGAAAGCCTCGAGGGACAGCCTCGAGGGAAAGCCACAGATCCCTTGACACGTGACAGAAAGCGTGACACTACTGCTGCAGCTCGGCAGGAAAGCGCACGTGCATGCCCCCACTCGAGACGAGGCCTGACTCCCCTGGGGAGACTCAGAAGCACCCCAAGATCCATGGCAACACTGGAGAGGAATCCTCAGTTTCCGGCCCCGACTCCACACAAGGACTGAGGCCCCGGCATGGACGGGAGTGGAATCCCGAGAGGTCCCCTAGCAACTCGCATGGGGACTGGCCTTTCCTGAGGCCACCAGAGCGGGTCCCTCAGGTCCCCTTCGTAACTCGAGAAGACCTGCCGCAACTCGAGAAAATCCAGGAGGTTCTCCCCTCCAGGCGAGATGAGGCCCATTTCCGCTGAGGTGTCTCGAGGCGGATCACACCTCACCTCTGGAACTTCGAAAGGCTCCTTCACACCCTTGGTGCAAATCAAGAAGTTCCCCGACATACCCGTCTCCACTCGAGAGGAATCACGAGGGTCCCGCCCACATCCAGAGGAGCCCCGTTTCCGCCTCGTAGCTCGAGATGAGGGATCCTTTCCCTGCTTCGTCGGGAAAGAATTCCCGGCGTTCCCGTCGCATCTCAAGAGGAGGCCCTCTCAACAGGAACGGCGAGAGGAACTCCAGGGTCGTGCCACCATTCCAAGAGTCCCCCAGATGTCTCAGTTCATTCCAGAGGAACCTCTTTTCCCTTCACCGGCTCGTCTTTCACGCCGAGGATCGACTCACACCAAGGTGGCACGTGGCACAGCCCTGTGGGAAAGCCTCGTGGGAAAGCCTCGAGGGACAGCCTCGAGGGAAAGCCACAGATCCCTTGATCCACGTGACAGGAAGCGTGACACTACTGCTGCAGCTCGGGAGGAAAGAGCACGTGCATGCCCCCACTCGAGACGAGGCCTGACTCCCCTGGGGAGACTCAGAAGCACCCCAAGATCCATGGCAACACTGGAGAGGAATCCTCAGGTTCCGGCCCCGACTCCACACAAGGACTGAGGCCCCGGCATGGACGGGAGAGGAATCCCGAGAGGTCCCCTAGCAACTCGCATGGGGACTGGCCGTTTCTGAGGCCACCAGAGCGGGTCCCTGAGGTCCCCGTCATAACTCGAGAAGACCTGCCGCAACTCGAGAAAATCCAGGAGGTTCTCCCCTCCAGGCGAGATGAGGCCCATTTCCGCTGAGGCGTCTCGAGGCTGATCACACCTCACCTCTGGAACTTCGCAAGAGTCCTTCACACCCTTGGTGCAAATCAAGAAGTTCCCCGACATACCCGTCTCCACTCGAGAGGAATCACGAGGGTCCCGCCCACATCCAGAGGAGCCCCGTTTCCGCCTCGTAGCTCGAGATGAGGGATCCTTTCCCTGCTTCGTCGGGAAAGAGTTCCCGGCGTTCCCGTCGCATCTCAAGAGGAGGCCCTCTCAACAGGAACGGCGAGAGGAACTCCAGGGTCGTGCCACCATTCCAAGAGTCCCCCAGATGTCTCAGTCCATTCCAGAGGAACCTCTTTTCCCTTCACTGGCTCGTCTTTCACGCCGAGGATCGACTCACACCAAAGTGGCTCGTGGCACAGCCCTGTGGGAAAGCCTCATGGGAAAGCCTCGAGGGACAGCCTCGAGGGAAAGCCACAGATCCCTTGACACGTGACAGAAAGCGTGACACTACTGCTGCAGCTCGGCAGGAAAGCGCACGTGCATGCCCCCACTCGAGACGAGGCCTGACTCCCCTGGGGAGACTCAGAAGCACCCCAAGATCCATGGCAACACTGGAGAGGAATCCTCAGTTTCCGGCCCCGACTCCACACAAGGACTGAGGCCCCGGCATGGACGGGAGTGGAATCCCGAGAGGTCCCCTAGCAACTCGCATGGGGACTGGCCTTTCCTGAGGCCACCAGAGCGGGTCCCTCAGGTCCCCTTCGTAACTCGAGAAGACCTGCCGCAACTCGAGAAAATCCAGGAGGTTCTCCCCTCCAGGCGAGATGAGGCCCATTTCCGCTGAGGTGTCTCGAGGTGAATCACACCTCACCTCTGGAACTTCGAAAGGCTCCTTCACACCCTTGGTGCAAATCAAGAAGTTCCCCGACATACCCGTCTCCACTCGAGAGGAATCACGAGGGTCCCGCCCACATCCAGAGGAGCCCCGTTTCCGCCTCGTAGCTCGAGATGAGGGATCCTTTCCCTGCTTCGTCGGGAAAGAATTCCCGGCGTTCCCGTCGCATCTCAAGAGGAGGCCCTCTCAACAGGAACGGCGAGAGGAACTCCAGGGTCGTGCCACCATTCCAAGAGTCCCCCAGATGTCTCAGTTCATTCCAGAGGAACCTCTTTTCCCTTCACCGGCTCGTCTTTCACGCCGAGGATCGACTCACACCAAGGTGGCACGTGGCACAGCCCTGTGGGAAAGCCTCGTGGGAAAGCCTCGAGGGACAGCCTCGAGGGAAAGCCACAGATCCCTTGATCCACGTGACAGGAAGCGTGACACTACTGCTGCAGCTCGGGAGGAAAGAGCACGTGCATGCCCCCACTCGAGACGAGGCCTGACTCCCCTGGGGAGACTCAGAAGCACCCCAAGATCCATGGCAACACTGGAGAGGAATCCTCAGGTTCCGGCCCCGACTCCACACAAGGACTGAGGCCCCGGCATGGACGGGAGAGGAATCCCGAGAGGTCCCCTAGCAACTCGCATGGGGACTGGCCGTTTCTGAGGCCATCAGAGCGGGTCCCTGAGGTCCCCGTCATAACTCGAGAAGACCTGCCGCAACTCGAGAAAATCCAGGAGGTTCTCCCCTCCAGGCGAGATGAGGCCCATTTCCGCTGAGGCGTCTCGAGGCTGATCACACCTCACCTCTGGAACTTCGAAAGGGTCCTTCACACCCTTGGTGCAAATCAAGAAGTTCCCCGACATACCCGTCTCCACTCGACAGGAATCACGAGGGTCCCGCCCACATCCAGAGGAGCCCCGTCTCCGCCTCGAACCTCGAGATGAGGGATCCTTTCCCTGCTTCGTCGGGAAAGAGTTCCAGGCGTTCCCGTCGCATCTCAAGAGGAGGCCCTCTCAACAGGAACGGCGAGAGGAACTCCAGGGTCGTGCCACCATTCCAAGAGTCCCCCAGATGTCTCAGTCCATTCCAGAGGAACCTCTTTTCCCTTCACCGGCTCGTCTTTCACGCCGAGGATCGACTCACACCAAGGTGGCACGTGGCACAGCCCTGTGGGAAAGCCTCGTGGGAAAGCCTCGAGGGACAGCCTCGAGGGAAAGCCACAGATCCCTTGAACCACGTGACAGGAAGCGTGACACTACTGCTGCAGCTCGGGAGGAAAGCGCACGTGCATGCCCCCACTCGAGACGAGGCCTGACTCCCCTGGGGAGACTCAGAAGCACCCCAAGATCCATGGCAACACTGGAGAGGAATCCTCAGGTTCCGGACCCGACTCCACACAAGGACTGAGGCCCCGGCATGGACGGGAGAGGAATCCCGAGAGGTCCCCTAGCAACTCGCATGGGGACTGGCCTTCCCTGAGGCCACCAGAGCGGGTCCCTGAGGTCCCCTTCGTAACTCGAGAAGACCTGCCGCAACTCGAGAAAATCCAGGAGGTTCTCCCCTCCAGGCGAGATGAGGCCCATTTCCGCTGAGGCGTCTCGAGGCTGATCACACGTCACCTCTGGAACTTCGAAAGGGTCCTTCACACCCTTGGTGCAAATCAAGAAGTTCCCCGACATACCCGTCTCCAGTCGAGAGGAATCACGAGGGTCCCGCCCACATCCAGAGGAGCCCCGTTTCCGCCTCGTAGCTCGAGATGAGGGATCCTTTCCCTGCTTCGTCGGGAAAGAGTTCCCGGCGTTCCCGTCGCATCTCAAGAGGAGGCCCTCTCAACAGGAACGGCGAGAGGAACTCCAGGGTCGTGCCACCATTCCAAGAGTCCCCCAGATGTCTCAGTCCATTCCAGAGGAACCTCTTTTTCCTTCACCGGCTCGTCTTTCACGCCGAGGATCGACTCACACCAAAGTGGCACGTGGCACAGCCCTGTGGGAAAGCCTCATGGGAAAGCCTCGAGGGACAGCCTCGAGGGAAAGCCACAGATCCCTTGATCCACGTGACAGAAAGCGTGACACTACTGCTGCAGCTCGGGAGGAAAGCGCACGTGCATGCCCCCACTCGAGACGAGGCCTGACTCCCCTGGGGAGACTCAGAAGCACCCCAAGATCCATGGCAACACTGGAGAGGAATCCGCAGGTTCCGGCCCCGACTCCACACAAGGACTGAGGCCCCGGCATGGACGGGAGAGGAATCCCGAGAGGTCCCCTAGCAACTCGCATGGGGACTGGCCTTTCCTGAGGCCACCAGAGCGGGTCCCTCAGGTCCCCTTCGTAACTCGAGAAGACCTGCCGCAACTCGAGAAAATCCAGGAGGTTCTCCCCTCCAGGCGAGATGAGGCCCATTTCCGCTGAGGCGTCTCGAGGCTGATCACACCTCACCTCTGGAACTTCGAAAGGGTCCTTCACACCCTTGGTGCAAATCAAGAAGTTCCCCGACATACCCGTCTCCACTCGAGAGGAATCACGAGGGTCCCGCCCACATCCAGAGGAGCCCCGTTTCCGCCTCGTAGCTCGAGATGAGGGATCCTTTCCCTGCTTCGTCGGGAAAGAGTTCCCGGCGTTCCCGTCGCATCTCAAGAGAAGGCCCTCTCAACAGGAACGGCGAGAGGAACTCCAGGGTCGTACCACCATTCCAAGAGTCCCCCAGATGTCTCAGTCCATTTCAGGGGAACCTCTTTTCCCTTCACCGGCTCGTCTTTCACGCCGAGGATCGACTCACACCAAGGTGGCACGTGGCACAGCCCTGTGGGAAAGCATCTTGGGAAAGCCTCGAGGGACAGCCTCGAGGGAAAGCCACAGATCCCTTGATCCACGTGACAGGAAGCGTGACACTACTGCTGCAGCTCGGGAGGAAAGCGCACGTGCATGCCCCCACTCGAGACGAGGCCTGACTCCCCTGGGGAGACTCAGAAGCACCCCAAGATCCATGGCAACACTGGAGAGGAATCCTCAGGTTCCGGCCCCGACTCCACACAAGGACTGAGGCCCCGGCATGGACGGGAGAGGAATCCCGAGAGGTCCCCTAGCAACTCGCATGGGGACTGGCCTTCCCTGAGGCCACCAGAGCGGGTCCCTGAGGTCCCCTTCGTAACTCGAGAAGACCTGCCGCAACTCGAGAAAATCCAGGAGGTTCTCCCCTCCAGGCGAGATGAGGCCCATTTCCGCTGAGGCGTCTCGAGGCTGATCACACGTCACCTCTGGAACTTCGAAAGGGTCCTTCACACCCTTGGTGCAAATCAAGAAGTTCCCCGACATACCCGTCTCCAGTCGAGAGGAATCACGAGGGTCCCGCCCACATCCAGAGGAGCCCCGTTTCCGCCTCGTAGCTCGAGATGAGGGATCCTTTCCCTGCTTCGTCGGGAAAGAGTTCCCGGCGTTCCCGTCGCATCTCAAGAGGAGGCCCTCTCAACAGGAACGGCGAGAGGAACTCCAGGGTCGTGCCACCATTCCAAGAGTCCCCCAGATGTCTCAGTCCATTCCAGAGGAACCTCTTTTTCCTTCACCGGCTCGTCTTTCACGCCGAGGATCGACTCACACCAAAGTGGCACGTGGCACAGCCCTGTGGGAAAGCCTCATGGGAAAGCCTCGAGGGACAGCCTCGAGGGAAAGCCACAGATCCCTTGATCCACGTGACAGAAAGCGTGACACTACTGCTGCAGCTCGGGAGGAAAGCGCACGTGCATGCCCCCACTCGAGACGAGGCCTGACTCCCCTGGGGAGACTCAGAAGCACCCCAAGATCCATGGCAACACTGGAGAGGAATCCTCAGGTTCCGGCCCCGACTCCACACAAGGACTGAGGCCCCGGCATGGACGGGAGAGGAATCCCGAGAGGTCCCCTAGCAACTCGCATGGGGACTGGCCTTTCCTGAGGCCACCAGAGCGGGTCCCTCAGGTCCCCTTCGTAACTCGAGAAGACCTGCCGCAACTCGAGAAAATCCAGGAGGTTCTCCCCTCCAGGCGAGATGAGGCCCATTTCCGCTGAGGCGTCTCGAGGCTGATCACACCTCACCTCTGGAACTTCGAAAGGGTCCTTCACACCCTTGGTGCAAATCAAGAAGTTCCCCGACATACCCGTCTCCACTCGACAGGAATCACGAGGGTCCCGCCCACATCCAGAGGAGCCCCGTTTCCGCCTCGTAGCTCGAGATGAGGGATCCTTTCCCTGCTTCGTCGGGAAAGAGTTCCCGGCGTTCCCGTCGCATCTCAAGAGGAGGCCCTCTCAACAGGAACGGCGAGAGGAACTCCAGGGTCGTGCCACCATTCCAAGAGTCCCCCAGATGTCTCAGTCCATTCCAGAGGAACCTCTTTTCCCTTCACCGGCTCGTCTTTCACGCCGAGGATCGACTCCCACCAAGGTGGCACGTGGCACAGCCCTGTGGGAAAGCCTCGTGGGAAAGCCTCGAGGGACAGCCTCGAGGGAAAGCCACAGATCCCTTGATCCACGTGACAGGAAGCGTGACACTACTGCTGCAGCTCGGGAGGAAAGCGCACGTGCATGCCCCCACTCGAGACGAGGCCTGACTCCCCTGGGGAGACTCAGAAGCACCCCAAGATCCATGGCAACACTGGAGAGGAATCCTCAGGTTCCGGCCCCGACTCCACACAAGGACTGAGGCCCCGGCATGGACGGGAGAGGAATCCCGAGAGGTCCCCTAGCAACTCGCATGGGGACTGGCCTTCCCTGAGGCCACCAGAGCGGGTCCCTCAGGTCCCCTTCGTAACTCGAGAAGACCTGCCGCAACTCGAGAAAATCCAGGAGGTTCTCCCCTCCAGGCGAGATGAGGCCCATTTCCGCTGAGGCGTCTCGAGGCTGATCACACGTCACCTCTGGAACTTCGAAAGGGTCCTTCACACCCTTGGTGCAAATCAAGAAGTTCCCCGACATACCCGTCTCCACTCGACAGGAATCACGAGGGTCCCGCCCACATCCAGAGGAGCCCCGTTTCCGCCTCGTAGCTCGAGATGAGGGATCCTTTCCCTGCTTCGTCGGGAAAGAGTTCCCGGCGTTCCCGTCGCATCTCAAGAGGAGGCCCTCTCAACAGGAACGGCGAGAGGAACTCCAGGGTCGTGCCACCATTCCAAGAGTCCCCCAGATGTCTCAGTCCATTCCAGAGGAACCTCTTTTTCCTTCACCGGCTCGTCTTTCACGCCGAGGATCGACTCACACCAAAGTGGCACGTGGCACAGCCCTGTGGGAAAGCCTCATGGGAAAGCCTCGAGGGACAGCCTCGAGGGAAAGCCACAGATCCCTTGATCCACGTGACAGAAAGCGTGACACTACTGCTGCAGCTCGGGAGGAAAGCGCACGTGCATGCCCCCACTCGAGACGAGGCCTGACTCCCCTGGGGAGACTCAGAAGCACCCCAAGATCCATGGCAACACTGGAGAGGAATCCTCAGGTTCCGGCCCCGACTCCACACAAGGACTGAGGCCCCGGCATGGACGGGAGAGGAATCCCGAGAGGTCCACTAGCAACTCGCATGGGGACTGGCCTTTCCTGAGGCCACCAGAGCGGGTCCCTGAGGTCCCCTTCGTAACTCGAGAAGACCTGCCGCAACTCGAGAAAATCCAGGAGGTTCTCCCCTCCAGGCGAGATGAGGCCCATTTCCGCTGAGGCGTCTCGAGGCTGATCACACCTCACCTCTGGAACTTCGAAAGGGTCCTTCACACCCTTGGTGCAAATCAAGAAGTTCCCCGACATACCCGTCTCCACTCGAGAGGAATCACGAGGGTCCCGCCCACATCCAGAGGAGCCCCGTTTCCGCCTCGTAGCTCGAGATGAGGGATCCTTTCCCTGCTTCGTCGGGAAAGAGTTCCCGGCGTTCCCGTCGCATCTCAAGAGAAGGCCCTCTCAACAGGAACGGCGAGAGGAACTCCAGGGTCGTGCCACCATTCCAAGAGTCCCCCAGATGTCTCAGTCCATTCCAGGGGAACCTCTTTTCCCTTCACCGGCTCGTCTTTCACGCCGAGGATCGACTCACACCAAGGTGGCACGTGGCACAGCCCTGTGGGAAAGCCTCGTGGGAAAGCCTCGAGGGACAGCCTCGAGGGAAAGCCACAGATCCCTTGATCCACGTGACAGGAAGCGTGACACTACTGCTGCAGCTCGGGAGGAAAGCGCACGTGCATGCCCCCACTCGAGACGAGGCCTGACTCCCCTGGGGAGACTCAGAAGCACCCCAAGATCCATGGCAACACTGGAGAGGAATCCTCAGGTTCCGGCCCCGACTCCACACAAGGACTGAGGCCCCGGCATGGACGGGAGAGGAATCCCGAGAGGTCCCCTAGCAACTCGCATGGGGACTGGCCTTTCCTGAGGCCACCAGAGCGGGTCCCTGAGGTCCCCGTCGTAACTCGAGAAGACCTGCCGCAACTCGAGAAAATCCAGGAGGTTCTCCCCTCCAGGCGAGATGAGGCCCATTTCCGCTGAGGCGTCTCGAGGCTGATCACACCTCACCTCTGGAACTTCGCAAGAGTCCTTCACACCCTTGGTGCAAATCAAGAAGTTCCCCGACATACCCGTCTCCACTCGAGAGGAATCACGAGGGTCCCGCCCACATCCAGAGGAGCCCCGTTTCCGCCTCGTAGCTCGAGATGAGGGATCCTTTCCCTGCTTCGTCGGGAAAGAGTTCCCGGCGTTCCCGTCGCATCTCAAGAGGAGGCCCTCTCAACAGGAATGGCGAGAGGAACTCCAGGGTCGTGCCACCATTCCAAGAGTCCCCCAGATGTCTCAGTCCATTCCAGAGGAACCTCTTTTCCCTTCACTGGCTCGTCTTTCACGCCGAGGATCGACTCCCACCAAGGTGGCACGTGGCACAGCCCTGTGGGAAAGCCTCGTGGGAAAGCCTCGAGGGACAGCCTCGAGGGAAAGCCACAGATCCCTTGATCCACGTGACAGGAAGCGTGACACTACTGCTGCAGCTCGGGAGGAAAGCGCACGTGCATGCCCCCACTCGAGACGAGGCCTGACTCCCCTGGGGAGACTCAGAAGCACCCCAAGATCCATGGCAACACTGGAGAGGAATCCTCAGGTTCCGGCCCCGACTCCACACAAGGACTGAGGCCCCGGCATGGACGGGAGAGGAATCCCGAGAGGTCCCCTAGCAACTCGCATGGGGACTGGCCTTCCCTGAGGCCACCAGAGCGGGTCCCTCAGGTCCCCTTCGTAACTCGAGAACACCTGCCGCAACTCGAGAAAATCCAGGAGGTTCTCCCCTCCAGGCGAGATGAGGCCCATTTCCGCTGAGGCGTCTCGAGGCTGATCACACGTCACCTCTGGAACTTCGAAAGGGTCCTTCACACCCTTGGTGCAAATCAAGAAGTTCCCCGACATACCCGTCTCCAGTCGAGAGGAATCACGAGGGTCCCGCCCACATCCAGAGGAGCCCCGTTTCCGCCTCGTAGCTCGAGATGAGGGATCCTTTCCCTGCTTCGTCGGGAAAGAGTTCCCGGCGTTCCCGTCGCATCTCAAGAGGAGGCCCTCTCAACAGGAACGGCGAGAGGAACTCCAGGGTCGTGCCACCATTCCAAGAGTCCCCCAGATGTCTCAGTCCATTCCAGAGGAACCTCTTTTTCCTTCACCGGCTCGTCTTTCACGCCGAGGATCGACTCACACCAAAGTGGCACGTGGCACAGCCCTGTGGGAAAGCCTCATGGGAAAGCCTCGAGGGACAGCCTCGAGGGAAAGCCACAGATCCCTTGATCCACGTGACAGAAAGCGTGACACTACTGCTGCAGCTCGGGAGGAAAGCGCACGTGCATGCCCCCACTCGAGACGAGGCCTGACTCCCCTGGGGAGACTCAGAAGCACCCCAAGATCCATGGCAACACTGGAGAGGAATCCTCAGGTTCCGGCCCCGACTCCACACAAGGACTGAGGCCCCGGCATGGACGGGAGAGGAATCCCGAGAGGTCCCCTAGCAACTCGCATGGGGACTGGCCTTTCCTGAGGCCACCAGAGCGGGTCCCTCAGGTCCCCTTCGTAACTCGAGAAGACCTGCCGCAACTCGAGAAAATCCAGGAGGTTCTCCCCTCCAGGCGAGATGAGGCCCATTTCCGCTGAGGCGTCTCGAGGCTGATCACACCTCACCTCTGGAACTTCGAAAGGGTCCTTCACACCCTTGGTGCAAATCAAGAAGTTCCCCGACATACCCGTCTCCACTCGAGAGGAATCACGAGGGTCCCGCCCACATCCAGAGGAGCCCCGTTTCCGCCTCGTAGCTCGAGATGAGGGATCCTTTCCCTGCTTCGTCGGGAAAGAGTTCCCGGCGTTCCCGTCGCATCTCAAGAGAAGGCCCTCTCAACAGGAACGGCGAGAGGAACTCCAGGGTCGTGCCACCATTCCAAGAGTCCCCCAGATGTCTCAGTCCATTCCAGGGGAACCTCTTTTCCCTTCACCGGCTCGTCTTTCACGCCGAGGATCGACTCACACCAAGGTGGCACGTGGCACAGCCCTGTGGGAAAGCCTCGTGGGAAAGCCTCGAGGGACAGCCTCGAGGGAAAGCCACAGATCCCTTGATCCACGTGACAGGAAGCGTGACACTACTGCTGCAGCTCGGGAGGAAAGCGCACGTGCATGCCCCCACTCGAGACGAGGCCTGACTCCCCTGGGGAGACTCAGAAGCACCCCAAGATCCATGGCAACACTGGAGAGGAATCCTCAGGTTCCGGCCCCGACTCCACACAAGGACTGAGGCCCCGGCATGGACGGGAGAGGAATCCCGAGAGGTCCCCTAGCAACTCGCATGGGGACTGGCCTTTCCTGAGGCCACCAGAGCGGGTCCCTGAGGTCCCCGTCGTAACTCGAGAAGACCTGCCGCAACTCGAGAAAATCCAGGAGGTTCTCCCCTCCAGGCGAGATGAGGCCCATTTCCGCTGAGGCGTCTCGAGGCTGATCACACCTCACCTCTGGAACTTCGCAAGAGTCCTTCACACCCTTGGTGCAAATCAAGAAGTTCCCCGACATACCCGTCTCCACTCGAGAGGAATCACGAGGGTCCCGCCCACATCCAGAGGAGCCCCGTTTCCGCCTCGTAGCTCGAGATGAGGGATCCTTTCCCTGCTTCGTCGGGAAAGAGTTCCCGGCGTTCCCGTCGCATCTCAAGAGGAGGCCCTCTCAACAGGAACGGCGAGAGGAACTCCAGGGTCGTGCCACCATTCCAAGAGTCCCCCAGATGTCTCAGTCCATTCCAGAGGAACCTATTTTCCCTTCACCGGCTCGTCTTTCACGCCGAGGAACGACTCACACCAAGGTGGCACGTGGCACAGCCCTGTGGGAAAGCCTCGTGGGAAAGCCTCGAGGGACAGCCTCGAGGGAAAGCCACAGATCCCTTGATCCACGTGACAGGAAGCGTGACACTACTGCTGCAGCTCGGGAGGAAAGCGCACGTGCATGCCCCCACTCGAGACGAGGCCTGACTCCCCTGGGGAGACTCAGAAGCACCCCAAGATCCATGGCAACACTGGGGAGGAATCCTCACGTTCCGGCCCCGACTCCACACAAGGACTGAGGCCCCGGCGTGGACGGGAGAGGAATCCCGAGAGGTCCCCTAGCAATTCGCATGGGGACTGGCCTTTTCTGAGGCCACCAGAGCGGGTCCCTGAGGTCCCCGTCGTAACTCGAGAAGACCTGCCGCAACTCGAGAAAATCCAGGAGGTTCTCCCCTCCAGGCGAGATGAGGCCCATTTCCGCTGAGGCGTCTCGAGGCTGATCACACCTCACCTCTGGAACTTCGAAAGGGTCCTTCACACCCTTGGTGCAAATCAAGAAGTTCCCCGACATACCCGTCTCCACTCGACAGGAATCACGAGGGTCCCGCCCACATCCAGAGGAGCCCCGTTTCCGCCTCGTAGCTCGAGATGAGGGATCCTTTCCCTGCTTCGTCGGGAAAGAATTCCCGGCGTTCCCGTCGCATCTCAAGAGGAGGCCCTCTCAACAGGAACGGCGAGAGGAACTCCAGGGTCGTGCCACCATTCCAAGAGTCCCCCAGATGTCTCAGTCCATTCCAGAGGAACCTCTTTTCCCTTCACCGGCTCGTCTTTCACGCCGAGGATCGACTCCCACCAAGGTGGCACGTGGCACAGCCCTGTGGGAAAGCCTCGTGGGAAAGCCTCGAGGGACAGCCTCGAGGGAAAGCCACAGATCCCTTGATCCACGTGACAGGAAGCGTGACACTACTGCTGCAGCTCGGGAGGAAAGCGCACGTGCATGCCCCCACTCGAGACGAGGCCTGACTCCCCTGGGGAGACTCAGAAGCACCCCAAGATCCATGGCAACACTGGAGAGGAATCCTCAGGTTCCGGCCCCGACTCCACACAAGGACTGAGGCCCCGGCATGGACGGGAGAGGAATCCCGAGAGGTCCCCTAGCAACTCGCATGGGGACTGGCCTTCCCTGAGGCCACCAGAGCGGGTCCCTGAGGTCCCCTTCGTAACTCGAGAAGACCTGCCGCAACTCGAGAAAATCCAGGAGGTTCTCCCCTCCAGGCGAGATGAGGCCCATTTCCGCTGAGGCGTCTCGAGGCTGATCACACGTCACCTCTGGAACTTCGAAAGGGTCCTTCACACCCTTGGTGCAAATCAAGAAGTTCCCCGACATACCCGTCTCCAGTCGAGAGGAATCACGAGGGTCCCGCCCACATCCAGAGGAGCCCCGTTTCCGCCTCGTAGCTCGAGATGAGGGATCCTTTCCCTGCTTCGTCGGGAAAGAGTTCCCGGCGTTCCCGTCGCATCTCAAGAGGAGGCCCTCTCAACAGGAACGGCGAGAGGAACTCCAGGGTCGTGCCACCATTCCAAGAGTCCCCCAGATGTCTCAGTCCATTCCAGAGGAACCTCTTTTTCCTTCACCGGCTCGTCTTTCACGCCGAGGATCGACTCACACCAAAGTGGCACGTGGCACAGCCCTGTGGGAAAGCCTCATGGGAAAGCCTCGAGGGACAGCCTCGAGGGAAAGCCACAGATCCCTTGATCCACGTGACAGAAAGCGTGACACTACTGCTGCAGCTCGGGAGGAAAGCGCACGTGCATGCCCCCACTCGAGACGAGGCCTGACTCCCCTGGGGAGACTCAGAAGCACCCCAAGATCCATGGCAACACTGGAGAGGAATCCTCAGGTTCCGGCCCCGACTCCACACAAGGACTGAGGCCCCGGCATGGACGGGAGAGGAATCCCGAGAGGTCCCCTAGCAACTCGCATGGGGACTGGCCTTCCCTGAGGCCACCAGAGCGGGTCCCTCAGGTCCCCTTCGTAACTCGAGAAGACCTGCCGCAACTCGAGAAAATCCAGGAGGTTCTCCCCTCCAGGCGAGATGAGGCCCATTTCCGCTGAGGCGTCTCGAGGCTGATCACACCTCACCTCTGGAACTTCGAAAGGGTCCTTCACACCCTTGGTGCAAATCAAGAAGTTCCCCGACATACCCGTCTCCACTCGAGAGGAATCACGAGGGTCCCGCCCACATCCAGAGGAGCCCCGTTTCCGCCTCGTAGCTCTAGATGAGGGATCCTTTCCCTGCTTCGTCGGGAAAGAGTTCCCGGCGTTCCCGTCGCATCTCAAGAGAAGGCCCTCTCAACAGGAACGGCGAGAGGAACTCCAGGGTCGTGCCACCATTCCAAGAGTCCCCCAGATGTCTCAGTCCATTCCAGGGGAACCTCTTTTCCCTTCACCGGCTCGTCTTTCACGCCGAGGATCGACTCACACCAAGGTGGCACGTGGCACAGCCCTGTGGGAAAGCATCTTGGGAAAGCCTCGAGGGACAGCCTCGAGGGAAAGCCACAGATCCCTTGATCCACGTGACAGGAAGCGTGACACTACTGCTGCAGCTCGGGAGGAAAGCGCACGTGCATGCCCCCACTCGAGACGAGGCCTGACTCCCCTGGGGAGACTCAGAAGCACCCCAAGATCCATGGCAACACTGGAGAGGAATCCTCAGGTTCCGGCCCCGACTCCACACAAGGACTGAGGCCCCGGCATGGACGGGAGAGGAATCCCGAGAGGTCCCCTAGCAACTCGCATGGGGACTGGCCTTTCCTGAGGCCAACAGAGCGGGTCCCTGAGGTCCCCGTCGTAACTCGAGAAGACCTGCCGCAACTCGAGAAAATCCAGGAGGTTCTCCCCTCCAGGCGAGATGAGGCCCATTTCCGCTGAGGCGTCTCGAGGCTGATCACACCTCACCTCTGGAACTTCGCAAGAGTCCTTCACACCCTTGGTGCAAATCAAGAAGATCCCCGACATACCCGTCTCCACTCGAGAGGAATCACGAGGGTCCCGCCCACATCCAGAGGAGCCCCGTTTCCGCCTCGTAGATCGAGATGAGGGATCCTTTCCCTGCTTCGTCGGGAAAGAGTTCCCGGCGTTCCCGTCGCATCTCAAGAGGAGGCCCTCTCAACAGGAACGGCGAGAGGAACTCCAGGGTCGTGCCACCATTCCAAGAGTCCCCCAGATGTCTCAGTCCATTCCAGAGGAACCTCTTTTCCCTTCACCGGCTCGTCTTTCACGCCGAGGATCGACTCACACCAAGGTGGCACGTGGCACAGCCCTGTGGGAAAGCCTCGTGGGAAAGCCTCGAGGGACAGCCTCGAGGGAAAGCCACTGATCCCTTGATCCACGTGACAGGAAGCGTGACACTACTGCTGCAGCTCGGGAGGAAAGCGCACGTGCATGCCCCCACTCGAGACGAGGCCTGACTCCCCTGGGGAGACTGAGAAGCACCCCAAGATCCATGGCAACACTGGAGAGGAATCCTCACGTTCCGGCCCCGACTCCACACAAGGACTGAGGCCCCGGCGTGGACGGGAGAGGAATCCCGAGAGGTCCCCTAGCAATTCGCATGGGGACTGGCCTTTTCTGAGGCCACCAGAGCGGGTCCCTGAGGTCCCCGTCGTAACTCGAGAAGACCTGCCGCAACTCGAGAAAATCCAGGAGGTTCTCCCCTCCAGGCGAGATGAGGCCCATTTCCGCTGAGGCGTCTCGAGGCTGATCACACCTCACCTCTGGAACTTCGAAAGGGTCCTTCACACCCTTGGTGCAAATCAAGAAGTTCCCCGACATACCCGTCTCCACTCGACAGGAATCACGAGGGTCCCGCCCACATCCAGAGGAGCCCCGTTTCCGCCTCGTAGCTCGAGATGAGGGATCCTTTCCCTGCTTCGTCGGGAAAGAGTTCCCGGCGTTCCCGTCGCATCTCAAGAGGAGGCCCTCTCAACAGGAACGGCGAGAGGAACTCCAGGGTCGTGCCACCATTCCAAGAGTCCCCCAGATGTCTCAGTCCATTCCAGAGGAACCTCTTTTCCCTTCACCGGCTCGTCTTTCACGCCGAGGATCGACTCCCACCAAGGTGGCACGTGGCACAGCCCTGTGGGAAAGCCTCGTGGGAAAGCCTCGAGGGACAGCCTCGAGGGAAAGCCACAGATCCCTTGATCCACGTGACAGGAAGCGTGACACTACTGCTGCAGCTCGGGAGGAAAGCGCACGTGCATGCCCCCACTCGAGACGAGGCCTGACTCCCCTGGGGAGACTCAGAAGCACCCCAAGATCCATGGCAACACTGGAGAGGAATCCTCAGGTTCCGGCCCCGACTCCACACAAGGACTGAGGCCCCGGCATGGACGGGAGAGGAATCCCGAGAGGTCCCCTAGCAACTCGCATGGGGACTGGCCTTCCCTGAGGCCACCAGAGCGGGTCCCTCAGGTCCCCTTCGTAACTCGAGAAGACCTGCCGCAACTCGAGAAAATCCAGGAGGTTCTCCCCTCCAGGCGAGATGAGGCCCATTTCCGCTGAGGCGTCTCGAGGCTGATCACACGTCACCTCTGGAACTTCGAAAGGGTCCTTCACACCCTTGGTGCAAATCAAGAAGTTCCCCGACATACCCGTCTCCAGTCGAGAGGAATCACGAGGGTCCCGCCCACATCCAGAGGAGCCCCGTTTCCGCCTCGTAGCTCGAGATGAGGGATCCTTTCCCTGCTTTGTCGGGAAAGAGTTCCCGGCGTTCCCGTCGCATCTCAAGAGGAGGCCCTCTCAACAGGAACGGCGAGAGGAACTCCAGGGTCGTGCCACCATTCCAAGAGTCCCCCAGATGTCTCAGTCCATTCCAGGGGAACCTCTTTTCCCTTCACCGGCTCGTCTTTCACGCCGAGGATCGACTCACACCAAGGTGGCACGTGGCACAGCCCTGTGGGAAAGCATCTTGGGAAAGCCTCGAGGGACAGCCTCGAGGGAAAGCCACAGATCCCTTGATCCACGTGACAGGAAGCGTGACACTACTGCTGCAGCTCGGGAGGAAAGCGCACGTGCATGCCCCCACTCGAGACGAGGCCTGACTCCCCTGGGGAGACTCAGAAGCACCCCAAGATCCATGGCAACACTGGAGAGGAATCCTCAGGTTCCGGCCCCGACTCCACACAAGGACTGAGGCCCCGGCATGGACGGGAGAGGAATCCCGAGAGGTCCCCTAGCAACTCGCATGGGGACTGGCCTTTTCTGAGGCCACCAGAGCGGGTCCCTGAGGTCCCCGTCGTAACTCGAGAAGACCTGCCGCAACTCGAGAAAATCCAGGAGGTTCTCCCCTCCAGGCGAGATGAGGCCCATTTCCGCTGAGGCGTCTCGAGGCTGATCACACGTCACCTCTGGAACTTCGAAAGGGTCCTTCACACCCTTGGTGCAAATCAAGAAGTTCCCCGACATACCCGTCTCCACTCGACAGGAATCACGAGTGTCCCGCCCACATCCAGAGGAGCCCCGTTTCCGCCTCGTAGCTCGAGATGAGGGATCCTGTCCCTGCTTCGTCGGGAAAGAGTTCCCGGCGTTCCTGTTGCATCTCAAGAGGAGGCCCTCTCAACAGGAACGGCGAGAGGAACTCCAGGGTCGTGCCACCATTCCAAGAGTCCCCCAGATGTCTCAGTCCATTCCAGAGGAACCTCTTTTCCCTTCACCGGCTCGTCTTTCACGCCGAGGATCGACTCACACCAAGGTGGCACGTGGCACAGCCCTGTGGGAAAGCCTCGTGGGAAAGTCTCGAGGGACAGCCTCGAGGGAAAGCCACAGATCCCTTGAACCACGTGACAGGAAGCGTGACACTACTGCTGCAGCTCGGGAGGAAAGCGCACGTGCATGCCCCCACTCGAGACGAGGCCTGAATCCCCTGGGGAGACTCAGAAGCACCCCAAGATCCATGGCAACACTGGAGAGGAATCCTCAGGTTCCGGCCCCGACTCCACACAAGGACTGAGGCCCCGGCATGGACGGGAGAGGAATCCCGAGAGGTCCCCTAGCAACTCGCATGGGGACTGGCCTTCCCTGAGGCCACCAGAGCGGGTCCCTGAGGTCCCCTTCGTAACTCGAGAAGACCTGCCGCAACTCGAGAAAATCCAGGAGGTTCTCCCCTCCAAGCGAGATGAGGCCCATTTCCGCTGAGGCGTCTCGAGGCTAATCACACGTCACCTCTGGAACTTCGAAAGGGTCCTTCACACCCTTGGTGCAAATCAAGAAGTTCCCCGACATACCCGTCTCCAGTCGAGAGGAATCACGAGGGTCCCCCCACATCCAGAGGAGCCCCGTTTCCGCCTCGTAGCTCGAGATGAGGGATCCTTTCCCTGCTTCGTCGGGAAAGAGTTCCCGGCGTTCCCGTCGCATCTCAAGAGGAGGCCCTCTCAACAGGAACGGCGAGAGGAACTCCAGGGTCGTGCCACCATTCCAAGAGTCCCCCAGATGTCTCAGTCCATTCCAGAGGAACCTCTTTTCCCTTCACCGGCTCGTCTTTCACGCCGAGGATCGACTCACACCAAGGTGGCACGTGTCACAGCCCTGTGGGAAAGCCTCGTGGGAAAGCCTCGAGGGACAGCCTAGAGGGAAAGCCACAGATCCCTTGAACCACGTGACAGGAAGCGTGACACTACTGCTGCAGCTCGGGAGGAAAGCGCACGTGCATGCCCCCACTCGAGACGAGGCTTGACTCCCCTGGGGAGACTCAGAAGCACCCCAAGATCCATGGCAACACTGGAGAGGAATCCTCAGGTTCCGGACCCAACTCCACACAAGGACTGAGGCCCCGGCATGGACGGGAGAGGAATCCCGAGATGTCCCCTAGCAACTCGCATGGGGACTGGCCTTCCCTGAGGCCACCAGAGCGGGTCCCTGAGGTCCCCTTCGTAACTCGAGAAGACCTGCCGCAACTCGAGAAAATCCAGGAGGTTCTCCCCTCCAGGCGAGATGAGGCCCATTTCCGCTGAGGCGTCTCGAGGCTGATCACACGTCACCTCTGGAACTTCGAAAGGGTCCTTCACACCCTTGGTGCAAATCAAGAAGTTCCCCGACATACCCGTCTCCAGTCGAGAGGAATCACGAGGGTCCCGCCCACATCCAGAGGAGCCCCGTTTCCGCCTCGTAGCTCGAGATGAGGGATCCTTTCCCTGCTTCTTCGGGAAAGAGTTCCCGGCGTTCCCGTCGCATCTCAAGAGGAGGCCCTCTCAACAGGAACGGCGAGAGGAACTCCAGGGTCGTGCCACCATTCCAAGAGTCCCCCAGATGTCTCAGTCCATTCCAGAGGAACCTCTTTTCCCTTCACTGGCTCGTCTTTCACGCCGAGGATTGACTCACACCAAAGTGGCACGTGGCACAGCCCTGTGGGAAAGCCTCATGGGAAAGCCTCGAGGGACAGCCTCGAGGGAAAGCCACAGATCCCTTGATCCACGTGACAGAAAGCGTGACACTACAGCTGCAGCTCGGGAGAAAAGCGCACGTGCATGCCCCCAGTCGAGACGAGGCCTGACTCCCCTGGGGAGACTCAGAAGCACCCCAAGATCCATGGCAACACTGGAGAGGAATCCTCAGGTTCCGGCCCCGACTCCACACAAGGACTGAGGCCCCGGCATGGACGGGAGAGGAATCCCGAGAGGTCCCCTAGCAACTCGCATGGGGACTGGCCTTTCCTGAGGCCACCAGAGCGGGTCCCTCAGGTCCCCTTCGTAACTCGAGAAGACCTGCCGCAACTCGAGAAAATCCAGGAGGTTCTCCCCTCCAGGCGAGATGAGGCCCATTTCCGCTGAGGCGTCTCGAGGCTGATCACACCTCACCTCTGGAACTTCGAAAGGGTCCTTCACACCCTTGGTGCAAATCAAGAAGTTCCCCGACATACCCGTCTCCACTCGAGAGGAATCACGAGGGTCCCTCCCACATCCAGAGTAGCCCCGTTTCCGCCTCGTAGCTCGAGATGAGGGATCCTTTCCCTGCTTCGTCGGGAAAGAGTTCCCGGCGTTCCCGTCGCATCTCAAGAGGAGGCCCTCTCAACAGGAACGGCGAGAGGAACTCCAGGGTCGTGCCACCATTCCAAGAGTCCCCCAGATGTCTCAGTCCATTCCAGAGGAACCTCTTTTCCCTTCACTGGCTCGTCTTTCACGCCGAGGATCGACTCACACCAAAGTGGCACGTGGCACAGCCCTGTGGGAAAGCCTCGTGGGAAAGCCTCGAGGGACAGCCTCGAGGGAAAGCCACAGATCCCTTGATCCACGTGACAGGAAGCGTGACACTACTGCTGCAGCTCGGGAGGAAAGCGCACGTGCATGCCCCCACTCGAGACGAGGCCTGACTCCCCTGGGGAGACTCAGAAGCACCCCAAGATCCATGGCAACACTGGAGAGGAATCCTCAGGTTACGGCCCAGACTCCACACAAGGACTGAGGCCCCGGCATGGACGGGAGTGGAATCCCGAGAGGTCCCCTAGCAACTCGCATGGGGACTGGCCTTTCCTGAGGCCACCAGAGCGGGTCCCTGAGGTCCCCGTCGTAACTCGAGAAGACCTGCCGCAACTCGAGAAAATCCAGGAGGTTCTCCCCTCCAGGCGAGATGAGGCCCATTTCCGCTGAGGTGTCTCGAGGCGGATCACACCTCACCTCTGGAACTTCGAAAGGCTCCTTCACACCCTTGCTGCAAATCAAGAAGTTCCCCGACATACCCGTCTCCACTCGAGAGGAATCACGAGGGTCCCGCCCACATCCAGAGGAGCCCCGTTTCCGCCTCGTAGCTCGAGATGAGGGATCCTTTCCCTGCTTCGTCGGGAAAGAGTTCCCGGCGTTCCCGTCGCATCTCAAGAGGAGGCCCTCTCAACAGGAACGGCGAGAGGAACTCCAGGGTCGTGCCACCATTCCAAGAGTCCACCAGATGTCTCAGTCCATTCCAGAGGAACCTCTTTTCCCTTCACCGGCTCGTCTTTCATGCCGAGGATCGACTCACACCAAGGTGGCACGTGGCACAGCCCTGTGGGAAAGCCTCGTGGGAAAGCCTCGAGGGACAGCCTCGAGGGAAAGCCACAGATCCCTTGATCCACGTGACAGGAAGCGTGACACTACTGCTGCAGCTCGGGAGGAAAGCGCACGTGCATGCCCCCACTCGAGACGAGGCCTGACTCCCCTGGGGAGACTCAGAAGCACCCCAAGATCCATGGCAACACTGGAGAGGAATCCTCAGGTTCCGGCCCCGACTCCACACAAGGACTGAGGCCCCGGCATGGACGGGAGAGGAATCCCGAGAGGTCCCCTAGCAACTCGCATGGGGACTGGCCTTTCCTGAGGCCACCAGAGCGGGTCCCTGAGGTCCCCGTCGTAACTCGAGAAGACCTGCCGCAACTCGAGAAAATCCAGGAGGTTCTCCCCTCCAGGCGAGATGAGGCCCATTTCCGCTGAGGCGTCTCGAGGCTGATCACACCTCACCTCTGGAACTTCGAAAGGGTCCTTCACACCCTTGGTGCAAATCAAGAAGTTCCCCGACATACCCGTCTCCACTCGAGAGGAATCACGAGGGTCCCGCCCACATCCAGAGGAGCCCCGTTTCCGCCTCGTAGCTCGAGATGAGGGATCCTTTCCCTGCTTGGTCGGGAAAGAGTTCCCGGCGTTCCCGTCGCATCTCAAGAGGAGGCCCTCTCAACAGGAACGGCGAGAGGAACTCCAGGGTCGTGCCACCATTCCAAGAGTCCCCCAGATGTCTCAGTCCATTCCAAGGGAACCTCTTTTCCCTTCACCGGCTCGTCTTTCACGCCGAGGATCGACTCACACCAAGGTGGCACGTGGCACAGCCCTGTGGGAAAGCATCTTGGGAAAGCCTCGAGGGACAGCCTCGAGGGAAAGCCACAGATCCCTTGATCCACGTGACAGGAAGCGTGACACTACTGCTGCAGCTCGGGAGGAAAGCGCACGTGCATGCCCCCACTCGAGACGAGGCCTGACTCCCCTGGGGAGACTCAGAAGCACCCCAAGATCCATGGCAACACTGGAGAGGAATCCTCAGGTTCCGGCCCCGACTCCACACAAGGACTGAGGCCCCGGCATGGAAGGGAGAGGAATCCCGAGAGGTCCCCTAGCAACTCGCATGGGGACTGGCCTTTCCTGAGGCCACCAGAGCGGGTCCCTGAGGTCCCCGTCGTAACTCGAGAAGACCTGCCGCAACTCGAGAAAATCCAGGAGGTTCTCCCCTCCAGGCGAGATGAGGCCCATTTCCGCTGAGGCGTCTCGAGGCTGATCACACCTCACCTCTGGAACTTCGAAAGGGTCCTTCACACCCTTGGTGCAAATCAAGAAGTTCCCCGACATACCCGTCTCCACTCGAGAGGAATCACGAGGGTCCCGCCCACATCCAGAGGAGCCCCGTTTCCGCCTCGTAGCTCGAGATGAGGGATCCTTTCCCTGCTTGGTCGGGAAAGAGTTCCCGGCGTTCCCGTCGCATCTCAAGAGAAGGCCCTCTCAACAGGAACGGCGAGAGGAACTCCAGGGTCGTGCCACCATTCCAAGAGTCCCCCAGATGTCTCAGTCCATTCCAGGGGAACCTCTTTTCCCTTCACCGGCTCGTCTTTCACGCCGAGGATCGACTCACACCAAGGTGGCACGTGGCACAGCCCTGTGGGAAAGCATCTTGGGAAAGCCTCGAGGGACAGCCTCGAGGGAAAGCCACAGATCCCTTGATCCACGTGACAGGAATCGTGACACTACTGCTGCAGCTCGGGAGGAAAGCGCACGTGCATGCCCCCACTCGAGACGAGGCCTGACTCCCCTGGGGAGACTCAGAAGCACCCCAAGATCCATGGCAACACTGGAGAGGAATCCTCAGGTTCCGGCCCCGACTCCACACAAGGACTGAGGCCCCGGCATGGACGGGAGAGGAATCCCGAGAGGTCCCCTAGCAACTCGCATGGGGACTGGCCTTTCCTGAGGCCACCAGAGCGGGTCCCTGAGGTCCCCGTCGTAACTCGAGAAGACCTGCCGCAACTCGAGAAAATCCAGGAGGTTCTCCCCTCCAGGCGAGATGAGGCCCATTTCCGCTGAGGCGTCTCGAGGCTGATCACACCTCACCTCTGGAACTTCGCAAGAGTACTTCACACCCTTGGTGCAAATCAAGAAGTTCCCCGACATACCCGTCTCCACTCGAGAGGAATCACGAGGGTCCCGCCCACATCCAGAGGAGCCCCGTTTCCGCCTCGTAGCTCGAGATGAGGGATCCTTTCCCTGCTTCGTCGGGAAAGAGTTCCCGGCGTTCCCGTCGCATCTCAAGAGGTGGCCCTCTCAACAGGAACGGCGAGAGGAACTCCAGGGTCGTACCACCATTCCAAGAGTCCCCCAGATGTCTCAGTCCATTCCAGAGGAACCTCTTTTCCCTTCACCGGCTCGTCTTTCACGCCGAGGATCGACTCCCACCAAGGTGGCACGTGGCACAGCCCTGTGGGAAAGCCTCGTGGGAAAGCCTCGAGGGACAGCCTCGAGGGAAAGCCACAGATCCCTTGATCCACGTGACAGGAAGCGTGACACTACTGCTGCAGCTCGGGAGGAAAGCGCACGTGCATGCCCCCACTCGAGACGAGGCCTGACTCCCCTGGGGAGACTCAGAAGCACCCCAAGATCCATGGCAACACTGGAGAGGAATCCTCAGGTTCCGGCCCCGACTCCACACAAGGACTGAGGCCCCGGCATGGACGGGAGAGGAATCCCGAGAGGTCCCCTAGCAACTCGCATGGGGACTGGCCTTCCCTGAGGCCACCAGAGCGGGTCCCTGAAGTCCCCTTCGTAACTCGAGAAGACCTGCCGCAACTCGAGAAAATCCAGGAGGTTCTCCCCTCCAGGCGAGATGAGGCCCATTTCCGCTGAGGCGTCTCGAGGCTGCTCACACCTCACCTCTGGAACTTCGAAAGGGTCCTTCACACCCTTGGTGCAAATCAAGAAGTTTCCCGACATACCCGTCTCCAGTCGAGAGGAATCACGAGGGTCCCTCCCACATCCAGAGGAGCCCCGTTTCCGCCTCGTAGCTCGAGATGTGGGATCCTTTCCCTGCTTCGTCGGGAAAGAGTTCCCGGCGTTCCCGTCGCATCTCAAGAGGAGGCCCTCTCAACAGGAACGGCGAGAGGAACTCCAGGGTCGTGCCACCATTCCAAGAGTCCCCCAGATGTCTCAGTCCATTCCAGAGGAACCTCTTTTCCCTTCACTGGCTCGTCTTTCACGCCGAGGATCGACTCACACCAAAGTGGCACGTGGCACAGCCCTGTGGGAAAGCCTCATGGGAAAGCCTCGAGGGACAGCCTCGAGGGAAAGCCACAGATCCCGTGATCCACGTGACAGAAAGCGTGACACTACTGCTGCAGCTCGGGAGGAAAGCGCACGTGCATGCCCCCACTCGATACGAGGCCTGACTCCCCTGGGGAGACTCAGAAACACCCCAAGATCCATGGCAACACTGGAGAGGTATCCTCAGGTTCCGGCCCCGACTCCACACAAGGACTGAGGCCCCGGCATGGACGGGAGTGGAATCCCGAGAGGTCCCCTAGCAACTCGCATGGGGACTGGCCTTTCCTGAGGCCACCAGAGCGGGTCCCTCAGGTCCCCTTCGTAACTCGAGAAGACCTGCCGCAACTCGAGAAAATCCAGGAGGTTCTCCCCTCCAGGCGAGATGAGGCCCATTTCCGCTGAGGTGTCTCGAGGCGGATAACACCTCACCTCTGGAACTTCGAAAGGCTCCTTCACACCCTTGGTGCAAATCAAGAAGTTCCCCGACATACCCGTCTCCACTCGAGAGGAATCACGAGGGTCCCGCCCACATCCAGAGGAGCCCCGTTTCCGCCTCGTAGCTCGAGATGAGGGATCCTTTCCCCGCTTCGTCGGGAAAGAGTTCCCGGCGTTCCCGTCGCATCTCAAGAGGAGGCCCTCTCAACAGGAACGGCGAGAGGAACTCCAGGGTCGTGCCACCATTCCAAGAGTCCCCCAGATGTCTCAGTCCATTCCAGAGGAACCTCTTTTCCCTTCACCGGCTCGTCTTTCACGCCGAGGATCGACTCACACCAAGGTGGCACGTGGCACAGCCCTGTGGGAAAGCCTCGTGGGAAAGCCTCGAGGGACAGCCTCGAGGGAAAGCCACAGATCCCTTGATCCACGTGACAGGAAGCGTGACACTACTGCTGCAGCTCGGGAGGAAAGCGCACGTGCATGCCCCCACTCGAGACGAGGCCTGACTCCCCTGGGGAGACTCAGAAGCACCCCAAGATCCATGGTAACACTGGAGAGGAATCCTCACGTTCCGGCCCCGACTCCACACAAGGACTGAGGCCCCGGCATGGACGGGAGAGGAATCCCGAGAGGTCCCCTAGCAACTCGCATGGGGACTGGCCTTTCCTGAGGGCACCAGAGCGGGTCCCTGAGGACCCCGTCGTAACTCGAGAAGACCTGCCGCAACTCGAGAAAATCCAGGAGGTTCTCCCCTCCAGGCGAGATGAGGCCCATTTCCGCTGAGGCGTCTCGAGGCTGATCACACCTCACCTCTGGAACTTCGAAAGCGTCCTTCACACCCTTGGTGCAAATCAAGAAGTTCCCCGACATACCCGTCTCCACTCGAGAGGAATCACGAGGGTCCCGCCCACATCCAGAAGAGGCCCGTATCCGCCTCGTAGCTCGAGATGAGGGATCCTTTCCCTGCTTCGTCAGGAAAGAGTTCCCGGCGTTCCCGTCGCATCTGAAGAGGAGGCCCTCTCAACAGGAACGGTGAGAGGAACTGCAGGGTCGTGCCACCATTCCAAGAGTCCCCCAGATGTCTCAGTCCATTCCAGAGGAACCTCTTTTCCCTTCACCGGCTCGTCTTTCACGCCGAGGATCGACTCACACCAAGGTGGCACGTGGCACAGCCCTGTGGGAAAGCCTCGTGGGAAAGCCTCGAGGGACAGCCTCGAGGGAAAGCCACAGATCCCTTGATCCACGTGACAGGAAGCGTGACACTACTGCTGCAGCTCGGGAGGAAAGCGCACGTGCATGCCCCCACTCGAGACGAGGCCTGACTCCCCTGGGGAGACTCAGAAGCACCCCAAGATCCATGGTAACACTGGAGAGGAATCCTCACGTTCCGGCCCCGACTCCACACAAGGACTGAGGCCCCGGCATGGACGGGAGAGGAATCCCGAGAGGTCCCCTAGCAACTCGCATGGGGACTGGCCTTTCCTGAGGGCACCAGAGCGGGTCCCTGAGGACCCCGTCGTAACTCGAGAAGACCTGCCGCAACTCGAGAAAATCCAGGAGGTTCTCCCCTCCAGGCGAGATGAGGCCCATTTCCGCTGAGGCGTCTCGAGGCTGATCACACCTCACCTCTGGAACTTCGAAAGCGTCCTTCACACCCTTGGTGCAAATCAAGAAGTTCCCCGACATACCCGTCTCCACTCGAGAGGAATCACGAGGGTCCCGCCCACATCCAGAAGAGGCCCGTATCCGCCTCGTAGCTCGAGATGAGGGATCCTTTCCCTGCTTCGTCAGGAAAGAGTTCCCGGCGTTCCCGTCGCATCTGAAGAGGAGGCCCTCTCAACAGGAACGGTGAGAGGAACTCCAGGGTCGTGCCACCATTCCAAGAGTCCCCCAGATGTCTCAGTCCATTCCAGAGGAACCTCTTTTCCCTTCACCGGCTCGTCTTTCACGCCGAGGATCGACTCACACCAAGGTGGCACGTGGCACAGCCCTGTGGGAAAGCCTCATGGGAAAGCCTCGAGGGACAGCCTCGAGGGAAAGCCACAGATCCCTTGATCCACGTGACAGGAAGCGTGACACTACTGCTGCAGCTCGGGAGGAAAGCGCACGTGCATTCCCCCACTCGAGACGAGGCCTGACTCCCCTGGGGAGACTCAGAAGCACCCCAAGATCCATGGCAACACTGGAGAGGAATCCTCAGGTTCCGGCCCCGACTCCACACAAGGACTGAGGCCCCGGCATGGACGGGAGAGTAATCCCGAGAGGTCCCCTAGCAACTCGCATGGGGACTGGCCTTTCCTGAGGCCACCAGAGCGGGTCCCTGAGGTCCCCTTCGTAACTCGAGAAGACATGCCGCAACTCGAGAAAATCCAGGAGGTTCTCCCCTCCAGGCGAGATGAGGCCCATTTCCGCTGAGGCGTCTCGAGGCTGATCACACCTCACCTCTGGAACTTCGAAAGGGTCCTTCACACCCTTGGTGCAAATCAAGAAGTTCCCCGACATACCCGTCTCCACTCGACAGGATTCACGAGGGTCCCACCCATATCCAGAGGAGCCCCGTTTCCGCCTCGTAGCTCGAGATGAGGGATCCTTTCCCTGCTTCGTCGGGAAAGAGTTCCCGGCGTTCCCGTCGCATCTCAAGAAGAGGCCCTCTCAACAGGAACGGCGAGAGGAACTCCAGGGTCGTGCCACCATTCCAAGAGTCCCCCAGATGTCTCAGTCCATTCCAGAGGAACCTCTTTTCCCTTCACCGGCTCGTCTTTCACGCCGAGGATCGACTCACACCAAGGTGGCACGTGGCACAGCCCTGTGGGAAAGCCTCGTGGGAAAGCCTCGAGGGACAGCCTCGAGGGAAAGCCACAGATCCCTTGATCCACGTGACAGGAAGCGTGACACTACTGCTGCAGCTCGGGAGGAAAGCGCACGTGCATGCCCCCACTCGAGACGAGGCCTGACTCCCCTGCGGAGACTCAGAAGCACCCCAAGATCCATGGCAACACTGGAGAGGAATCCTCACGTTCCGGCCCCGACTCCACACAAGGACTGAGGCCCCGGCATGGACGGGAGAGGAATCCCGAGAGGTCCCCTAGCAACTCGCATGGGGACTGGCCTTTCCTGAGGCCACCAGAGCGGGTCCCTGAGGTCCCCGTCGTAACTCGAGAAGACCTGCCGCAACTCGAGAAAATCCAGGAGGTTCTCCCCTCCAGGCGAGATGAGGCCCATTTCCGCTGAGGCGTCTCGAGGCTGATCACACCTCAGCTCTGGAACTTCGAAAGGGTCCTTCACACCCTTGGTGCAAATCAAGAAGTTCCCCGACATACCCGTGTCCACTCGAGAGTAATCACGATTGTCCCGCCCACATCCAGAGGAGCCCCGTTTCCGCCTCGTAGCTCGAGATGAGGGATCCTTTCCCCGCTTCGTCGGGAAAGAGTTCCCGGCGTTCCCGACGCATCTCAAGAGGAGGCCCTCTCAACAGGAACGGCGAGAGGAACTCCAGGGTCGTGCCACCATTCCAAGAGTCCCCCAGATGTCTCAGTCCATTCCAGAGGAACCTCTTTCCCTTCACCGGCTCGTCTTGCACGCCGAGGATCGACTCACACCAAGGTGGCACGTGGCACAGCCCTGTGGGAAAGCCTCGTGGGAAAGCCTCGAGGGACAGCCTCGAAGGAAAGCCACAGATCCCTTGATCCACGTGACAGGAAGCGTGACACTACTGCTGCAGCTCGGGAGGAAAGCGCACGTGCATGCCCCCATTCGAGACGAGGCCTGACTCCCCTGGGGAGACTCAGAAGCACCCCAAGATCCATGGCAACACTGGAGAGGAATCCTCAGGTTCCGGCCCCGAATCCACACAAGGACTGAGGCCCCGGCATGGACGGGAGAGGAATCCCGAGAGGTCCCCTAGCAACTCGCATGGGGACTGGCCTTTCCTGAGGCCACCAGAGCGGGTCCCTGAGGTCCCCGTCGTAACTCGAGAAGACCTGCCGCAACTCGAGAAAATCCAGGAGGTTCTCCCCTCCAGGCGAGATGAGGCCCATTTCCGCTGAGGCGTCTCGAGGCTGATCACACCTCACCTCTGGAACTTCGAAAGGATCCTTCACACCCTTGGGGCAAATCAAGAAGTTCCCCGACATACCCGTCTCCACTCGAGAGGAATCACGAGGGTCCCGCCCACATCCAGAGGAGCCCCGTTTCCGCCTCGTAGCTCGAGATGAGGGATCCTTTCCCCGCTTCGTCGGGAAAGAGTTCCCGGCGTTCCCGTCGCATCTCAAGAGGAGGCCCTCTCAACAGGGACGACGAGAGGAACTCCAGGGTCGTGCCACCATTCCAAGAGTCCCCCAGATGTCTCAGTCCATTCCAGAGGAACCTCTTTTCCCTTCACTGGCTCGTCTTTCACGCCGAGGATCGACTCACACCAAAGTGGCACGTGGCACAGCCCTGTGGGAAAGCCTCATGGGAAAGCCTCGAGGGACAGCCTCGAGGGAAAGCCACAGATCCCTTGATCCACGTGACAGGAAGCGTGACACTACAGCTGCAGCTCGGGAGGAAAGCGCACGTGCATGCCCCCACTCGAGACGAGGCCTGACTCCCCTGGGGAGACTCAGAAGCACCCCAAGATCCATGGCAACACTGGAGAGGAATCCTCAGGTTCCGGCCCCGACTCCACACAAGGACTGAGGCCCCGGCATGGACGGGAGAGGAAACCCGAGAGGTCCCCTAGCAACTCGCATGGGGACTGGCCCTTCCTGAGGCCACCAGAGCGGGTCCCTCAGGTCCCCTTCGTAACTCGAGAAGACCTGCCACAACTCGAGAAAATCCAGGAGGTTCTCCCCTCCAGGCGAGATGAGGCCCATTTCCGCTGAGGCGTCTCGAGGCTGATCACACCTCACCTCTGGAACTTCGAAAGGGTCCTTCACACCCTTGGTGCAAATCAAGAAGTTCCCCGACATACCCGTCTCCACTCGAGAGGAATCACGAGGGTCCCGCCCACATCTAGAGGAGCCCCGTTTCCGCCTCGTAGCTCGAGATGAGGGATCCTTTCCCTGCTTCGTCGGGAAAGAGTTCCCGGCGTTCCCGTCGCATCTCAAGAGGAGGCCCTCTCAACAGGAACGGCGAGAGGAACTCCAGGGTCGTGCCACCATTCCAAGAGTCCCCCAGATGTCTCAGTCCATTCCAGAGGAACCTCTTTCCCTTCACCGGCTCGTCTTTCACGCCGAGGATCGACTCACACCAAGGTGGCCCGTGGCACAGCCCTGTGGGAAAGCCTCGTGGGAAAGCCTCGAGGGACAGCCTCGAAGGAAAGCCACAGATCCCTTGATCCACGTGACAGGAAGCGTGACACTACTGCTGCAGCTCGGGAGGAAAGCGCACGTGCATGCCCCCATTCGAGACGAGGCCTGACTCCCCTGGGGAGACTCAGAAGCACCCCAAGATCCATGGCAACACTGGAGAGGAATCCTCAGGTTCCGGCCCCGACTCCACACAAGGACTTAGGCGCCGGCATGGACGGGAGAGGAATCCCGAGAGGTCCCCTAGCAACTCGCATGGGGACTGGCCTTTCCTGAGGCCACCAGAGCGGGTCCCTGAGGTCCCCGTCGTAACTCGAGAAGACCTGCCGCAGCTCGAGAAAATCCAGGAGGTTCTCCCCTCCAGGCGAGATGAGGCCCATTTCCGCTGAGGCGTCTCGAGGCTGATCACACCTCACCTCTGGAACTTCGAAAGGGTCCTTCACACCCTTGGTGCAAATCAAGAAGTTCCCCGACATACCCGTCTCCACTCGAGAGGAATCACGAGGGTCCCGCCCACATCCAGAGGAGCCCCGTTTCCGCCTCGTAGCTCGAGATGAGGGATCCTTTCCCCGCTTCGTCGGGAAAGAGTTCCCGGCGTTCCCGTCGCATCTCAAGAGGAGGCCCTCTCAACAGGAACGGCGAGAGGAACTCCAGGGTCGTGCCACCATTCCAAGAGTCCCCCAGATGTCTCAGTCCATTCCAGAGGAACCTCTTTTCCCTTCACCGGCTCGTCTTTCACGCCGAGGATCGACTCACACCAAGGTGGCACGTGGCACAGCCCTGTGGGAAAGACTCGTGGGAAAGCCTCGAGGGACAGCCTCGAGGGAAAGCCACAGATCCCTTGATCCACGTGACAGGAAGCGTGACACTACTGCTGCAGCTCGGGAGGAAAGTGCACGTGCATGCCCCCACTCGAGACGAGGCCTGACTCCCCTGGGGAGACTCAGAAGCACCCCAAGATCCATGGCAACACTGGAGAGGAATCCTCAGGTTCCGGCCCCGACTCCACACAAGGACTGAGGCCCCGGCATGGACGGGAGAGGAATCCCGAGAGGTCCCCTAGCAACTCGCATGGGGACTGGCCTTTCCTGAGGCCACCAGAGCGGGTCCCTGAGGTCCCCGTCGTAACTCGAGAAGACCTGCCGCAACTCGAGAAAATCCAGGAGGTTCTCCCCTCCAGGCGAGATGAGGCCCATTTCCGCTGAGGCGTCTCGAGGCTGATCACACCTCACCTCTGGAACTTCGAAAGGATCCTTCACACCCTTGGGGCAAATCAAGAAGTTCCCCGACATACCCGTCTCCACTCGAGAGGAATCACGAGGGTCCCGACCACATCCAGAGGAGCCCCGTTTCCGCCTCGTAGCTCGAGATGAGGGATCCTTTCCCCGCTTCGTCGGGAAAGAGTTCCCGGCGTTCCCGTCGCATCTCAAGAGGAGGCCCTCTCAACAGGGACGACGAGAGGAACTCCAGGGTCGTGCCACCATTCCAAGGGTCCCCCAGATGTCTCAGTCCATTCCAGAGGAACCTCTTTTCCCTTCACTGGCTCGTCTTTCACGCCGAGGATCGACTCACACAAAAGTGGCACGTGGCACAGCCCTGTGGGAAAGCCTCGTGGGAAAGCCTCGAGGGACAGCCTCGAGGGAAAGCCACAGATCCCTTGATCCACGTGACAGGAAGCGTGACACTACAGCTGCAGCTCGGGAGGAAAGCGCACGTGCATGCCCCCACTCGAGACGAGGCCTGACTCCCCTGGGGAGACTCAGAAGCACCCCAAGATCCATGGCAACACTGGAGAGGAATCCTCAGGTTCCGGCCCCGACTCCACACAAGGACTGAGGCCCCGGCATGGACGGGAGAGGAATCCCGAGAGGTCCCCTAGCAACTCGCATGGGGACTGGCCTTTCCTGAGGCCACCAGAGCGGGTCCCTGAGGTCCCCGTCGTAACTCGAGAAGACCTGCCGCAACTCGAGAAAATCCAGGAGGTTCTCCCCTCCAGGCGAGATGAGGCCCATTTCCGCTGAGGCGTCTCGAGGCTGATCACACCTCACCTCTGGAACTTCGAAAGGGTCCTTCACACCCTTGGTGCAAATCAAGAAGTTCCCCGACATACCCGTCTCCACTCGAGAGGAATCACGAGGGTCCCGCCCACATCCAGAGGAGCCCCGTTTCCGCCTCGTAGCTCGAGATGAGGGATCCTTTCCCCGCTTCGTCGGGAAAGAGTTCCCGGCGTTCCCGTCGCATCTCAAGAGGAGGCCCTCTCAACAGGAACGGCGAGAGGAACTCCAGGGTCGTGCCACCATTCCAAGAGTCCCCCAGATGTCTCAGTCCATTCCAGAGGAACCTCTTTTCCCTTCACTGGCTCGTCTTTCACGCCGAGGATCGACTCACACCAAAGTGGCACGTGGCACAGCCCTGTGGGAAATCCTCATGGGAAAGCCTCGAGGGACAGCCTCGAGGGAAAGCCACAGATCCCTTGATCCACGTGACAGGAAGCGTGACACTACAGCTGCAGCTCGGGAGGAAAGCGCACGTGCATGCCCCCACTCGAGACGAGGCCTGACTCCCCTGGGGAGACTCAGAAGCACCCCAAGATCCATGGCAACACTGGAGAGGAATCCTCAGGTTCCGGCCCCGACTCCACACAAGGACTGAGGCCCCGGCATGGACGGGAGAGGAATCCCGAGAGGTCCCCTAGCAACTCGCATGGGGACTGGCCTTTCCTGAGGCCACCAGAGCGGGTCCCTGAGGTCCCCGTCGTAACTCGAGAAGACCTGCCGCAACTCGAGAAAATCCAGGAGGTTCTCCCCTCCAGGCGAGATGAGGCCCATTTCCGCTGAGGCGTCTCGAGGCTGATCACACCTCACCTCTGGAACTTCGAAAGGGTCCTTCACACCCTTGGTGCAAATCAAGAAGTTCCCCGACATACCCGTCTCCACTCGAGAGGAATCACGAGGGTCCCGCCCACATCCAGAGGAGCCCCGTTTCCGCGTCGTAGCTCGAGATGAGGGATCCTTTCCCCGCTTCGTCGGGAAAGAGTTCCCGGCGTTCCCGTCGCATCTCAAGAGGAGGCCCTCTCAACAGGAACGGCGAGAGGAACTCCAGGGTCGTGCCACCATTCCAAGAGTCCCCCAGATGTCTCAGTCCATTCCAGAGGAACCTCTTTTCCCTTCACTGGCTCGTCTTTCACGCCGAGGATCGACTCACACCAAAGTGGCACGTGGCACAGCCCTGTGGGAAAGCCTCGTGGGAAAGCCTCGAGGGACAGCCTCGAGGGAAAGCCACAGATCCCTTGATCCACGTGACAGGAAGCGTGACACTACAGCTGCAGCTCGGGAGGAAAGCGCACGTGCATGCCCCCACTCGAGACGAGGCCTGACTCCCCTGGGGAGACTCAGAAGCACCCCAAGATCCATGGCAACACTGGAGAGGAATCCTCAGGTTCCGGCCCCGACTCCACACAAGGACTGAGGCCCCGGCATGGACGGGAGAGGAATCCCGAGAGGTCCCCTAGCAACTCGCATGGGGACTGGCCTTTCCTGAGGCCACCAGAGCGGGTCCCTGAGGTCCCCGTCGTAACTCGAGAAGACCTGCCGCAGCTCGAGAAAATCCAGGAGGTTCTCCCCTCCAGGCGAGATGAGGCCCATTTCCGCTGAGGCGTCTCGAGGCTGATCACACCTCACCTCTGGAACTTCGAAAGGGTCCTTCACACCCTTGGTGCAAATCAAGAAGTTCCCCGACATACCCGTCTCCACTCGAGAGGAATCACGAGGGTCCCGCCCACATCCAGAGGAGCCCCGTTTCCGCCTCGTAGCTCGAGATGAGGGATCCTTTCCCCGCTTCGTCGGGAAAGAGTTCCCGGCGTTCCCGTCGCATCTCAAGAGGAGGCCCTCTCAACAGGAACGGCGAGAGGAACTCCAGGGTCGTGCCACCATTCCAAGAGTCCCCCAGATGTCTCAGTCCATTCCAGAGGAACCTCTTTTCCCTTCACCGGCTCGTCTTTCACGCCGAGGATCGACTCACACCAAGGTGGCACGTGGCACAGCCCTGTGGGAAAGCCTCGTGGGAAAGCCTCGAGGGACAGCCTCGAGGGAAAGCCACAGATCCCTTGATCCACGTGACAGGAAGCGTGACACTACTGCTGCAGCTCGGGAGGAAAGTGCACGTGCATGCCCCCACTCGAGACGAGGCCTGACTCCCCTGGGGAGACTCAGAAGCACCCCAAGATCCATGGCAACACTGGAGAGGAATCCTCAGGTTCCGGCCCCGACTCCACACAAGGACTGAGGCCCCGGCATGGACGGGAGAGGAATCCCGAGAGGTCCCCTAGCAACTCGCATGGGGACTGGCCTTTCCTGAGGCCACCAGAGCGGGTCCCTGAGGTCCCCGTCGTAACTCGAGAAGACCTGCCGCAACTCGAGAAAATCCAGGAGGTTCTCCCCTCCAGGCGAGATGAGGCCCATTTCCGCTGAGGCGTCTCGAGGCTGATCACACCTCACCTCTGGAACTTCGAAAGGATCCTTCACACCCTTGGGGCAAATCAAGAAGTTCCCCGACATACCCGTCTCCACTCGAGAGGAATCACGAGGGTCCCGACCACATCCAGAGGAGCCCCGTTTCCGCCTCGTAGCTCGAGATGAGGGATCCTTTCCCCGCTTCGTCGGGAAAGCGTTCCCGGCGTTCCCGTCGCATCTCAAGAGGAGGCCCTCTCAACAGGGACGACGAGAGGAACTCCAGGGTCGTGCCACCATTCCAAGGGTCCCCCAGATGTCTCAGTCCATTCCAGAGGAACCTCTTTTCCCTTCACTGGCTCGTCTTTCACGCCGAGGATCGACTCACACCAAAGTGGCACGTGGCACAGCCCTGTGGGAAAGCCTCGTGGGAAAGCCTCGAGGGACAGCCTCGAGGGAAAGCCACAGATCCCTTGATCCACGTGACAGGAAGCGTGACACTACAGCTGCAGCTCGGGAGGAAAGCGCACGTGCATGCCCCCACTCGAGACGAGGCCTGACTCCCCTGGGGAGACTCAGAAGCACCCCAAGATCCATGGCAACACTGGAGAGGAATCCTCAGGTTCCGGCCCCGACTCCACACAAGGACTGAGGCCCCGGCATGGACGGGAGAGGAATCCCGAGAGGTCCCCTAGCAACTCGCATGGGGACTGGCCTTTCCTGAGGCCACCAGAGCGGGTCCCTGAGGTCCCCGTCGTAACTCGAGAAGACCTGCCGCAACTCGAGAAAATCCAGGAGGTTCTCCCCTCCAGGCGAGATGAGGCCCATTTCCGCTGAGGCGTCTCGAGGCTGATCACACCTCACCTCTGGAACTTCGAAAGGGTCCTTCACACCCTTGGTGCAAATCAAGAAGTTCCCCGACATACCCGTCTCCACTCGAGAGGAATCACGAGGGTCCCGCCCACATCCAGAGGAGCCCCGTTTCCGCCTCGTAGCTCGAGATGAGGGATCCTTTCCCCGCTTCGTCGGGAAAGAGTTCCCGGCGTTCCCGTCGCATCTCAAGAGGAGGCCCTCTCAACAGGAACGGCGAGAGGAACTCCAGGGTCGTGCCACCATTCCAAGAGTCCCCCAGATGTCTCAGTCCATTCCAGAGGAACCTCTTTTCCCTTCACTGGCTCGTCTTTCACGCCGAGGATCGACTCACACCAAAGTGGCACGTGGCACAGCCCTGTGGGAAAGCCTCATGGGAAAGCCTCGAGGGACAGCCTCGAGGGAAAGCCACAGATCCCTTGATCCACGTGACAGGAAGCGTGACACTACAGCTGCAGCTCGGGAGGAAAGCGCACGTGCATGCCCCCACTCGAGACGAGGCCTGACTCCCCTGGGGAGACTCAGAAGCACCCCAAGATCCATGGCAACACTGGAGAGGAATCCTCAGGTTCCGGCCCCGACTCCACACAAGGACTGAGGCCCCGGCATGGACGGGAGAGGAATCCCGAGAGGTCCCCTAGCAACTCGCATGGGGACTGGCCTTTCCTGAGGCCACGAGAGCGGGTCCCTGAGGTCCCCGTCGTAACTCGAGAAGACCTGCCGCAACTCGAGAAAATCCAGGAGGTTCTCCCCTCCAGGCGAGATGAGGCCCATTTCTGCTGAGGCGTCTCGAGGCTGATCACACCTCACCTCTGGAACTTCGAAAGGGTCCTTCACACCCTTGGTGCAAATCAAGAAGTTCCCCGACATACCCGTCTCCACTCGAGAGGAATCACGAGGGTCCCGCCCACATCCAGAGGAGCCCCGTTTCCGCGTCGTAGCTCGAGATGAGGGATCCTTTCCCCGCTTCGTCGGGAAAGAGTTCCCGGCGTTCCCGTCGCATCTCAAGAGGAGGCCCTCTCAACAGGAACGGCGAGAGGAACTCCAGGGTCGTGCCACCATTCCAAGAGTCCCCCAGATGTCTCAGTCCATTCCAGAGGAACCTCTTTTCCCTTCACTGGCTCGTCTTTCACGCCAAGGATCGACTCACACCAAAGTGGCACGTGGCACAGCCCTGTGGGAAAGCCTCGTGGGAAAGCCTCGAGGGACAGCCTCGAGGGAAAGCCACAGATCCCTTGATCCACGTGACAGGAAGCGTGACACTACTGCTGCAGCTCGGGAGGAAAGCGCACGTGCATGCCCCCACTCGAGACGAGGCCTGACTCCCCTGGGGAGACTCAGAAGCACCCCAAGATCCATGGCAACACTGGAGAGGAATCCTCAGGTTCCGGCCCCGACTCCACACAAGGACTGAGGCCCCGGCATGGACGGGAGAGGAATCCCGAGAGGTCCCCTAGCAACTCGCATGGGGACTGGCCTTTCCTGAGGCCACCAGAGCGGGTCCCTGAGGTCCCCGTCGTAACTCGAGAAGACCTGCCGCAACTCGAGAAAATCCAGGAGGTTCTCCCCTCCAGGCGAGATGAGGCCCATTTCCGCTGAGGCGTCTCGAGGCTGATCACACCTCACCTCTGGAACTTCGAAAGGGTCCTTCACACCCTTGGTGCAAATCAAGAAGTTCCCCGACCTAGCCGTCTCCACTCGAGAGGAATCACGAGGGTCCCGCCCACATCCAGAGGAGCCCCGTTTCCGCGTCGTAGCTCGAGATGAGGGATCCTTTCCCCGCTTCGTCGGGAAAGAGTTCCCGGCGTTCCCGTCGCATCTCAAGAGGAGGCCCTCTCAACAGGAACGGCGAGAGGAACTCCAGGGTCGTGCCACCATTCCAAGAGTCCCCCAGATGTCTCAGTCCATTCCAGAGGAACCTCTTTTCCCTTCACTGGCTCGTCTTTCACGCCGAGGATCGACTCACACCAAAGTGGCACGTGGCACAGCCCTGTGGGAAAGCCTCATGGGAAAGCCTCGAGGGACAGCCTCGAGGGAAAGCCACAGATCCCTTGATCCACGTGACAGGAAGCGTGACACTACAGCTGCAGCTCGGGAGGAAAGCGCACGTGCATGCCCCCACTCGAGACGAGGCCTGACTCCCCTGGGGAGACTCAGAAGCACCCCAAGATCCATGGCAACACTGGAGAGGAATCCTCAGGTTCCGGCCCCGACTCCACACAAGGACTGAGGCCCCGGCATGGACGGGAGAGGAATCCCGAGAGGTCCCCTAGCAACTCGCATGGGGACTGGCCTTTCCTGAGGCCACCAGAGCGGGTCCCTGAGGTCCCCGTCGTAACTCGAGAAGACCTGCCGCAGCTCGAGAAAATCCAGGAGGTTCTCCCCTCCAGGCGAGATGAGGCCCATTTCCGCTGAGGCGTCTCGAGGCTGATCACACCTCACCTCTGGAACTTCGAAAGGGTCCTTCACACCCTTGGTGCAAATCAAGAAGTTCCCCGACATACCCGTCTCCACTCGAGAGGAATCACGAGGGTCCCGCCCACATCCAGAGGAGCCCCGTTTCCGCCTCGTAGCTCGAGATGAGGGATCCTTTCCCCGCTTCGTTGGGAAAGAGTTCCCGGCGTTCCCGTCGCATCTCAAGAGGAGGCCCTCTCAACAGGAACGGCGAGAGGAACTCCAGGGTCGTGCCACCATTCCAAGAGTCCCCCAGATGTCTCAGTCCATTCCAGAGGAACCTCTTTTCCCTTCACCGGCTCGTCTTTCACGCCGAGGATCGACTCACACCAAGGTGGCACGTGGCACAGCCCTGTGGGAAAGCCTCGTGGGAAAGCCTCGAGGGACAGCCTCGAGGGAAAGCCACAGATCCCTTGATCCACGTGACAGGAAGCGTGACACTACTGCTGCAGCTCGGGAGGAAAGCGCACGTACATGCCCCCACTCGAGACGAGGCCTGACTCCCCTGGGGAGACTCAGAAGCACCCCAAGATCCATGGCAACACTGGAGAGGAATCCTCAGGTTCCGGCCCCGACTCCACACAAGGACTGAGGCCCCGGCATGGACGGGAGAGGAATCCCGAGAGGTCCCCTAGCAACTCGCATGGGGACTGGCCTTTCCTGAGGCCACCAGAGCGGGTCCCTGAGGTCCCCGTCGTAACTCGAGAAGACCTGCCGCAACTCGAGAAAATCCAGGAGGTTCTCCCCTCCAGGCGAGATGAGGCCCATTTCCGCTGAGGCGTCTCGAGGCTGATCACACCTCACCTCTGGAACTTCGAAAGGATCCTTCACACCCTTGGGACAAATCAAGAAGTTCCCCGACATACCCGTCTCCACTCGAGAGGAATCACGAGGGTCCCGACCACATCCAGAGGAGCCCCGTTTCCGCCTCGTAGCTCGAGATGAGGGATCCTTTCCCCGCTTCGTCGGGAAAGAGTTCCCGGCGTTCCCGTCGCATCTCAAGAGGAGGCCCTCTCAACAGGGACGACGAGAGGAACTCCAGGGTCGTGCCACCATTCCAAGGGTCCCCCAGATGTCTCAGTCCATTCCAGAGGAACCTCTTTTCCCTTCACTGGCTCGTCTTTCACACCGAGGATCGACTCACACCAAAGTGGCACGTGGCACAGCCCTGTGGGAAAGCCTCATGGGAAATCCTCGAGGGACAGCCTCGAGGGAAAGCCACAGATCCCTTGATCCACGTGACAGGAAGCGTGACACTACAGCTGCAGCTCGGGAGGAAAGCGCACGTGCATGCCCCCACTCGAGACGAGGCCTGACTCCCCTGGGGAGACTCAGAAGCACCCCAAGATCCATGGCAACACTGGAGAAGAATCCTCAGTTTCCGGCCCCGACTCCACACAAGGACTGAGGCCCCGGCATGGACGGGAGAGGAATCCCGAGAGGTCCCCTAGCAACTCGCATGGGGACTGGCCTTTCCTGAGGCCACCAGAGCGGGTCCCTGAGGTCCCCGTCGTAACTCGAGAAGACCTGCCGCAACTCGAGAAAATCCAGGAGGTTCTCCCCTCCAGGCGAGATGAGGCCCATTTCCGCTGAGGCGTCTCGAGGCTGATCACACCTCACCTATGGAACTTCGAAAGGGTCCTTCACACCCTTGGTGCAAATCAAGAAGTTCCCCGACATACCCGTCTCCACTCGAGAGGAATCACGAGGGTCCCGCCCACATCCAGAGGAGCCCCGTTTCCGCCTCGTAGCTCGAGATGAGGGATCCTTTCCCCGCTTCGTCGGGAAAGAGTTCCCGGCGTTCCCGTCGCATCTCAAGAGGAGGCCCTCTCAACAGGAACGGCGAGAGGAACTCCAGGGTCGTGCCACCATTCCAAGGGTCCCCCAGATGTCTCAGTCCATTCCAGAGGAACCTCTTTTCCCTTCACTGGCTCGTCTTTCACACCGAGGATCGACTCACACCAAAGTGGCACGTGGCACAGCCCTGTGGGAAAGCCTCATGGGAAATCCTCGAGGGACAGCCTCGAGGGAAAGCCACAGATCCCTTGATCCACGTGACAGGAAGCGTGACACTACAGCTGCAGCTCGGGAGGAAAGCGCACGTGCATGCCCCCACTCGAGACGAGGCCTGACTCCCCTGGGGAGACTCAGAAGCACCCCAAGATCCATGGCAACACTGGAGAAGAATCCTCAGTTTCCGGCCCCGACTCCACACAAGGACTGAGGCCCCGGCATGGACGGGAGAGGAATCCCGAGAGGTCCCCTAGCAACTCGCATGGGGACTGGCCTTTCCTGAGGCCACCAGAGCGGGTCCCTGAGGTCCCCGTCGTAACTCGAGAAGACCTGCCGCAACTCGAGAAAATCCAGGAGGTTCTCCCCTCCAGGCGAGATGAGGCCCATTTCCGCTGAGGCGTCTCGAGGCTGATCACACCTCACCTCTGGAACTTCGAAAGGGTCCTTCACACCCTTGGTGCAAATCAAGAAGTTCCCCGACATACCCGTCTCCACTCGAGAGGAATCACGAGGGTCCCGCCCACATCCAGAGGAGCCCCGTTTCCGCCTCGTAGCTCGAGATGAGGGATCCTTTCCCCGCTTCGTCGGGAAAGAGTTCCCGGCGTTCCCGTCGCATCTCAAGAGGAGGCCCTCTCAACAGGAACGGCGAGAGGAACTCCAGGGTCGTGCCACCATTCCAAGAGTCCCCCAGATGTCTCAGTCCATTCCAGAGGAACCTCTTTTCCCTTCACTGGCTCGTCTTTCACGCCGAGGATCGACTCACACCAAAGTGGCACGTGGCACAGCCCTGTGGGAAAGCCTCATGGGAAATCCTCGAGGGACAGCCTCGAGGGAAAGCCACAGATCCCTTGATCCACGTGACAGGAAGCGTGACACTACAGCTGCAGCTCGGGAGGAAAGCGCACGTGCATGCCCCCACTCGAGACGAGGCCTGACTCCCCTGGGGAGACTCAGAAGCACCCCAAGATCCATGGCAACACTGGAGAGGAATCCTCAGGTTCTGGCCCCGACTCCACACAAGGACTGAGGCCCCGGCATGGACGGGAGAGGAATCCCGAGAGGTCCCCTAGCAACTCGCATGGGGACTGGCCTTTCCTGAGGCCACCAGAGCGGGTCCCTGAGGTCCCCGTCGTAACTCGAGAAGACCTGCCACAACTCGAGAAAATCCAGGAGGTTCTCCCCTCCAGGCGAGATGAGGCCCATTTCCGCTGAGGCGTCTCGAGGCTGATCACACCTCACCTCTGGAACTTCGAAAGGGTCCTTCACACCCTTGGTGCAAATCAAGAAGTTCCCCGACATACCCGTCTCCACTCGAGAGGAATCACGAGGGTCCCGCCCACATCCAGAGGAGCCCCGTTTCCGCCTCGTAGCTCGAGATGAGGGATCCTTTCCCCGCTTCGTCGGGAAAGAGTTCCCGGCGTTCCCGTCGCATCTCAAGAGGAGGCCCTCTCAACAGGAACGGCGAGAGGAACTCCAGGGTCGTGCCACCATTCCAAGAGTCCCCCAGATGTCTCAGTCCATTCCAGAGGAACCTCTTTTCCCTTCACCGGCTCGTCTTTCACGCCGAGGATCGACTCACACCAAAGTGGCACGTGGCACAGCCCTGTGGGAAAGCCTCATGGGAAAGCCTCGAGGGACAGCCTCGAGGGAAAGCCACAGATCCCTTGATCCACGTGACAGGAAGCGTGACACTACAGCTGCAGCTCGGGAGGAAAGCGCACGTGCATGCCCCCACTCGAGACGAGGCCTGACTCCCCTGGGGAGACTCAGAAGCACCCCAAGATCCATGGCAACACTGGAGAGGAATCCTCAGGTTCCGGCCCCGACTCCACACAAGGACTGAGGCCCCGGCATGGACGGGAGAGGAATCCCGAGAGGTCCCCTAGCAACTCGCATGGGGACTGGCCTTTCCTGAGGCCACCAGAGCGGGTCCCTCAGGTCCCCTTCGTAACTCGAGAAGACCTGCCGCAACTCGAGAAAATCCAGGAGGTTCTCCCCTCCAGGCGAGATGAGGCCCATTTCCGCTGAGGCGTCTCGAGGCTGATCACACCTCACCTCTGGAACTTCGAAAGGGTCCTTCACACCCTTGGTGCAAATCAAGAAGGTCCCCGACATACCCGTCTCCACTCGAGAGGAATCACGAGGGTCCCGCCCACATCCAGAGGAGACCCATTTCCTCCTCGTAGCTCGAGATGAGGGATCCTTTCCCTGCTTCGTCGGGAAAGAGTTCCCGGCGTTCCCGTCGCATCTGAAGAGGAGGCCCTCTCAACAGGAACGGCGAGAGGAACTCCAGGGTCGTGCCACCATTCCAAGAGTCCCCCAGATGTCTCAGTCCATTCCAGAGGAACCTCTTTCCCTTCACCGGCTCGTCTTTCACGCCGAGGATCGACTCACACCAAGGTGGCACGTGGCACAGCCCTGTGGGAAAGCCTCGTGGGAAAGCCTCGAGGGACAGCCTCGAAGGAAAGCCACAGATCCCTTGATCCACGTGACAGGAAGCGTGACACTACTGCTGCAGCTCGGGAGGAAAGCGCACGTGCATGCCCCCATTCGAGACGAGGCCTGACTCCCCTGGGGAGACTCAGAAGCACCCCAAGATCCATGGCAACACTGGAGAGGAATCCTCAGGTTCCGGCCCCGACTCCACACAAGGACTGAGGCGCCGGCATGGACGGGAGAGGAATCCCGAGAGGTCCCCTAGCAACTCGCATGGGGACTGGCCTTTCCTGAGGCCACCAGAGCGGGTCCCTGAGGTCCCCGTCGTAACTCGAGAAGACCTGCCGCAACTCGAGAAAATCCAGGAGGTTCTCCCCTCCAGGCGAGATGAGGCCCATTTCCGCTGAGGCGTCTCGAGGCTGATCACACCTCACCTCTGGAACTTCGAAAGGGTCCTTCACACCCTTGGTGCAAATCAAGAAGTTCCCCGACATACCCGTCTCCACTCGAGAGGAATCACGAGGGTCCCGCCCACATCCAGAGGAGCCCCGTTTCCGCGTCGTAGCTCGAGATGAGGGATCCTTTCCCCGCTTCGTCGGGAAAGAGTTCCCGGCGTTCCCGTCGCATCTCAAGAGGAGGCCCTCTCAACAGGAACGGCGAGAGGAACTCCAGGGTCGTGCCACCATTCCAAGAGTCCCCCAGATGTTTCAGTCCATTCCAGAGGAACCTCTTTTCCCTTCACTGGCTCGTCTTTCACGCCGAGGATCGACTCACACCAAAGTGGCACGTGGCACAGCCCTGTGGGAAAGCCTCATGGGAAAGCCTCGAGGGACAGCCTCGAGGGAAAGCCACAGATCCCTTGATCCACGTGACAGGAAGCGTGACACTACTGCTGCAGCTCGGGAGGAAAGCGCACGTGCATGCCCCCACTCGAGACGAGGCCTGACTCCCCTGGGGAGACTCAGAAGCACCCCAAGATCCATGGCAACACTGGAGAGGAATCCTCAGGTTCCGGCCCCGACTCCACACAAGGACTGAGGCCCCGGCATGGACGGGAGAGGAATCCCGAGAGGTCCCCTAGCAACTCGCATGGGGACTGGCCTTTCCTGAGGCCACCAGAGCGGGTCCCTGAGGTCCCCGTCGTAACTCGAGAAGACCTGCCGCAACTCGAGAAAATCCAGGAGGTTCTCCCCTCCAGGCGAGATGAGGCCCATTTCCGCTGAGGCGTCTCGAGGCTGATCACACCTCACCTCTGGAACTTCGAAAGGGTCCTTCACACCCTTGGTGCAAATCAAGAAGTTCCCCGACCTAGCCGTCTCCACTCGAGAGGAATCACGAGGGTCCCGCCCACATCCAGAGGAGCCCCGTTTCCGCCTCGTAGCTCGAGATGAGGGATCCTTTCCCCGCTTCGTCGGGAAAGAGTTCCCGGCGTTCCCGTCGCATCTCAAGAGGAGGCCCTCTCAACAGGAACGGCGAGAGGAACTCCAGGGTCGTGCCACCATTCCAAGAGTCCCCCAGATGTCTCAGTCCATTCCAGAGGAACCTCTTTTCCCTTCACCGTCTCGTCTTTCACACCGAGGATCGACTCCCACCAAGGTGGCACGTGGCACAGCCCTGTGGGAAAGCCTCGTGGGAAAGCCTCGAGGGACAGCCTCGAGGGAAAGCCACAGATCCCTTGATCCACGTGACAGGAAGCGTGACACTACTGCTGCAGCTCGGGAGGAAAGCGCACGTGCATGCCCCCACTCGAGACGAGGCCTGACTCCCCTGGGGAGACTCAGAAGCACCCCAAGATCCATGGCAACACTGGAGAGGAATCCTCAGGTTCCGGCCCCGACTCCACACAAGGACTGAGGCGCCGGCATGGACGGGAGAGGAATCCCGAGAGGTCCCCTAGCAACTCGCATGGGGACTGGCCTTTCCTGAGGCCACCAGAGCGGGTCCCTGAGGTCCCCGTCGTAACTCGAGAAGACCTGCCGCAACTCGAGAAAATCCAGGAGGTTCTCCCCTCCAGGCGAGATGAGGCCCATTTCCGCTGAGGCGTCTCGAGGCTGATCACACCTCACCTCTGGAACTTCGAAAGGGTCCTTCACACCCTTGGTGCAAATCAAGAAGTTCCCCTACATACCCGTCTCCACTCGAGAGGAATCACGAGGGTCCCGCCCACATCCAGAGGAGCCCCGTTTCCGCGTCGTAGCTCGAGATGAGGGATCCTTTCCCCGCTTCGTCGGGAAAGAGTTCCCGGCGTTCCCGTCCCATCTCAAGAGGAGGCCCTCTCAACAGGAACGGCGAGAAGAACTCCAGGGTCGTGCCACCATTCCAAGAGTCCCCCAGATGTCTCAGTCCATTCCAGAGGAACCTCTTTTCCCTTCACTGGCTCGTCTTTCACGCCGAGGATCGACTCACACCAAAGTGGCACGTGGCACAGCCCTGTGGGAAAGCCTCATGGGAAAGCCTCGAGGGACAGCCTCGAGGGAAAGCCACAGATCCCTTGATCCACGTGACAGGAAGCGTGACACTACAGCTGCAGCTCGGGAGGAAAGCGCACGTGCATGCCCCCACTCGAGACGAGGCCTGACTCCCCTGGGGAGACTCAGAAGCACCCCAAGATCCATGGCAACACTGGAGAGGAATCCTCAGGTTCCGGCCCCGACTCCACACAAGGACTGAGGCCCCGGCATGGACGGGAGAGGAATCCCGAGAGGTCCCCTAGCAACTCGCATGGGGACTGGCCTTTCCTGAGGCCACCAGAGCGGGTCCCTGAGGTCCCCGTCGTAACTCGAGAAGACCTGCCGCAACTCGAGAAAATCCAGGAGGTTCTCCCCTCCAGGCGAGATGAGGCCCATTTCCGCTGAGGCGTCTCGAGGCTGATCACACCTCACCTCTGGAACTTCGAAAGGGTCCTTCACACCCTTGGTGCAAATCAAGAAGTTCCCCGACATACCCGTCTCCACTCGAGAGGAATCACGAGGGTCCCGCCCACATCCAGAGGAGCCCCGTTTCCGCCTCGTAGCTCGAGATGAGGGATCCTTTCCCCGCTTCGTCGGGAAAGAGTTCCCGGCGTTCCCGTCGCATCTCAAGAGGAGGCCCTCTCAACAGGAACGGCGAGAGGAACTCCAGGGTCGTGCCACCATTCCAAGAGTCCCCCAGATGTCTCAGTCCATTCCAGAGGAACCTCTTTTCCCTTCACCGTCTCGTCTTTCACACCGAGGATCGACTCCCACCAAGGTGGCACGTGGCACAGCCCTGTGGGAAAGCCTCGTGGGAAAGCCTCGAGGGACAGCCTCGAGGGAAAGCCACAGATCCCTTGATCCACGTGACAGGAAGCGTGACACTACTGCTGCAGCTCGGGAGGAAAGCGCACGTGCATGCCCCCACTCGAGACGAGGCCTGACTCCCCTGGGGAGACTCAGAAGCACCCCAAGATCCATGGCAACACTGGAGAGGAATCCTCAGGTTCCGGCCCCGACTCCACACAAGGACTGAGGCCCCGGCATGGACGGGAGAGGAATCCCGAGAGGTCCCCTAGCAACTCGCATGGGGACTGGCCTTTCCTGAGGCCACCAGAGCGGGTCCCTCAGGTCCCCTTCGTAACTCGAGAAGACCTGCCGCAACTCGAGAAAATCCAGGAGGTTCTCCCCTCCAGGCGAGATGAGGCCCATTTCCGCTGAGGCGTCTCGAGGCTGATCACACCTCACCTCTGGAACTTCGAAAGGGTCCTTCACACCCTTGGTGCAAATCAAGAAGTTCCCCGACATACCCGTCTCCACTCGAGAGGAATCACGAGGGTCCCGCCCACATCCAGAGGAGACCCGTTTCCTCCTCGTAGCTCGAGATGAGGGATCCTTTCCCTGCTTCGTCGGGAAAGAGTTCCCGGCGTTCCCGTCGCATCTGAAGAGGAGGCCCTATCAACAGGAACGGCGAGAGGAACTCCAGGGTCGTGCCACCATTCCAAGAGTCCCCCAGATGTCTCAGTCCATTCCAGAGGAACCTCTTTCCCTTCACCGGCTCGTCTTTCACGCCGAGGATCGACTCACACCAAGGTGGCACGTGGCACAGCCCTGTGGGAAAGCCTCGTGGGAAAGCCTCGAGGGACAGCCTCGAAGGAAAGCCACAGATCCCTTGATCCACGTGACAGGAAGCGTGACACTACTGCTGCAGCTCGGGAGGAAAGCGCACGTGCATGCCCCCATTCGAGACGAGGCCTGACTCCCCTGGGGAGACTCAGAAGCACCCCAAGATCCATGGCAACACTGGAGAGGAATCCTCAGGTTCCGGCCCCGACTCCACACAAGGACTGAGGCGCCGGCATGGACGGGAGAGGAATCCCGAGAGGTCCCCTAGCAACTCGCATGGGGACTGGCCTTTCCTGAGGCCACCAGAGCGGGTCCCTGAGGTCCCCGTCGTAACTCGAGAAGACCTGCCGCAACTCGAGAAAATCCAGGAGGTTCTCCCCTCCAGGCGAGATGAGGCCCATTTCCGCTGAGGCGTCTCGAGGCTGATCACACCTCACCTCTGGAACTTCGAAAGGGTCCTTCACACCCTTGGTGCAAATCAAGAAGTTCCCCGACATACCCGTCTCCACTCGAGAGGAATCACGAGGGTCCCGCCCACATCCAGAGGAGCCCCGTTTCCGCGTCGTAGCTCGAGATGAGGGATCCTTTCCCCGCTTCGTCGGGAAAGAGTTCCCGGCGTTCCCGTCCCATCTCAAGAGGAGGCCCTCTCAACAGGAACGGCGAGAAGAACTCCAGGGTCGTGCCACCATTCCAAGAGTCCCCCAGATGTCTCAGTCCATTCCAGAGGAACCTCTTTTCCCTTCACTGGCTCGTCTTTCACGCCGAGGATCGACTCACACCAAAGTGGCACGTGGCACAGCCCTGTGGGAAAGCCTCATGGGAAAGCCTCGAGGGACAGCCTCGAGGGAAAGCCACAGATCCCTTCGTCCACGTGACAGGAAGCGTGACACTACAGCTGCAGCTCGGGAGGAAAGCGCACGTGCATGCCCCCACTCGAGACGAGGCCTGACTCCCCTGGGGAGACTCAGAAGCACCCCAAGATCCATGGCAACACTGGAGAGGAATCCTCAGGTTCCGGCCCCGACTCCACACAAGGACTGAGGCCCCGGCATGGACGGGAGAGGAATCCCGAGAGGTCCCCTAGCAACTCGCATGGGGACTGGCCTTTCCTGAGGCCACCAGAGCGGGTCCCTGAGGTCCCCGTCGTAACTCGAGAAGACCTGCCGCAACTCGAGAAAATCCAGGAGGTTCTCCCCTCCAGGCGAGATGAGGCCCATTTCCGCTGAGGCGTCTCGAGGCTGATCACACCTCACCTCTGGAACTTCGAAAGGGTCCTTCACACCCTTGGTGCAAATCAAGAAGTTCCCCGACATACCCGTCTCCACTCGAGAGGAATCACGAGGGTCCCGCCCACATCCAGAGGAGCCCCGTTTCCGCCTCGTAGCTCGAGATGAGGGATCCTTTCCCCGCTTCGTCGGGAAAGAGTTCCCGGCGTTCCCGTCGCATCTCAAGAGGAGGCCCTCTCAACAGGAACGGCGAGAGGAACTCCAGGGTCGTGCCACCATTCCAAGAGTCCCCCAGATGTCTCAGTCCATTCCAGAGGAACCTCTTTTCCCTTCACCGGCTCGTCTTTCACGCCGAGGATCGACTCCCACCAAGGTGGCACGTGGCACAGCCCTGTGGGAAAGCCTCGTGGGAAAGCCTCGAGGGACAGCCTCGAGGGAAAGCCACAGATCCCTTGATCCACGTGACAGGAAGCGTGACACTACTGCTGCAGCTCGGGAGGAAAGCGCACGTGCATGCCCCCACTCGAGACGAGGCCTGACTCCCCTGGGGAGACTCAGAAGCACCCCAAGATCCATGGCAACACTGGAGAGGAATCCTCAGGTTCCGGCCCCGACTCCACACAAGGACTGAGGCCCCGGCATGGACGGGAGAGGAATCCCGAGAGGTCCCCTAGCAACTCGCATGGGGACTGGCCTTTCCTGAGGCCACCAGAGCGGGTCCCTGAGGTCCCCGTCGTAACTCGAGAAGACCTGCCGCAACTCGAGAAAATCCAGGAGGTTCTCCCCTCCAGGCGAGATGAGGCCCATTTCCGCTGAGGCGTCTCGAGGCTGATCACACCTCACCTCTGGAACTTCGAAAGGATCCTTCACACCCTTGGGGCAAATCAAGAAGTTCCCCGACATACCCGTCTCCACTCGAGAGGAATCACGAGGGTCCCGCCCACATCCAGAGGAGCCCCGTTTCCGCCTCGTAGCTCGAGATGAGGGATCCTTTCCCCGCTTCGTCGGGAAAGAGTTCCCGGCGTTCCCGTCGCATCTCAAGAGGAGGCCCTCTCAACAGGGACGACGAGAGGAACTCCAGGGTCGTGCCACCATTCCAAGGGTCCCCCAGATGTCTCAGTCCATTCCAGAGGAACCTCTTTTCCCTTCACTGGCTCGTCTTTCACACCGAGGATCGACTCACACCAAAGTGGCACGTGGCACAGCCCTGTGGGAAAGCCTCATGGGAAAGCCTCGAGGGACAGCCTCGAGGGAAAGCCACAGATCCCTTGATCCACGTGACAGGAAGCGTGACACTACAGCTGCAGCTCGGGAGGAAAGCGCACGTGCATGCCCCCACACGAGACGAGGCCTGACTCCCCTGGGGAGACTCAGAAGCACCCCAAGATCCATGGCAACACTGGAGAGGAATCCTCAGGTTCCGGCCCCGACTCCACACAAGGACTGAGGCCCCGGCATGGACGGGAGAGGAATCCCGAGAGGTCCCCTAGCAACTCGCATGGGGACTGGCCTTTCCTTAGGCCACCAGAGCGGGTCCCTGAGGTCCCCGTCGTAACTCGAGAAGACCTGCCGCAACTCGAGAAAATCCAGGAGGTTCTCCCCTCCAGGCGAGATGAGGCCCATTTCCGCTGAGGCGTCTCGAGGCTGATCACACCTCACCTCTGGAACTTCGAAAGGGTCCTTCACACCCTTGGTGCAAATCAAGAAGTTCCCCGACATACCCGTCTCCACTCGAGAGGAATCACGAGGGTCCCGCCCACATCCAGAGGAGCCCCGTTTCCGCCTCGTAGCTCGAGATGAGGGATCCTTTCCCCGCTTCGTCGGGAAAGAGTTCCCGGCGTTCCCGTCGCATCTCAAGAGGAGGCCCTCTCAACAGGAACGGCGAGAGGAACTCCAGGGTCGTGCCACCATTCCAAGAGTCCCCCAGATGTCTCAGTCCATTCCAGAGGAACCTCTTTTCCCTTCACCGGCTCGTCTTTCACGCCGAGGATCGACTCCCACCAAGGTGGCACGTGGCACAGCCCTGTGGGAAAGCCTCGTGGGAAAGCCTCGAGGGACAGCCTCGAGGGAAAGCCACAGATCCCTTGATCCACGTGACAGGAAGCGTGACACTACTGCTGCAGCTCGGGAGGAAAGCGCACGTGCATGCCCCCACTCGAGACGAGGCCTGACTCCCCTGGGGAGACTCAGAAGCACCCCAAGATCCATGGCAACACTGGAGAGGAATCCTCAGGTTCCGGCCCCGACTCCACACAAGGACTGAGGCCCCGGCATGGACGGGAGAGGAATCCCGAGAGGTCCCCTAGCAACTCGCATGGGGACTGGCCTTTCCTGAGGCCACCAGAGCGGGTCCCTGAGGTCCCCGTCGTAACTCGAGAAGACCTGCCGCAACTCGAGAAAATCCAGGAGGTTCTCCCCTCCAGGCGAGATGAGGCCCATTTCCGCTGAGGCGTCTCGAGGCTGATCACACCTCACCTCTGGAACTTCGAAAGGATCCTTCACACCCTTGGGGCAAATCAAGAAGTTCCCCGACATACCCGTCTCCACTCGAGAGGAATCACGAGTGTCCCGCCCACATCCAGAGGAACCCCGTTTCCGCCTCGTAGCTCGAGATGAGGGATCCTTTCCCCGCTTCGTCGGGAAAGAGTTCCCGGCGTTCCCGTCGCATCTCAAGAGGAGGCCCTCTCAACAGGGACGACGAGAGGAACTCCAGGGTCGTGCCACCATTCCAAGGGTCCCCCAGATGTCTCAGTCCATTCCAGAGGAACCTCTTTTCCCTTCACTGGCTCGTCTTTCACACCGAGGATCGACTCACACCAAAGTGGCACGTGGCACAGCCCTGTGGGAAAGCCTCATGGGAAAGCCTCGAGGGACAGCCTCGAGGGAAAGCCACAGATCCCTTGATCCACGTGACAGGAAGCGTGACACTACAGCTGCAGCTCGGGAGGAAAGCGCACGTGCATGCCCCCACTCGAGACGAGGCCTGACTCCCCTGGGGAGACTCAGAAGCACCCCAAGATCCATGGCAACACTGGAGAGGAATCCTCAGGTTCCGGCCCCGACTCCACACAAGGACTGAGGCCCCGGCATGGACGGGAGAGGAATCCCGAGAGGTCCCCTAGCAACTCGCATGGGGACTGGCCTTTCCTGAGGCCACCAGAGCGGGTCCCTGAGGTCCCCGTCGTAACTCGAGAAGACCTGCCACAACTCGAGAAAATCCAGGAGGTTCTCCCCTCCAGGCGAGATGAGGCCCATTTCCGCTGAGGCGTCTCGAGGGTGATCACACCTCACCTCTGGAACTTCGAAAGGGTCCTTCACACCCTTGGTGCAAATCAAGAAGTTCCCCGACATACCCGTCTCCACTCGAGAGGAATCACGAGGGTCCCGCCCACATCCAGAGGAGCCCCGTTTCCGCCTCGTAGCTCGAGATGAGGGATCCTTTCCCCGCTTCGTCGGGAAAGAGTTCCCGGCGTTCCCGTCGCATCTCAAGAGGAGGCCCTCTCAACAGGAACGGCGAGAGGAACTCCAGGGTCGTGCCACCATTCCAAGAGTCCCCCAGATGTCTCAGTCCATTCCAGAGGAACCTCTTTTCCCTTCACCGGCTCGTCTTTCACGCCGAGGATCGACTCACACCAAAGTGGCACGTGGCACAGCCCTGTGGGAAAGCCTCATGGGAAAGCCTCGAGGGACAGCCTCGAGGGAAAGCCACAGATCCCTTGATCCACGTGACAGGAAGCGTGACACTACAGCTGCAGCTCGGGAGGAAAGCGCACGTGCATGCCCCCACTCGAGACGAGGCCTGACTCCCCTGGGGAGACTCAGAAGCACCCCAAGATCCATGGCAACACTGGAGAGGAATCCTCAGGTTCCGGCCCCGACTCCACACAAGGACTGAGGCCCCGGCATGGACGGGAGAGGAATCCCGAGAGGTCCCCTAGCAACTCGCATGGGGACTGGCCTTTCCTGAGGCCACCAGAGCGGGTCCCTCAGGTCCCCTTCGTAACTCGAGAAGACCTGCCGCAACTCGAGAAAATCCAGGAGGTTCTCCCCTCCAGGCGAGATGAGGCCCATTTCCGCTGAGGCGTCTCGAGGCTGATCACACCTCACCTCTGGAACTTCGAAAGGGTCCTTCACACCCTTGGTGCAAATCAAGAAGTTCCCCGACATACCCGTCTCCACTCGAGAGGAATCACGAGGGTCCCGCCCACATCCAGAGGAGACCCGTTTCCGCCTCGTAGCTCGAGATGAGGGATCCTTTCCCTGCTTCGTCGGGAAAGAGTTCCCGGCGTTCCCGTCGCATCTGAAGAGGAGGCCCTCTCAACAGGAACGGCGAGAGGAACTCCAGGGTCGTGCCACCATTCCAAGAGTCCCCCAGATGTCTCAGTCCATTCCAGAGGAACCTCTTTCCCTTCACCGGCTCGTCTTTCACGCCGAGGATCGACTCACACCAAGGTGGCACGTGGCACAGCCCTGTGGGAAAGCCTCGTGGGAAAGCCTCGAGGGACAGCCTCGAAGGAAAGCCACAGATCCCTTGATCCACGTGACAGGAAGCGTGACACTACTGCTGCAGCTCGGGAGGAAAGCGCACGTGCATGCCCCCATTCGAGACGAGGCCTGACTCCCCTGGGGAGACTCAGAAGCACCCCAAGATCCATGGCAACACTGGAGAGGAATCCTCAGGTTCCGGCCCCGACTCCACACAAGGACTGAGGCGCCGGCATGGACGGGAGAGGAATCCCGAGAGGTCCCCTAGCAACTCGCATGGGGACTGGCCTTTCCTGAGGCCACCAGAGCGGGTCCCTGAGGTCCCCGTCGTAACTCGAGAAGACCTGCCGCAACTCGAGAAAATCCAGGAGGTTCTCCCCTCCAGGCGAGATGAGGCCCATTTCCGCTGAGGCGTCTCGAGGCTGATCACACCTCACCTCTGGAACTTCGAAAGGGTCCTTCACACCCTTGGTGCAAATCAAGAAGTTCCCCGACATACCCGTCTCCACTCGAGAGGAATCACGAGGGTCCCGCCCACATCCAGGGGAGCCCCGTTTCCGCGTCGTAGCTCGAGATGAGGGATCCTTTCCCCGCTTCTTCGGGAAAGAGTTCCCGGCGTTCCCGTCGCATCTCAAGAGGAGGCCCTCTCAACAGGAACGGCGAGAGGAACTCCAGGGTCGTGCCACCATTCCAAGAGTCCCCCAGATGTCTCAGTCCATTCCAGAGGAACCTCTTTTCCCTTCACTGGCTCGTCTTTCACGCCGAGGATCGACTCACACCAAAGTGGCACGTGGCACAGCCCTGTGGGAAAGCCTCATGGGAAAGCCTCGAGGGACAGCCTCGAGGGAAAGCCACAGATCCCTTGATCCACGTGACAGGAAGCGTGACACTACAGCTGCAGCTCGGGAGGAAAGCGCACGTGCATGCCCCCACTCGAGACGAGGCCTGACTCCCCTGGGGAGACTCAGAAGCACCCCAAGATCCATGGCAACACTGGAGAGGAATCCTCAGGTTCCGGCCCCGACTCCACACAAGGACTGAGGCCCCGGCATGGACGGGAGAGGAATCCCGAGAGGTCCCCTAGCAACTCGCATGGGGACTGGCCTTTCCTGAGGCCACCAGAGCGGGTCCCTGAGGTCCCCGTCGTAACTCGAGAAGACCTGCCGCAACTCGAGAAAATCCAGGAGGTTCTCCCCTCCAGGCGAGATGAGGCCCATTTCCGCTGAGGCGTCTCGAGGCTGATCACACGTCACCTCTGGAACTTCGAAAGGGTCCTTCACACCCTTGGTGCAAATCAAGAAGTTCCCCGACATACCCGTCTCCACTCGAGAGGAATCACGAGGGTCCCGCCCACATCCAGAGGAGCCCCGTTTCCGCCTCGTAGCTCGAGATGAGGGATCCTTTCCCCGCTTCGTCGGGAAAGAGTTCCCGGCGTTCCCGTCGCATCTCAAGAGGAGGCCCTCTCAAAAGGAACGGCGAGAGGAACTCCAGGGTCGTGCCACCATTCCAAGAGTCCCCCAGATGTCTCAGTCCATTCCAGAGGAACCTCTTTTCCCTTCACCGGCTCGTCTTTCACGCCGAGGATCGACTCACACCAAAGTGGCACGTGGCACAGCCCTGTGGGAAAGCCTCATGGGAAAGCCTCGAGGGACAGCCTCGAGGGAAAGCCACAGATCCCTTGATCCACGTGACAGGAAGCGTGACACTACAGCTGCAGCTCGGGAGGAAAGCGCACGTGCATGCCCCCACTCGAGACGAGGCCTGACTCCCCTGGGGAGACTCAGAAGCACCCCAAGATCCATGGCAACACTGGAGAGGAATCCTCAGGTTCCGGCCCCGACTCCACACAAGGACTGAGGCCCCGGCATGGACGGGAGAGGAATCCCGAGAGGTCCCCTAGCAACTCGCATGGGGACTGGCCTTTCCTGAGGCCACCAGAGCGGGTCCCTCAGGTCCCCTTCGTAACTCGAGAAGACCTGCCGCAACTCGAGAAAATCCAGGAGGTTCTCCCCTCCAGGCGAGATGAGGCCCATTTCCGCTGAGGCGTCTCGAGGCTGATCACACCTCACCTCTGGAACTTCGAAAGGGACCTTCACACCCTTGGTGCAAATCAAGAAGTTCCCCGACATACCCGTCTCCACTCGAGAGGAATCACGAGGGTCCCGCCCACATCCAGAGGAGACCCGTTTCCGCCTCGTAGCTCGAGATGAGGGATCCTTTCCCTGCTTCGTCGGGAAAGAGTTCCCGGCGTTCCCGTCGCATCTCAAGAGGAGGCCCTCTCAACAGGAACGGCGAGAGGAACTCCAGGGTCGTGCCACCATTCCAAGAGTCCCCCAGATGTCTCAGTCCATTCCAGAGGAACCTCTTTCCCTTCACCGGCTCGTCTTTCACGCCGAGGATCGACTCACACCAAGGTGGCACGTGGCACAGCCCTGTGGGAAAGCCTCGTGGGAAAGCCTCGAGGGACAGCCTCGAAGGAAAGCCACAGATCCCTTGATCCACGTGACAGGAAGCGTGACACTACTGCTGCAGCTCGGGAGGAAAGCGCACGTGCATGCCCCCATTCGAGACGAGGCCTGACTCCCCTGGGGAGACTCAGAAGCACCCCAAGATCCATGGCAACACTGGAGAGGAATCCTCAGGTTCCGGCCCCGACTCCACACAAGGACTGAGGCGCCGGCATGGACGGGAGAGGAATCCCGAGAGGTCCCCTAGCAACTCGCATGGGGACTGGCCTTTCCTGAGGCCACCAGAGCGGGTCCCTGAGGTCCCCGTCGTAACTCGAGAAGACCTGCCGCAACTCGAGAAAATCCAGGAGGTTCTCCCCTCCAGGCGAGATGAGGCCCATTTCCGCTGAGGCGTCTCGAGGCTGATCACACCTCACCTCTGGAACTTCGAAAGGGTCCTTCACACCCTTGGTGCAAATCAAGAAGTTCCCCGACATACCCGTCTCCACTCGAGAGGAATCACGAGGGTCCCGCCCACATCCAGAGGAGCCCCGTTTCCGCGTCGTAGCTCGAGATGAGGGATCCTTTCCCCGCTTCGTCGGGAAAGAGTTCCCGGCGTTCCCGTCGCATCTCAAGAGGAGGCCCTCTCAACAGGAACGGCGAGAGGAACTCCAGGGTCGTGCCACCATTCCAAGAGTCCCCCAGATGTCTCAGTCCATTCCAGAGGAACCTCTTTTCCCTTCACTGGCTCGTCTTTCACGCCGAGGATCGACTCACACCAAAGTGGCACGTGGCACAGCCCTGTGGGAAAGCCTCATGGGAAAGCCTCGAGGGACAGCCTCGAGGGAAAGCCACAGATCCCTTGATCCACGTGACAGGAAGCGTGACACTACAGCTGCAGCTCGGGAGGAAAGCGCACGTGCATGCCCCCACTCGAGACGAGGCCTGACTCCCCTGGGGAGACTCAGAAGCACCCCAAGATCCATGGCAACACTGGAGAGGAATCCTCAGGTTCCGGCCCCGACTCCACACAAGGACTGAGGCCCCGGCATGGACGGGAGAGGAATCCCGAGAGGTCCCCTAGCAACTCGCATGGGGACTGGCCTTTCCTGAGGCCACCAGAGCGGGTCCCTGAGGTCCCCGTCGTAACTCGAGAAGACCTGCCGCAACTCGAGAAAATCCAGGAGGTTCTCCCCTCCAGGCGAGATGAGGCCCATTTCCGCTGAGGCGTCTCGAGGCTGATCACACCTCACCTCTGGAACTTCGAAAGGATCCTTCACACCCTTGGGGCAAATCAAGAAGTTCCCCGACATACCCGTCTCCACTCGAGAGGAATCACGAGGGTCCCGCCCACATCCAGAGGAGCCCCGTTTCCGCCTCGTAGCTCGAGATGAGGGATCCTTTCCCCGCTTCGTCGGGAAAGAGTTCCCGGCGTTCCCGTCGCATCTCAAGAGGAGGCCCTCTCAACAGGGACGACGAGAGGAACTCCAGGGTCGTGCCACCATTCCAAGGGTCCCCCAGATGTCTCAGTCCATTCCAGAGGAACCTCTTTTCCCTTCACTGGCTCGTCTTTCACACCGAGGATCGACTCACACCAAAGTGGCACGTGGCACAGCCCTGTGGGAAAGCCTCATGGGAAAGCCTCGAGGGACAGCCTCGAGGGAAAGCCACAGATCCCTTGATCCACGTGACAGGAAGCGTGACACTACAGCTGCAGCTCGGGAGGAAAGCGCACGTGCATGCCCCCACTCGAGACGAGGCCTGACTCCCCTGGGGAGACTCAGAAGCACCCCAAGATCCATGGCAACACTGGAGAGGAATCCTCAGGTTCCGGCCCCGACTCCACACAAGGACTGAGGCCCCGGCATGGACGGGAGAGGAATCCCGAGAGGTCCCCTAGCAACTCGCATGGGGACTGGCCTTTCCTGAGGCCACCAGAGCGGGTCCCTGAGGTCCCCGTCGTAACTCGAGAAGACCTGCCGCAACTCGAGAAAATCCAGGAGGTTCTCCCCTCCAGGCGAGATGAGGCCCATTTCCGCTGAGGCGTCTCGAGGCTGATCACACCTCACCTATGGAACTTCGAAAGGGTCCTTCACACCCTTGGTGCAAATCAAGAAGTTCCCCGACATACCCGTCTCCACTCGAGAGGAATCACGAGGGTCCCGCCCACATCCAGAGGAGCCCCGTTTCCGCGTCGTAGCTCGAGATGAGGGATCCTTTCCCCGCTTCGTCGGGAAAGAGTTCCCGGCGTTCCCGTCGCATCTCAAGAGGAGGCCCTCTCAACAGGAACGGCGAGAGGAACTCCAGGGTCGTGCCACCATTCCAAGAGTCCCCCAGATGTCTCAGTCCATTCCAGAGGAACCTCTTTTCCCTTCACTGGCTCGTCTTTCACGCCGAGGATCGACTCACACCAAAGTGGCACGTGGCACAGCCCTGTGGGAAAGCCTCATGGGAAAGCCTCGAGGGACAGCCTCGAGGGAAAGCCACAGATCCCTTGATCCACGTGACAGGAAGCGTGACACTACAGCTGCAGCTCGGGAGGAAAGCGCACGTGCATGCCCCCACTCGAGACGAGGCCTGACTCCCCTGGGGAGACTCAGAAGCACCCCAAGATCCATGGCAACACTGGAGAGGAAACCTCAGGTTCTGGCCCCGACTCCACACAAGGACTGAGGCCCCGGCATGGACGGGAGAGGAATCCCGAGAGGTCCCCTAGCAACTCGCATGGGGACTGGCCTTTCCTGAGGCCACCAGAGCGGGTCCCTGAGGTCCCCGTCGTAACTCGAGAAGACCTGCCGCAACTCGAGAAAATCCAGGAGGTTCTCCCCTCCAGGCGAGATGAGGCCCATTTCCGCTGAGGCGTCTCGAGGCTGATCACACCTCACCTCTGGAACTTCGAAAGGGTCCTTCACACCCTTGGTGCAAATCAAGAAGTTCCCCGACATACCCGTCTCCACTCGAGAGGAATCACGAGGGTCCCGCCCACATCCAGAGGAGCCCCGTTTCCGCCTCGTAGCTCGAGATGAGGGATCCTTTCCCCGCTTCGTCGGGAAAGAGTTCCCCGCGTTCCCGTCGCATCTCAAGAGGAGGCCCTCTCAACAGGAACGGCGAGAGGAACTCCAGGGTCGTGCCACCATTCCAAGAGTCCCCCAGATGTCTCAGTCCATTCCAGAGGAACCTCTTTTCCCTTCACCGGCTCGTCTTTCACGCCGAGGATCGACTCACACCAAAGTGGCACGTGGCACAGCCCTGTGGGAAAGCCTCATGGGAAAGCCTCGAGGGACAGCCTCGAGGGAAAGCCACAGATCCCTTGATCCACGTGACAGGAAGCGTGACACTACAGCTGCAGCTCGGGAGGAAAGCGCACGTACATGCCCCCACTCGAGACGAGGCCTGACTCCCCTGGGGAGACTCAGAAGCACCCCAAGATCCATGGCAACACTGGAGAGGAATCCTCAGGTTCCGGCCCCGACTCCACACAAGGACTGAGGCCCCGGCATGGACGGGAGAGGAATCCCGAGAGGTCCCCTAGCAACTCGCATGGGGACTGGCCTTTCCTGAGGCCACCAGAGCGGGTCCCTGAGGTCCCCGTCGTAACTCGAGAAGACCTGCCGCAACTCGAGAAAATCCAGGAGGTTCTCCCCTCCAGGCGAGATGAGGCCCATTTCCGCTGAGGCGTCTCGAGGCTGATCACACCTCACCTCTGGAACTTCGAAAGGATCCTTCACACCCTTGGGGCAAATCAAGAAGTTCCCCGACATACCCGTCTCCACTCGAGAGGAATCACGAGGGTCCCGCCCACATCCAGAGGAGCCCCGTTTCCGCCTCGTAGCTCGAGATGAGGGATCCTTTCCCCGCTTCGTCGGGAAAGAGTTCCCGGCGTTCCCGTCGCATCTCAAGAGGAGGCCCTCTCAACAGGGACGACGAGAGGAACTCCAGGGTCGTGCCACCATTCCAAGGGTCCCCCAGATGTCTCAGTCCATTCCAGAGGAACCTCTTTTCCCTTCACTGGCTCGTCTTTCACACCGAGGATCGACTCACACCAAAGTGGCACGTGGCACAGCCCTGTGGGAAAGCCTCATGGGAAAGCCTCGAGGGACAGCCTCGAGGGAAAGCCACAGATCCCTTGATCCACGTGACAGGAAGCGTGACACTACAGCTGCAGCTCGGGAGGAAAGCGCACGTGCATGCCCCCACTCGAGACGAGGCCTGACTCCCCTGGGGAGACTCAGAAGCACCCCAAGATCCATGGCAACACTGGAGAGGAATCCTCAGGTTCCGGCCCCGACTCCACACAAGGACTGAGGCCCCGGCATGGACGGGAGAGGAATCCCGAGAGGTCCCCTAGCAACTCGCATGGGGACTGGCCTTTCCTGAGGCCACCAGAGCGGGTCCCTGAGGTACCGTCGTAACTCGAGAAGACCTGCCGCAACTCGAGAAAATCCAGGAGGTTCTCCCCTCCAGGCGAGATGAGGCCCATTTCCGCTGAGGCGTCTCGAGGCTGATCACACCTCACCTATGGAACTTCGAAAGGGTCCTTCACACCCTTGGTGCAAATCAAGAAGTTCCCCGACATACCCGTCTCCACTCGAGAGGAATCACGAGGGTCCCGCCCACATCCAGAGGAGCCCCGTTTCCGCGTCGTAGCTCGAGATGAGGGATCCTTTCCCCGCTTCGTCGGGAAAGAGTTCCCGGCGTTCCCGTCGCATCTCAAGAGGAGGCCCTCTCAACAGGAACGGCGAGAGGAACTCCAGGGTCGTGCCACCATTCCAAGAGTCCCCCAGATGTCTCAGTCCATTCCAGAGGAACCTCTTTTCCCTTCACTGGCTCGTCTTTCACGCCGAGGATCGACTCACACCAAAGTGGCACGTGGCACAGCCCTGTGGGAAAGCCTCATGGGAAAGCCTCGAGGGACAGCCTCGAGGGAAAGCCACAGATCCCTTGATCCACGTGACAGGAAGCGTGACACTACAGCTGCAGCTCGGGAGGAAAGCGCACGTGCATGCCCCCACTCGAGACGAGGCCTGACTCCCCTGGGGAGACTCAGAAGCACCCCAAGATCCATGGCAACACTGGAGAGGAATCCTCAGGTTCCGGCCCCGACTCCACACAAGGACTGAGGCCCCGGCATGGACGGGAGAGGAATCCCGAGAGGTCCCCTAGCAACTCGCATGGGGACTGGCCTTTCCTGAGGCCACCAGAGCGGGTCCCTGAGGTCCCCGTCGTAACTCGAGAAGACCTGCCGCAACTCGAGAAAATCCAGGAGGTTCTCCCCTCCAGGCGAGATGAGGCCCATTTCCGCTGAGGCGTCTCGAGGCTGATCACACCTCACCTCTGGAACTTCGAAAGGATCCTTCACACCCTTGGGGCAAATCAAGAAGTTCCCCGACATACCCGTCTCCACTCGAGAGGAATCACGAGGGTCCCGCCCACATCCAGAGGAGCCCCGTTTTCGCCTCGTAGCTCGAGATGAGGGATCCTTTCCCCGCTTCGTCGGGAAAGAGTTCCCGGCGTTCCCGTCGCATCTCAAGAGGAGGCCCTCTCAACAGGGACGACGAGAGGAACTCCAGGGTCGTGCCACCATTCCAAGGGTCCCCCAGATGTCTCAGTCCATTCCAGAGGAACCTCTTTTCCCTTCACTGGCTCGTCTTTCACACCGAGGATCGACTCACACCAAAGTGGCACGTGGCACAGCCCTGTGGGAAAGCCTCATGGGAAAGCCTCGAGGGACAGCCTCGAGGGAAAGCCACAGATCCCTTGATCCACGTGACAGGAAGCGTGACACTACAGCTGCAGCTCGGGAGGAAAGCGCACGTGCATGCCCCCACTCGAGACGAGGCCTGACTCCCCTGGGGAGACTCAGAAGCACCCCAAGATCCATGGCAACACTGGAGAGGAATCCTCAGGTTCCGGCCCCGACTCCACACAAGGACTGAGGCCCCGGCATGGACGGGAGAGGAATCCCGAGAGGTCCCCTAGCAACTCGCATGGGGACTGGCCTTTCCTGAGGCCACCAGAGCGGGTCCCTGAGGTACCGTCGTAACTCGAGAAGACCTGCCGCAACTCGAGAAAATCCAGGAGGTTCTCCCCTCCAGGCGAGATGAGGCCCATTTCCGCTGAGGCGTCTCGAGGCTGATCACACCTCACCTATGGAACTTCGAAAGGGTCCTTCACACCCTTGGTGCAAATCAAGAAGTTCCCCGACATACCCGTCTCCACTCGAGAGGAATCACGAGGGTCCCGCCCACATCCAGAGGAGCCCCGTTTCCGCGTCGTAGCTCGAGATGAGGGATCCTTTCCCCGCTTCGTCGGGAAAGAGTTCCCGGCGTTCCCGTCGCATCTCAAGAGGAGGCCCTCTCAACAGGAACGGCGAGAGGAACTCCAGGGTCGTGCCACCATTCCAAGAGTCCCCCAGATGTCTCAGTCCATTCCACAGGAACCTCTTTTCCCTTCACTGGCTCGTCTTTCACGCCGAGGATCGACTCACACCAAAGTGGCACGTGGCACAGCCCTGTGGGAAAGCCTCATGGGAAAGCCTCGAGGGACAGCCTCGAGGGAAAGCCACAGATCCCTTGATCCACGTGACAGGAAGCGTGACACTACAGCTGCAGCTCGGGAGGAAAGCGCACGTGCATGCCCCCACTCGAGACGAGGCCTGACTCCCCTGGGGAGACTCAGAAGCACCCCAAGATCCATGGCAACACTGGAGAGGAATCCTCAGGTTCCGGCCCCGACTCCACACAAGGACTGAGGCCCCGGCATGGACGGGAGAGGAATCCCGAGAGGTCCCCTAGCAACTCGCATGGGGACTGGCCTTTCCTGAGGCCACCAGAGCGGGTCCCTGAGGTCCCCGTCGTAACTCGAGAAGACCTGCCGCAACTCGAGAAAATCCAGGAGGTTCTCCCCTCCAGGCGAGATGAGGCCCATTTCCGCTGAGGCGTCTCGAGGCTGATCACACCTCACCTCTGGAACTTCGAAAGGGTCCTTCACACCCTTGGTGCAAATCAAGAAGTTCCCCGACATACCCGTCTCCACTCGAGAGGAATCACGAGGGTCCCGCCCACATCCAGAGGAGCCCCGTTTCCGCGTCGTAGCTCGAGATGAGGGATCCTTTCCCCGCTTCGTCGGGAAAGAGTTCCCGGCGTTCCCGTCGCATCTCAAGAGGAGGCCCTCTCAACAGGAACGGCGAGAGGAACTCCAGGGTCGTGCCACCATTCCAAGAGTCCCCCAGATGTCTCAGTCCATTCCAGAGGAACCTCTTTTCCCTTCACTGGCTCGTCTTTCACGCCGAGGATCGACTCACACCAAAGTGGCACGTGGCACAGCCCTGTGGGAAAGCCTCATGGGAAAGCCTCGAGGGACAGCCTCGAGGGAAAGCCACAGATCCCTTGATCCACGTGACAGGAAGCGTGACACTACAGCTGCAGCTCGGGAGGAAAGCGCACGTGCATGCCCCCACTCGAGACGAGGCCTGACTCCCCTGGGGAGACTCAGAAGCACCCCAAGATCCATGGCAACACTGGAGAGGAATCCTCAGGTTCCGGCCCCGACTCCACACAAGGACTGAGGCCCCGGCATGGACGGGAGAGGAATCCCGAGAGGTCCCCTAGCAACTCGCATGGGGACTGGCCTTTCCTGAGGCCACCAGAGCGGGTCCCTGAGGTCCCCGTCGTAACTCGAGAAGACCTGCCGCAACTCGAGAAAATCCAGGAGGTTCTCCCCTCCAGGCGAGATGAGGCCCATTTCCGCTGAGGCGTCTCGAGGCTGATCACACCTCACCTCTGGAACTTCGAAAGGGTCCTTCACACCCTTGGTGCAAATCAAGAAGTTCCCCGACATACCCGTCTCCACTCGAGAGGAATCACGAGGGTCCCGCCCACATCCAGAGGAGCCCCGTTTCCGCCTCGTATCTCGAGATGAGGGATCCTTTCCCCGCTTCGTCGGGAAAGAGTTCCCGGCGTTCCCGTGGCATCTCAAGAGGAGGCCCTCTCAACAGGAACGGCGAGAGGAACTCCAGGGTCGTGCCACCATTCCAAGAGTCCCCCAGATGTCTCAGTCCATTCCAGAGGAACCTCTTTTCCCTTCACTGGCTCGTCTTTCACGCCGAGGATCGACTCACACCAAAGTGGCACGTGGCACAGCCCTGTGGGAAAGCCTCATGGGAAAGCCTCGAGGGACAGCCTCGAGGGAAAGCCACAGATCCCTTGATCCACGTGACAGGAAGCGTGACACTACAGCTGCAGCTCGGGAGGAAAGCGCACGTGCATGCCCCCACTCGAGACGAGGCCTGACTCCCCTGGGGAGACTCAGAAGCACCCCAAGATCCATGGCAACACTGGAGAGGAATCCTCAGGTTCCGGCCCCGACTCCACACAAGGACTGAGGCCCCGGCATGGACGGGAGAGGAATCCCGAGAGGTCCCCTAGCAACTCGCATGGGGACTGGCCTTTCCTGAGGCCACCAGAGCGGGTCCCTGAGGTCCCCGTCGTAACTCGAGAAGACCTGCCGCAACTCGAGAAAATCCAGGAGGTTCTCCCCTCCAGGCGAGATGAGGCCCATTTCCGCTGAGGCGTCTCGAGGCTGATCACACCTCACCTCTGGAACTTCGAAAGGGTCCTTCACACCCTTGGTGCAAATCAAGAAGTTCCCCGACATACCCGTCTCCACTCGAGAGGAATCACGAGGGTCCCGCCCACATCCAGAGGAGCCCCGTTTCCGCCTCGTAGGTCGAGATGAGGGATCCTTTCCCCGCTTCGTCGGGAAAGAGTTCCCGGCGTTCCCGTCGCATCTCAAGAGGAGGCCCTCTCAACAGGAACGGCGAGAGGAACTCCAGGGTCGTGCCACCATTCCAAGAGTCCCCCAGATGTCTCAGTCCATTCCATAGGAACCTCTTTTCCCTTCACCGGCTCGTCTTTCACGCCGAGGATCGACTCACACCAAGGTGGCACGTGGCACAGCCCTGTGGGAAAGCCTCGTGGGAAAGCCTCGAGGGACAGCCTCGAGGGAAAGCCACAGATCCCTTGATCCACGTGACAGGAAGCGTGACACTACTGCTGCAGCTCGGGAGGAAAGCGCACGTGCATGCCCCCACTCGAGACGAGGCCTGACTCCCCTGGGGAGACTCAGAAGCACCCCAAGATCCATGGCAACACTGGAGAGGAATCCTCACGTTCCGGCCCCGACTCCACACAAGGACTGAGGCCCCGGCATGGACGGGAGAGGAATCCCGAGAGGTCCCCTAGCAACTCGCATGGGGACTGGCCTTTCCTGAGGCCACCAGAGCGGGTCCCTGAGGTCCCCGTCGTAACTCGAGAAGACCTGCCGCAACTCGAGAAAATCCAGGAGGTTCTCCCCTCCAGGCGAGATGAGGCCCATTTCCGCTGAGGCGTCTCGAGGCTGATCACACGTCACCTCTGGAACTTCGAAAGGGTCCTTCACACCCTTGGTGCAAATCAAGAAGTTCCCCGACATACCCGTGTCCACTCGAGAGTAATCACGAGGGTCCCGCCCACATCCAGAGGAGCCCCGTTTCCGCCTCGTAGCTCGAGATGAGGGATCCTTTCCCCGCTTCGTCGGGAAAGAGTTCCCGGCGTTCCCGACGCATCTCAAGAGGAGGCCCTCTCAACAGGAACGGCGAGAGGAACTCCAGGGTCGTGCCACCATTCCAAGAGTCCCCCAGATGTCTCAGTCCATTCCAGAGGAACCTCTTTCCCCTTCACTGGCTCGTCTTTCACGCCGAAGATCGACTCACACCAAAGTGGCACGTGGCACAGCCCTGTGGGAAAGCCTCATGGGAAAGCCTCGAGGGACAGCCTCGAGGGAAAGCCACAGATCCCTTGATCCACGTGACAGGAAGGGTGACACCACAGCTGCAGCTCGGGAGGAAAGCGCACGTGCATGCCCCCACTCGAGACGAGGCCTGACTCCCCTGGGGAGACTCAGAAGCACCCCAAGATCCATGGCAAGACTGGAGAGAAATCCTCAGGTTCCGGCCCCGACTCCACACAAGGACTGAGGCCCCGGCATGGACGGGAGAGGAATCCCGAGAGGTCCCCTAGCAACTCGCATGGAGACTGGCCTTTCCTGAGGCCACCAGAGTGGGTCCCTCAGGTCCCCTTCGTAACTCGAGAAGACCTGCCGCAACTCGAGAAAATCCAGGAGGTTCTCCCCTCCAGGCGAGATGAGGCCCATTTCCGCTGAGGCGTCCCGAGGCTGATCACACCTCACCTCTGGAACTTCGAAAGGGTCCTTCACACCCTTGGTGCAAATCAAGAAGTTCCCCGACATACCCGTCTCCACTCGAGAGGAATCACGAGGGTCCCGCCCACATCTAGAGGAGCCCCGTTTCCGCCTCGTAGCTCGAGATGAGGGATCCTTTCCCTGCTTCGTCGGGAAAGAGTTCCCGGCGTTCCCGTCGCATCTCAAGAGGAGGCCCTCTCAACAGGAACGGCGAGAGGAACTCCAGGGTCGTGCCACCATTCCAAGAGTCCCCCAGATGTCTCAGTCCATTCCAGAGGAACCTCTTTCCCTTCACCGGCTCGTCTTTCACGCCGAGGATCGACTCACACCAAGGTGGCACGTGGCACAGCCCTGTGGGAAAGCCTCGTGGGAAAGCCTCGAGGGACAGCCTCGAAGGAAAGCCACAGATCCCTTGATCCACGTGACAGGAAGCGTGACACTACTGCTGCAGCTCGGGAGGAAAGCGCACGTGCATGCCCCCATTTGAGACGAGGCCTGACTCCCCTGGGGAGACTCAGAAGCACCCCAAGATCCATGGCAACACTGGAGAGGAATCCTCAGGTTCCGGCCCCGACTCCACACAAGGACTGAGGCCCCGGCATGGACGGGAGAGGAATCCCGAGAAGTCCCCTAGCAACTCGCATGGGGACTGGCCTTTCCTGAGGCCACCAGAGCGGGTCCCTGAGGTCCCCGTCGTAACTCGAGAAGACCTGCCGCAACTCGAGAAAATCCAGGAGGTTCTCCCCTCCAGGCGAGATGAGGCCCATTTCCGCTGAGGCGTCTCGAGGCTGATCACACCTCACCTCTGGAACTTCGAAAGGATCCTTCACACCCTTGGGGCAAATCAAGAAGTTCCCCGACATACCCGTCTCCACTCGAGAGGAATCACGAGGGTCCCGCCCACATCCAGAGGAGCCCCGTTTCCGCCTCGTAGCTCGAGATGAGGGATCCTTTCCCCGCTTCGTCGGGAAAGAGTTCCCGGCGTTCCCGTCGCATCTCAAGAGGAGGCCCTCTCAACAGGGACGACGAGAGGAACTAAAGGGTCGTGCCACCATTCCAAGAGTCCCCCAGATGTCTCAGTCCATTCCAGAGGAACCTCTTTTCCCTTCACTGGCTCGTCTTTCACACCGAGGATCGACTCACACCAAAGTGGCACGTGGCACAGCCCTGTGGGAAAGCCTCATGGGAAAGCCTCGAGGGACAGCCTCGAGGGAAAGCCACAGATCATTTGATCCACGTGACAGGAAGCGTGACACTACAGCTGCAGCTCGGGAGGAAAGCGCACGTGCATGCCCCCACTCGAGACGAGGCCTGACTCCCCTGGGGAGACTCAGAAGCACCCCAAGATCCATGGCAACACTGGAGAGGAATCCTCAGGTTCCGGCCCCGACTCCACACAAGGACTGAGGCCCCGGCATGGACGGGAGAGGAATCCCGAGAGGTCCCCTAGCAACTCGCATGGGGACTGGCCTTTCCTGAGGCCACCAGAGCGGGTCCCTGAGGTCCCCGTCGTAACTCGAGAAGACCTGCCGCAACTCGAGAAAATCCAGGAGGTTCTCCCCTGCAGGCGAGATGAGGCCCATTTCCGCTGAGGCGTCTCGAGGCTGATCACACCTCACCTATGGAACTTCGAAAGGGTCCTTCACACCCTTGGTGCAAATCAAGAAGTTCCCCGACATACCGGTCTCCACTCGAGAGGAATCACGAGGGTCCCGCCCACAACCAGAGGAGCCCCCTTTCCGCGTCGTAGCTCGAGATGAGGGATCCTTTCCCCGCTTCGTCGGGAAAGAGTTCCCGGCGTTCCAGTCGCATCTCAAGAGGAGGCCCTCTCAACAGGAACGGCGAGAGGAACTCCAGGGTCGTGCCACCATTCCAAGAGTCCCCCAGATGTCTCAGTCCATTCCAGAGGAACCTCTTTTCCCTTCACTGGCTCGTCTTTCACGCCGAGGATCGACTCACACCAAAGTGGCACGTGGCACAGCCCTGTGGGAAAGCCTCATGGGAAAGCCTCGAGGGACAGCCTCGAGGGAAAGCCACAGATCCCTTGATCCACGTGACAGGAAGCGTGACACTACAGCTGCAGCTCGGGAGGAAAGCGCACGTCATGCCCCCACTCGAGACGAGGCCTGACTCCCCTGGGGAGACTCAGAAGCACCCCAAGATCCATGGCAACACTGGAGAGGAATCCTCAGTTTCCGGCCCCGACTCCACACAAGGACTGAGGCCCCGGCATGGACGGGAGAGGAATCCCGAGAGGTCCCCTAGCAACTCGCATGGGGACTGGCCTTTCCTGAGGCCACCAGAGCGGGTCCCTGAGGTCCCCGTCGTAACTCGAGAAGACCTGCCACAACTCGAGAAAATCCAGGAGGTTCTCCCCTCCAGGCGAGATGAGGCCCATTTCCGCTGAGGCGTCTCGAGGCTGATCACACCTCACCTCTGGAACTTCGAAAGGGTCCTTCACACACTTGGTGCAAATCAAGAAGTTCCCCGACATACCCGTGTCCACTCGAGAGGAATCACGAGGGTCCCGCCCACATCCAGAGGAGCCCCGTTTCCGCCTCGTAGCTCGAGATGAGGGATCCTTTCCCCGCTTCGTCGGGAAAGAGTTCCCGGCGTTCCCGTCGCATCTCAAGAGGAGGCCCTCTCAACAGGAACGGGGAGAGGAACTCCAGGGTCGTGCCACCATTCCAAGAGTCCCCCAGATGTCTCAGTCCATTCCAGAGGAACCTCTTTTCCCTTCACCGGCTCGTCTTTCACGCCGAGGATCGACTCACACCAAAGTGGCACGTGGCACAGAACTGTGGGAAAGCCTCATGGGAAAGCCTCGAGGGACAGCCTCGAGGGAAAGCCACAGATCCCTTGATCCACCTGACAGGAAGCGTGACACTACTGCTGCAGCTCGGGAGGAAAGCGCACGTGCATGCCCCCACTCGAGACGAGGCCTGACTCCCCTGGGGAGACTCAGAAGCACCCCAAGATCCATGGCAACACTGGAGAGGAATCCTCACGTTCCGGCCCCGACTCCACACAAGGACTGAGGCCCCGGCATGGACGGGAGAGGAATCCCGAGAGGTCCCCTAGCAACTCGCATGGGGACTGGCCTTTCCTGAGGCCACCAGAGCGGGTCCCTGAGGTCCCCTTCGTAACTCGAGAAGACCTGCCGCAACTCGAGAAAATCCAGGAGGTTCTCCCCTCCAGGCGAGATGAGGCCCATTTCCGCTGAGGCGTCTCGAGGCTGATCACACCTCACCTCTGGAACTTCGAAAGGGTCCTTCACACCCTTGGTGCAAATCAAGAAGTTCCCCGACATACCCGTCTCCACTCGAGAGGAATCACGAGGGTCCCGCCCACATCCAGAGGAGACCCGTTTCCGCCTCGTAGCTCGAGATGAGGGATCCTTTCCCTGCTTCGTCGGGAAAGAGTTCCCGGCGTTCCCGTCGCATCTCAAGAGGAGGCCCTCTCAACAGGAACGGCGAGAGGAACTCCAGGGTCGTGCCACCATTCCAAGAGTCCCCCAGATGTCTCAGTCCATTCCAGAGGAACATCTTTTCCCTTCACTGGCTCGTCTTTCACGCCGAGGATCGACTCACACCAAAGTGGCACGTGGCACAGCCCTGTGGGAAAGCCTCATGGGAAATCCTCGAGGGACAGCCTCGAGGGAAAGCCACAGATCCCTTGATCCACGTGACAGGAAGCGTGACACTACAGCTGCAGCTCGGGAGGAAAGCTCACGTGCATGCCCCCACTCGAGACGAGGCCTGACTCCCCTGGGGAGACTCAGAAGCACCCCAAGATCCATGGCAACACTGGAGAGGAATCCTCAGGTTCCGGCCCCGACTCCACACAAGGACTGAGGCCCCGGCATGGACAGGAGAGGAATCCCGAGAGGTCCCCTAGCAACTCGCATGGGGACTGGCCTTTCCTGAGGCCACCAGAGCGGGTCCCTGAGGTCCCCGTCGTAACTCGAGAAGACCTGCCGCAACTCGAGAAAATCCAGGAGGTTCTCCCCTCCAGGCGAGATGAGGCCCATTTCCGCTGAGGCGTCTCGAGGCTGATCACACCTCACCTCTGGAACTTCGAAAGGGTCCTTCACACCCTTGGTGCAAATCAAGAAGTTCCCCGACATACCCGTCTCCACTCGAGAGGAATCACGAGGGTCCCGCCCACATCCAGAGGAGCCCCGTTTCCGCCTCGTAGCTCGAGATGAGGGATCCTTTCCCCGCTTCGTCGGGAAAGAGTTCCCGGCGTTCCCGACGCATCTCAAGAGGAGGCCCTCTCAACAGGAACGGCGAGAGGAACTCCAGGGTCGTGCCACCATTCCAAGAGTCCCCCAGATGTCTCAGTCCATTCCAGAGGAACCTCTTTTCCCTTCACCGGCTCGTCTTTCACGCCGAGGATCGACTCACACCAAGGTGGCACGTGGCACAGCCCTGTGGGAAAGCCTCGTGGGAAAGCCTCGAGGGACAGCCTCGAGGGAAAGCCACAGATCCCTTGATCCACGTGACAGGAAGCGTGACACTACAGCTGCAGCTCGGGAGGAAAGCGCACGTGCATGCCCCCACTCGAGACGAGGCCTGACTCCCCTGGGGAGACTCAGAAGCAACCCAAGATCCATGGCAACACTGGAGAGGAATCCTCACGTTCCGGCCCCGACTCCACACAAGGACTGAGGCCCCGACATGGACGGGAGAGGAATCCCGAGAGGTCCCCTAGCAACTCGCATGGGGACTGGCCTTTCCTGAGGCCACCAGAGCGGGTCCCTGAGGTCCCCGTCGTAACTCGAGAAGACCTGCCGCAACTCGAGAAAATCCAGGAGGTTCTCCCCTCCAGGCGAGATGAGGCCCATTTCCGCTGAGGCGTCTCGAGGCTGATCACACCTCACCTATGGAACTTCGAAAGGGTCCTTCACACCCTTGGTGCAAATCAAGAAGTTCCCCGACATACCCGTCTCCACTCGAGAGGAATCACGAGGGTCCCGCCCACATCCAGAGGAGCCCCGTTTCCGCCTCGTAGCTCGAGATGAGGGATCCTTTCCCCGCTTCGTCGGGAAAGAGTTCCCGGCGTTCCTGTCGCATCTCAAGAGGAGGCCCTCTCAACAGGAACGGCGAGAGGAACTCCAGGGTCGTGCCACCATTCCAAGAGTCCCCCAGATGTCTCAGTCCATTCCAGAGGAACCTCTTTTCCCTTCACCGGCTCGTCTTTCACGCCGAGGATCGACTCACACCAAAGTGGCACGTGGCACAGCCCTGTGGGAAAGCCTCATGGGAAAGCCTCGAGGAACAGCCTCGAGGGAAAGCCACAGATCCCTTGATCCACCTGACAGGAAGCGTGACACTACAGCTGCAGCTCGGGAGGAAAGCGCACGTGCATGCCCCCACTCGAGACGAGGCCTGACTCCCCTGGGGAGACTCAGAAGCACCCCAAGATCCATGGCAACACTGGAGAGGAATCCTCAGGTTCCGGCCCCGACTCCACACAAGGACTGAGGCCCCGGCATGGACGGGAGAGGAATCCCGAGAGGTCCCCTAGCAACTCGCATTGGGACTGGCCTTTCCTGAGGCCACCAGAGCGGGTCCCTGAGGTCCCCGTCGTAACTCGAGAAGACCTGCCGCAACTCGAGAAAATCCAGGAGGTTCTCCCCTCCAGGCGAGATGAGGCCCATTTCCGCTGAGGCGTCTCGAGGCTGATCACACCTCACCTCTGGAACTTCGAAAGGGTCCTTCACACCCTTGGTGCAAATCAAGAAGTTCCCCGACATACCCGTCTCCACTCGACAGGAATCACGTGGGTCCCGCCCACATCCAGAGGAGTCCCGTTTCCGCCTCGTAGCTCGAGATGAGGGATCCTTTCCCCGCTTCGTCGGGAAAGAGTTCCCGGCGTTCCCGTCGCATCTCAAGAGGAGGCCCTCTCAACAGGAACGGCGAGAGGAACTCCAGGGTCGTGCCACCATTCCAAGAGTCCCCCAGATGTCTCAGTCCATTCCAGAGGAACCTCTTTTCCCTTCACCGGCTCGTCTTTCACGCCGAGGATCGACTCACACCAAGGTGGCACGTGGCACAGCCCTGTGGGAAAGCCTCGTGGGAAAGCCTCGAGGGACAGCCTCGAGGGAAAGCCACAGATCCCTTGATCCACGTGACAGGAAGGGTGACACCACAGCTGCAGCTCGGGAGGAAAGCGCACGTGCATGCCCCCACTCGAGACGAGGCCTGACTCCCCTGGGGAGACTCAGAAGCAGCCCAAGATCCATGGCAACACTGGAGAGGAATCCTCAGGTTCCGGCCCCGACTCCACACAAGGACTGAGGCCCCGGCATGGACGAGAGAGGAATCCCGAGAGGTCCCCTAGCAACTCGCATGGGGACTGGCCTTTCCTGAGGCCACCAGAGCGGGTCCCTCAGGTCCCCTTCGTAACTCGAGAAGACCTGCCGCAACTCGAGAAAATCCAGGAGGTTCTCCCCTCCAGGCGAGATGAGGCCCATTTCCACTGAGGCGTCTCGAGGCTGATCACACCTCACCTCTGGAACTTCGAAAGGGTCCTTCACACCCTTGGTGCAAATCAAGAAGTTCCCCGACATACCCGTCTCCACTCGAGAGGAATCACGAGGGTCCCGCCCACATCTAGAGGAGCCCCGTTTCCGCCTCTTAGCTCGAGATGAGGGATCCTTTCCCTGCTTCGTCGGGAAAGAGTTCCCGGCGTTCCCGTCGCATCTCAAGAGGAGGCCCTCTCAACAGGAACGGCGAGAGGAACTCCAGGGTCGTGCCACCATTCCAAGAGTCCCCCAGATGTCTCAGTCCATTCCAGAGGAACCTCTTTCCCTTCACCGGCTCGTCTTTCACGCCGAGGATCGACTCACACCAAAGTGGCACGTGGCACAGCCCTGTGGGAAAGCCTCGTGGGAAAGCCTCGAGGGACAGCCTCGAAGGAAAGCCACAGATCCCTTGATCCACGTGACAGGAAGCGTGACACTACTGCTGCAGCTCGGGAGGAAAGCGCACGTGCATGCCCCCATTCGAGACGAGGCCTGACTCCCCTGGGGAGACTCAGAAGCACCCCAAGATCCATGGCAACACTGGAGAGGAATCCTCAGGTTCCGGCCCCGACTCCACACAAGGACTGAGGCCCCGGCATGGACGGGAGAGGATTCCCGAGAGGTCCCCTAGCAACTCGCATGGGGACTGGCCTTTCCTGAGGCCACCAGAGCGGGTCCCTGAGGTCCCCGTCGTAACTCGAGAAGACCTGCCACAACTCGAGAAAATCCAGGAGGTTCTCCCCTCCAGGCGAGATGAGGCCCATTTCCGCTGAGGCGTCTCGAGGCTGATCACACCTCACCTCTGGAACTTCGAAAGGGTCCTTCACACCCTTGGTGCAAATCAAGAAGTTCCCCGACATACCCGTCTCCACTCGAGAGGAATCACGAGGGTCCCGCCCACATCCAGAGGAGCCCCGTTTCCGCCTCGTAGCTCGAGATGAGGGATCCTTTCCCCGCTTCGTCGGGAAAGAGTTCCCGGCGTTCCCGTCGCATCTCAAGAGGAGGCCCTCTCAACAGGAACGGCGAGAGGAACTCCAGGGTCGTGCCACCATTCCAAGAGTCCCCCAGATGTCTCAGTCCATTCCAGAGGAACCTCTTTTCCCTTCACCGGCTCGTCTTTCACGCCGAGGATCGACTCACACCAAAGTGGCACGTGGCACAGCCCTGTGGGAAAGCCTCATGGGAAAGCCTCGAGGAACAGCCTCGAGGGAAAGCCACAGATCCCTTGATCCACCTGACAGGAAGCGTGACACTACAGCTGCAGCTCGGGAGGAAAGCGCACGTGCATGCCCCCACTCGAGACGAGGCCTGACTCCCCTGGGGAGACTCAGAAGCACCCCAAGATCCATGGCAACACTGGAGAGGAATCCTCAGGTTCCGGCCCCGACTCCACACAAGGACTGAGGCCCCGGCATGGACGGGAGAGGAATCCCGAGAGGTCCCCTAGCAACTCGCATTGGGACTGGCCTTTCCTGAGGCCACCAGAGCGGGTCCCTGAGGTCCCCGTCGTAACTCGAGAAGACCTGCCGCAACTCGAGAAAATCCAGGAGGTTCTCCCCTCCAGGCGAGATGAGGCCCATTTCCGCTGAGGCGTCTCGAGGCTGATCACACCTCACCTCTGGAACTTCGAAAGGGTCCTTCACACCCTTGGTGCAAATCAAGAAGTTCCCCGACATACCCGTCTCCACTCGACAGGAATCACGAGGGTCCCGCCCACATCCAGAGGAGCCCCGTTTCCGCCTCGTAGCTCGAGATGAGGGATCCTTTCCCCGCTTCGTCGGGAAAGAGTTCCCGGCGTTCCCGTCGCATCTCAAGAGGAGGCCCTCTCAACAGGAACGGCGAGAGGAACTCCAGGGTCGTGCCACCATTCCAAGAGTCCCCCAGATGTCTCAGTCCATTCCAGAGGAACCTCTTTTCCCTTCACCGGCTCGTCTTTCACGCCGAGGATCGACTCACACCAAGGTGGCACGTGGCACAGCCCTGTGGGAAAGCCTCGTGGGAAAGCCTCGAGGGACAGCCTCGAGGGAAAGCCACAGATCCCTTGATCCACGTGACAGGAAGCGTGACACTACAGCTGCAGCTCGGGAGGAAAGCGCACGTGCATGCCCCCACTCGAGACGAGGCCTGACTCCCCTGGGGAGACTCAGAAGCACCCCAAGATCCATGGCAACACTGGAGAGGAATCCTCACGTTCCGGCCCCGACTCCACACAAGGACTGAGGCCCCGGCATGGACGGGAGAGGAATCCCGAGAGGTCCCCTAGCAACTCGCATGGGGACTGGCCTTTCCTGAGGCCACCAGAGCGGGTCCCTGAGGTCCCCGTCGTAACTCGAGAAGACCTGCCGCAACTCGAGAAAATCCAGGAGGTTCTCCCCTCCAGGCGAGATGAGGCCCATTTCCGCTGAGGCGTCTCGAGGCTGATCACACGTCACCTCTGGAACTTCGAAAGAGTCCTTCACACCCTTGGTGCAAATCAAGAAGTTCCCCGACATACCCGTGTCCACTCGAGAGTAATCACGAGGGTCCCGCCCACATCCAGAGGAGCCCCGTTTCCGCCTCGTAGCTCGAGATGAGGGATCCTTTCCCCGCTTCGTCGGGAAAGAGTTCCCGGCGTTCCCGACGCATCTCAAGAGGAGGCCCTCTCAACAGGAACGGCGAGAGGAACTCCAGGGTCGTGCCACCATTCCAAGAGTCCCCCAGATGTCTCAGTCCATTCCAGAGGAACCTCTTTCCCCTTCACTGGCTCGTCTTTCACGCCGAAGATCGACTCACACCAAAGTGGCACGTGGCACAGCCCTGTGGGAAAGCCTCATGGGAAAGCCTCGAGGGACAGCCTCGAGGGAAAGCCACAGATCCCTTGATCCACGTGACAGGAAGGGTGACACCACAGCTGCAGCTCGGGAGGAAAGCGCACGTGCATGCCCCCACTCGAGACGAGGCCTGACTCCCCTGGGGAGACTCAGAAGCACCCCAAGATCCATGGCAAGACTGGAGAGAAATCCTCAGGTTCCGGCCCCGACTCCACACAAGGACTGAGGCCCCGGCATGGACGGGAGAGGAATCCCGAGAGGTCCCCTAGCAACTCGCATGGAGACTGGCCTTTCCTGAGGCCACCAGAGTGGGTCCCTCAGGTCCCCTTCGTAACTCGAGAAGACCTGCCGCAACTCGAGAAAATCCAGGAGGTTCTCCCCTCCAGGCGAGATGAGGCCCATTTCCGCTGAGGCGTCCCGAGGCTGATCACACCTCACCTCTGGAACTTCGAAAGGGTCCTTCACACCCTTGGTGCAAATCAAGAAGTTCCCCGACATACCCGTCTCCACTCGAGAGGAATCACGAGGGTCCCGCCCACATCTAGAGGAGCCCCGTTTCCGCCTCGTAGCTCGAGATGAGGGATCCTTTCCCTGCTTCGTCGGGAAAGAGTTCCCGGCGTTCCCGTCGCATCTCAAGAGGAGGCCCTCTCAACAGGAACGGCGAGAGGAACTCCAGGGTCGTGCCACCATTCCAAGAGTCCCCCAGATGTCTCAGTCCATTCCAGAGGAACCTCTTTCCCTTCACCGGCTCGTCTTTCACGCCGAGGATCGACTCACACCAAGGTGGCACGTGGCACAGCCCTGTGGGAAAGCCTCGTGGGAAAGCCTCGAGGGACAGCCTCGAAGGAAAGCCACAGATCCCTTGATCCACGTGACAGGAAGCGTGACACTACTGCTGCAGCTCGGGAGGAAAGCGCACGTGCATGCCCCCATTTGAGACGAGGCCTGACTCCCCTGGGGAGACTCAGAAGCACCCCAAGATCCATGGCAACACTGGAGAGGAATCCTCAGGTTCCGGCCCCGACTCCACACAAGGACTGAGGCCCCGGCATGGACGGGAGAGGAATCCCGAGAAGTCCCCTAGCAACTCGCATGGGGACTGGCCTTTCCTGAGGCCACCAGAGCGGGTCCCTGAGGTCCCCGTCGTAACTCGAGAAGACCTGCCGCAACTCGAGAAAATCCAGGAGGTTCTCCCCTCCAGGCGAGATGAGGCCCATTTCCGCTGAGGCGTCTCGAGGCTGATCACACCTCACCTCTGGAACTTCGAAAGGATCCTTCACACCCTTGGGGCAAATCAAGAAGTTCCCCGACATACCCGTCTCCACTCGAGAGGAATCACGAGGGTCCCGCCCACATCCAGAGGAGCCCCGTTTCCGCCTCGTAGCTCGAGATGAGGGATCCTTTCCCCGCTTCGTCGGGAAAGAGTTCCCGGCGTTCCCGTCGCATCTCAAGAGGAGGCCCTCTCAACAGGGACGACGAGAGGAACTAAAGGGTCGTGCCACCATTCCAAGAGTCCCCCAGATGTCTCAGTCCATTCCAGAGGAACCTCTTTTCCCTTCACTGGCTCGTCTTTCACACCGAGGATCGACTCACACCAAAGTGGCACGTGGCACAGCCCTGTGGGAAAGCCTCATGGGAAAGCCTCGAGGGACAGCCTCGAGGGAAAGCCACAGATCATTTGATCCACGTGACAGGAAGCGTGACACTACAGCTGCAGCTCGGGAGGAAAGCGCACGTGCATGCCCCCACTCGAGACGAGGCCTGACTCCCCTGGGGAGACTCAGAAGCACCCCAAGATCCATGGCAACACTGGAGAGGAATCCTCAGGTTCCGGCCCCGACTCCACACAAGGACTGAGGCCCCGGCATGGACGGGAGAGGAATCCCGAGAGGTCCCCTAGCAACTCGCATGGGGACTGGCCTTTCCTGAGGCCACCAGAGCGGGTCCCTGAGGTCCCCGTCGTAACTCGAGAAGACCTGCCGCAACTCGAGAAAATCCAGGAGGTTCTCCCCTGCAGGCGAGATGAGGCCCATTTCCGCTGAGGCGTCTCGAGGCTGATCACACCTCACCTATGGAACTTCGAAAGGGTCCTTCACACCCTTGGTGCAAATCAAGAAGTTCCCCGACATACCGGTCTCCACTCGAGAGGAATCACGAGGGTCCCGCCCACAACCAGAGGAGCCCCCTTTCCGCGTCGTAGCTCGAGATGAGGGATCCTTTCCCCGCTTCGTCGGGAAAGAGTTCCCGGCGTTCCAGTCGCATCTCAAGAGGAGGCCCTCTCAACAGGAACGGCGAGAGGAACTCCAGGGTCGTGCCACCATTCCAAGAGTCCCCCAGATGTCTCAGTCCATTCCAGAGGAACCTCTTTTCCCTTCACTGGCTCGTCTTTCACGCCGAGGATCGACTCACACCAAAGTGGCACGTGGCACAGCCCTGTGGGAAAGCCTCATGGGAAAGCCTCGAGGGACAGCCTCGAGGGAAAGCCACAGATCCCTTGATCCACGTGACAGGAAGCGTGACACTACAGCTGCAGCTCGGGAGGAAAGCGCACGTCATGCCCCCACTCGAGACGAGGCCTGACTCCCCTGGGGAGACTCAGAAGCACCCCAAGATCCATGGCAACACTGGAGAGGAATCCTCAGTTTCCGGCCCCGACTCCACACAAGGACTGAGGCCCCGGCATGGACGGGAGAGGAATCCCGAGAGGTCCCCTAGCAACTCGCATGGGGACTGGCCTTTCCTGAGGCCACCAGAGCGGGTCCCTGAGGTCCCCGTCGTAACTCGAGAAGACCTGCCACAACTCGAGAAAATCCAGGAGGTTCTCCCCTCCAGGCGAGATGAGGCCCATTTCCGCTGAGGCGTCTCGAGGCTGATCACACCTCACCTCTGGAACTTCGAAAGGGTCCTTCACACACTTGGTGCAAATCAAGAAGTTCCCCGACATACCCGTGTCCACTCGAGAGGAATCACGAGGGTCCCGCCCACATCCAGAGGAGCCCCGTTTCCGCCTCGTAGCTCGAGATGAGGGATCCTTTCCCCGCTTCGTCGGGAAAGAGTTCCCGGCGTTCCCGTCGCATCTCAAGAGGAGGCCCTCTCAACAGGAACGGGGAGAGGAACTCCAGGGTCGTGCCACCATTCCAAGAGTCCCCCAGATGTCTCAGTCCATTCCAGAGGAACCTCTTTTCCCTTCACCGGCTCGTCTTTCATGCCGAGGATCGACTCACACCAAAGTGGCACGTGGCACAGAACTGTGGGAAAGCCTCATGGGAAAGCCTCGAGGGACAGCCTCGAGGGAAAGCCACAGATCCCTTGATCCACCTGACAGGAAGCGTGACACTACTGCTGCAGCTCGGGAGGAAAGCGCACGTGCATGCCCCCACTCGAGACGAGGCCTGACTCCCCTGGGGAGACTCAGAAGCACCCCAAGATCCATGGCAACACTGGAGAGGAATCCTCACGTTCCGGCCCCGACTCCACACAAGGACTGAGGCCCCGGCATGGACGGGAGAGGAATCCCGAGAGGTCCCCTAGCAACTCGCATGGGGACTGGCCTTTCCTGAGGCCACCAGAGCGGGTCCCTGAGGTCCCCTTCGTAACTCGAGAAGACCTGCCGCAACTCGAGAAAATCCAGGAGGTTCTCCCCTCCAGGCGAGATGAGGCCCATTTCCGCTGAGGCGTCTCGAGGCTGATCACACCTCACCTCTGGAACTTCGAAAGGGTCCTTCACACCCTTGGTGCAAATCAAGAAGTTCCCCGACATACCCGTCTCCACTCGAGAGGAATCACGAGGGTCCCGCCCACATCCAGAGGAGACCCGTTTCCGCCTCGTAGCTCGAGATGAGGGATCCTTTCCCTGCTTCGTCGGGAAAGAGTTCCCGGCGTTCCCGTCGCATCTCAAGAGGAGGCCCTCTCAACAGGAACGGCGAGAGGAACTCCAGGGTCGTGCCACCATTCCAAGAGTCCCCCAGATGTCTCAGTCCATTCCAGAGGAACATCTTTTCCCTTCACTGGCTCGTCTTTCACGCCGAGGATCGACTCACACCAAAGTGGCACGTGGCACAGCCCTGTGGGAAAGCCTCATGGGAAATCCTCGAGGGACAGCCTCGAGGGAAAGCCACAGATCCCTTGATCCACGTGACAGGAAGCGTGACACTACAGCTGCAGCTCGGGAGGAAAGCTCACGTGCATGCCCCCACTCGAGACGAGGCCTGACTCCCCTGGGGAGACTCAGAAGCACCCCAAGATCCATGGCAACACTGGAGAGGAATCCTCAGGTTCCGGCCCCGACTCCACACAAGGACTGAGGCCCCGGCATGGACAGGAGAGGAATCCCGAGAGGTCCCCTAGCAACTCGCATGGGGACTGGCCTTTCCTGAGGCCACCAGAGCGGGTCCCTGAGGTCCCCGTCGTAACTCGAGAAGACCTGCCGCAACTCGAGAAAATCCAGGAGGTTCTCCCCTCCAGGCGAGATGAGGCCCATTTCCGCTGAGGCGTCTCGAGGCTGATCACACCTCACCTCTGGAACTTCGAAAGGGTCCTTCACACCCTTGGTGCAAATCAAGAAGTTCCCCGACATACCCGTCTCCACTCGAGAGGAATCACGAGGGTCCCGCCCACATCCAGAGGAGCCCCGTTTCCGCCTCGTAGCTCGAGATGAGGGATCCTTTCCCCGCTTCGTCGGGAAAGAGTTCCCGGCGTTCCCGACGCATCTCAAGAGGAGGCCCTCTCAACAGGAACGGCGAGAGGAACTCCAGGGTCGTGCCACCATTCCAAGAGTCCCCCAGATGTCTCAGTCCATTCCAGAGGAACCTCTTTTCCCTTCACCGGCTCGTCTTTCACGCCGAGGATCGACTCACACCAAGGTGGCACGTGGCACAGCCCTGTGGGAAAGCCTCGTGGGAAAGCCTCGAGGGACAGCCTCGAGGGAAAGCCACAGATCCCTTGATCCACGTGACAGGAAGCGTGACACTACAGCTGCAGCTCGGGAGGAAAGCGCACGTGCATGCCCCCACTCGAGACGAGGCCTGACTCCCCTGGGGAGACTCAGAAGCAACCCAAGATCCATGGCAACACTGGAGAGGAATCCTCACGTTCCGGCCCCGACTCCACACAAGGACTGAGGCCCCGACATGGACGGGAGAGGAATCCCGAGAGGTCCCCTAGCAACTCGCATGGGGACTGGCCTTTCCTGAGGCCACCAGAGCGGGTCCCTGAGGTCCCCGTCGTAACTCGAGAAGACCTGCCGCAACTCGAGAAAATCCAGGAGGTTCTCCCCTCCAGGCGAGATGAGGCCCATTTCCGCTGAGGCGTCTCGAGGCTGATCACACCTCACCTATGGAACTTCGAAAGGGTCCTTCACACCCTTGGTGCAAATCAAGAAGTTCCCCGACATACCCGTCTCCACTCGAGAGGAATCACGAGGGTCCCGCCCACATCCAGAGGAGCCCCGTTTCCGCCTCGTAGCTCGAGATGAGGGATCCTTTCCCCGCTTCGTCGGGAAAGAGTTCCCGGCGTTCCTGTCGCATCTCAAGAGGAGGCCCTCTCAACAGGAACGGCGAGAGGAACTCCAGGGTCGTGCCACCATTCCAAGAGTCCCCCAGATGTCTCAGTCCATTCCAGAGGAACCTCTTTTCCCTTCACCGGCTCGTCTTTCACGCCGAGGATCGACTCACACCAAAGTGGCACGTGGCACAGCCCTGTGGGAAAGCCTCATGGGAAAGCCTCGAGGAACAGCCTCGAGGGAAAGCCACAGATCCCTTGATCCACCTGACAGGAAGCGTGACACTACAGCTGCAGCTCGGGAGGAAAGCGCACGTGCATGCCCCCACTCGAGACGAGGCCTGACTCCCCTGGGGAGACTCAGAAGCACCCCAAGATCCATGGCAACACTGGAGAGGAATCCTCAGGTTCCGGCCCCGACTCCACACAAGGACTGAGGCCCCGGCATGGACGGGAGAGGAATCCCGAGAGGTCCCCTAGCAACTCGCATTGGGACTGGCCTTTCCTGAGGCCACCAGAGCGGGTCCCTGAGGTCCCCGTCGTAACTCGAGAAGACCTGCCGCAACTCGAGAAAATCCAGGAGGTTCTCCCCTCCAGGCGAGATGAGGCCCATTTCCGCTGAGGCGTCTCGAGGCTGATCACACCTCACCTCTGGAACTTCGAAAGGGTCCTTCACACCCTTGGTGCAAATCAAGAAGTTCCCCGACATACCCGTCTCCACTCGACAGGAATCACGTGGGTCCCGCCCACATCCAGAGGAGTCCCGTTTCCGCCTCGTAGCTCGAGATGAGGGATCCTTTCCCCGCTTCGTCGGGAAAGAGTTCCCGGCGTTCCCGTCGCATCTCAAGAGGAGGCCCTCTCAACAGGAACGGCGAGAGGAACTCCAGGGTCGTGCCACCATTCCAAGAGTCCCCCAGATGTCTCAGTCCATTCCAGAGGAACCTCTTTTCCCTTCACCGGCTCGTCTTTCACGCCGAGGATCGACTCACACCAAGGTGGCACGTGGCACAGCCCTGTGGGAAAGCCTCGTGGGAAAGCCTCGAGGGACAGCCTCGAGGGAAAGCCACAGATCCCTTGATCCACGTGACAGGAAGGGTGACACCACAGCTGCAGCTCGGGAGGAAAGCGCACGTGCATGCCCCCACTCGAGACGAGGCCTGACTCCCCTGGGGAGACTCAGAAGCAGCCCAAGATCCATGGCAACACTGGAGAGGAATCCTCAGGTTCCGGCCCCGACTCCACACAAGGACTGAGGCCCCGGCATGGACGAGAGAGGAATCCCGAGAGGTCCCCTAGCAACTCGCATGGGGACTGGCCTTTCCTGAGGCCACCAGAGCGGGTCCCTCAGGTCCCCTTCGTAACTCGAGAAGACCTGCCGCAACTCGAGAAAATCCAGGAGGTTCTCCCCTCCAGGCGAGATGAGGCCCATTTCCACTGAGGCGTCTCGAGGCTGATCACACCTCACCTCTGGAACTTCGAAAGGGTCCTTCACACCCTTGGTGCAAATCAAGAAGTTCCCCGACATACCCGTCTCCACTCGAGAGGAATCACGAGGGTCCCGCCCACATCTAGAGGAGCCCCGTTTCCGCCTCTTAGCTCGAGATGAGGGATCCTTTCCCTGCTTCGTCGGGAAAGAGTTCCCGGCGTTCCCGTCGCATCTCAAGAGGAGGCCCTCTCAACAGGAACGGCGAGAGGAACTCCAGGGTCGTGCCACCATTCCAAGAGTCCCCCAGATGTCTCAGTCCATTCCAGAGGAACCTCTTTCCCTTCACCGGCTCGTCTTTCACGCCGAGGATCGACTCACACCAAAGTGGCACGTGGCACAGCCCTGTGGGAAAGCCTCGTGGGAAAGCCTCGAGGGACAGCCTCGAAGGAAAGCCACAGATCCCTTGATCCACGTGACAGGAAGCGTGACACTACTGCTGCAGCTCGGGAGGAAAGCGCACGTGCATGCCCCCATTCGAGACGAGGCCTGACTCCCCTGGGGAGACTCAGAAGCACCCCAAGATCCATGGCAACACTGGAGAGGAATCCTCAGGTTCCGGCCCCGACTCCACACAAGGACTGAGGCCCCGGCATGGACGGGAGAGGATTCCCGAGAGGTCCCCTAGCAACTCGCATGGGGACTGGCCTTTCCTGAGGCCACCAGAGCGGGTCCCTGAGGTCCCCGTCGTAACTCGAGAAGACCTGCCACAACTCGAGAAAATCCAGGAGGTTCTCCCCTCCAGGCGAGATGAGGCCCATTTCCGCTGAGGCGTCTCGAGGCTGATCACACCTCACCTCTGGAACTTCGAAAGGGTCCTTCACACCCTTGGTGCAAATCAAGAAGTTCCCCGACATACCCGTCTCCACTCGAGAGGAATCACGAGGGTCCCGCCCACATCCAGAGGAGCCCCGTTTCCGCCTCGTAGCTCGAGATGAGGGATCCTTTCCCCGCTTCGTCGGGAAAGAGTTCCCGGCGTTCCCGTCGCATCTCAAGAGGAGGCCCTCTCAACAGGAACGGCGAGAGGAACTCCAGGGTCGTGCCACCATTCCAAGAGTCCCCCAGATGTCTCAGTCCATTCCAGAGGAACCTCTTTTCCCTTCACCGGCTCGTCTTTCACGCCGAGGATCGACTCACACCAAAGTGGCACGTGGCACAGCCCTGTGGGAAAGCCTCATGGGAAAGCCTCGAGGAACAGCCTCGAGGGAAAGCCACAGATCCCTTGATCCACCTGACAGGAAGCGTGACACTTCAGCTGCAGCTCGGGAGGAAAGCGCACGTGCATGCCCCCACTCGAGACGAGGCCTGACTCCCTGGGGAGACTCAGAAGCACCCCAAGATCCATGGCAACACTGGAGAGGAATCCTCAGGTTCCGGCCCCGACTCACACAAGGACTGAGGCCCCGGCATGGACGGGAGAGGAATCCCGAGAGGTCCCCTAGCAACTCGCATTGGACTGGCCTTTCCTGAGGCCACCAGAGCGGGTCCCTGAGGTCCCCGTCGTAACTCTAGAAGACCTGCCGCAACTCGAGAAAATCCAGGAGGTTCTCCCCTCCAGGCGAGATGAGGCCCATTTCCGCTGAGGCGTCTCGAGGCTGATGATCACACCTCACCTCTGGAACTTCGAAAGGGTCCTTCACACCCTTGGTGCAAATCAAGAAGTTCCCCGACATACCCGTCTCCACTCGACAGGAATCACGAGGGTCCCGCCCACATCCAGAGGAGCCCCGTTTCCGCCTCGTAGCTCGAGATGAGGGATCCTTTCCCCGCTTCGTCGGGAAAGAGTTCCCGGCGTTCCCGTCGCATCTCAAGAGGAGGCCCTCTCAACAGGAACGGCGAGAGGAACTCCAGGGTCGTGCCACCATTCCAAGAGTCCCCCAGATGTCTCAGTCCATTCCAGAGGAACCTCTTTTCCCTTCACCGGCTCGTCTTTCACGCCGAGGATCGACTCACACCAAGGTGGCACGTGGCACAGCCCTGTGGGAAAGCCTCGTGGGAAAGCCTCGAGGGACAGCCTCGAGGGAAAGCCACAGATCCCTTGATCCACGTGACAGGAAGCGTGACACTACAGCTGCAGCTCGGGAGGAAAGCGCACGTGCATGCCCCCACTCGAGACGAGGCCTGACTCCCCTGGGGAGACTCAGAAGCACCCCAAGATCCATGGCAACACTGGAGAGGAATCCTCACGTTCCGGCCCCGACTCCACACAAGGACTGAGGCCCCGGCATGGACGGGAGAGGAATCCCGAGAGGTCCCCTAGCAACTCGCATGGGGACTGGCCTTTCCTGAGGCCACCAGAGCGGGTCCCTGAGGTCCCCGTCGTAACTCGAGAAGACCTGCCGCAACTCGAGAAAATCCAGGAGGTTCTCCCCTCCAGGCGAGATGAGGCCCATTTCCGCTGAGGCGTCTCGAGGCTGATCACACGTCACCTCTGGAACTTCGAAAGAGTCCTTCACACCCTTGGTGCAAATCAAGAAGTTCCCCGACATACCCGTGTCCACTCGAGAGTAATCACGAGGGTCCCGCCCACATCCAGAGGAGCCCCGTTTCCGCCTCGTAGCTCGAGATGAGGGATCCTTTCCCCGCTTCGTCGGGAAAGAGTTCCCGGCGTTCCCGACGCATCTCAAGAGGAGGCCCTCTCAACAGGAACGGCGAGAGGAACTCCAGGGTCGTGCCACCATTCCAAGAGTCCCCCAGATGTCTCAGTCCATTCCAGAGGAACCTCTTTTCCCTTCACTGGCTCGTCTTTCACGCCGAAGATCGACTCACACCAAAGTGGCACGTGGCACAGCCCTGTGGGAAAGCCTCATGGGAAAGCCTCGAGGGACAGCCTCGAGGGAAAGCCACAGATCCCTTGATCCACGTGACAGGAAGGGTGACACCACAGTTGCAGCTCGGGAGGAAAGCGCACGTGCATGCCCCCACTCGAGACGAGGCCTGACTCCCCTGGGGAGACTCAGAAGCACCCCAAGATCCATGGCAACACTGGAGAGGAATCCTCAGGTTCCGGCCCCGACTCCACACAAGGACTGAGGCCCCGGCATGGACGGGAGAGGAATCCCGAGAGGTCCCCTAGCAACTCGCATTGGGACTGGCCTTTCCTGAGGCCACCAGAGCGGGTCCCTGAGGTCCCCGTCGTAACTCGAGAAGACCTCCCGCAACTCGAGAAAATCCAGGAGGTTCTCCCCTCCAGGCGAGATGAGGCCCATTTCCGCTGAGGCGTCTCGAGGCTGATCACACCTCACCTCTGGAACTTCGAAAGGGTCCTTCACACCCTTGGTGCAAATCAAGAAGTTCCCCGACATACCCGTCTCCACTCGACAGGAATCACGTGGGTCCCGCCCACATCCAGAGGAGTCCCGTTTCCGCCTCGTAGCTCGAGATGAGGGATCCTTTCCCCGCTTCGTCGGGAAAGAGTTCCCGGCGTTCCCGTCGCATCTCAAGAGGAGGCCCTCTCAACAGGAACGGCGAGAGGAACTCCAGGGTCGTGCCACCATTCCAAGAGTCCCCCAGATGTCTCAGTCCATTCCAGAGGAACCTCTTTTCCCTTCACCGGCTCGTCTTTCACGCCGAGGATCGACTCACACCAAGGTGGCACGTGGCACAGCCCTGTGGGAAAGCCTCGTGGGAAAGCCTCGAGGGACAGCCTCGAGGGAAAGCCACAGATCCCTTGATCCACGTGACAGGAAGGGTGACACCACAGCTGCAGCTCGGGAGGAAAGCGCACGTGCATGCCCCCACTCGAGACGAGGCCTGACTCCCCTGGGGAGACTCAGAAGCAGCCCAAGATCCATGGCAACACTGGAGAGGAATCCTCAGGTTCCGGCCCCGACTCCACACAAGGACTGAGGCCCCGGCATGGACGAGAGAGGAATCCCGAGAGGTTCCCTAGCAACTCGCATGGGGACTGGCCTTTCCTGAGGCCACCAGAGCGGGTCCCTCAGGTCCCCTTCGTAACTCGAGAAGACCTGCCGCAACTCGAGAAAATCCAGGAGGTTCTCCCCTCCAGGCGAGATGAGGCCCATTTCCGCTGAGGCGTCTCGAGGCTGATCACACCTCACCTCTGGAACTTCGAAAGGGTCCTTCACACCCTTGGTGCAAATCAAGAAGTTCCCCGACATACCCGTCTCCACTCGAGAGGAATCACGAGGGTCCCGCCCACATCTAGAGGAGCCCCGTTTCCGCCTCTTAGCTCGAGATGAGGGATCCTTTCCCTGCTTCGTCGGGAAAGAGTTCCCGGCGTTCCCGTCGCATCTCAAGAGGAGGCCCTCTCAACAGGAACGGCGAGAGGAACTCCAGGGTCGTGCCACCATTCCAAGAGTCCCCCAGATGTCTCAGTCCATTCCAGAGGAACCTCTTTCCCTTCACCGGCTCGTCTTTCACGCCGAGGATCGACTCACACCAAAGTGGCACGTGGCACAGCCCTGTGGGAAAGCCTCGTGGGAAAGCCTCGAGGGACAGCCTCGAAGGAAAGCCACAGATCCCTTGATCCACGTGACAGGAAGCGTGACACTACTGCTGCAGCTCGGGAGGAAAGCGCACGTGCATGCCCCCATTCGAGACGAGGCCTGACTCCCCTGGGGAGACTCAGAAGCACCCCAAGATCCATGGCAACACTGGAGAGGAATCCTCAGGTTCCGGCCCCGACTCCACACAAGGACTGAGGCCCCGGCATGGACGGGAGAGGATTCCCGAGAGGTCCCCTAGCAACTCGCATGGGGACTGGCCTTTCCTGAGGCCACCAGAGCGGGTCCCTGAGGTCCCCGTCGTAACTCGAGAAGACCTGCCACAACTCGAGAAAATCCAGGAGGTTCTCCCCTCCAGGCGAGATGAGGCCCATTTCCGCTGAGGCGTCTCGAGGCTGATCACACCTCACCTCTGGAACTTCGAAAGGGTCCTTCACACCCTTGGTGCAAATCAAGAAGTTCCCCGACATACCCGTCTCCACTCGAGAGGAATCACGAGGGTCCCGCCCACATCCAGAGGAGCCCCGTTTCCGCCTCGTAGCTCGAGATGAGGGATCCTTTCCCCGCTTCGTCGGGAAAGAGTTCCCGGCGTTCCCGTCGCATCTCAAGAGGAGGCCCTCTCAACAGGAACGGCGAGAGGAACTCCAGGGTCGTGCCACCATTCCAAGAGTCCCCCAGATGTCTCAGTCCATTCCAGAGGAACCTCTTTTCCCTTCACCGGCTCGTCTTTCACGCCGAGGATCGACTCACACCAAAGTGGCACGTGGCACAGCCCTGTGGGAAAGCCTCATGGGAAAGCCTCGAGGAACAGCCTCGAGGGAAAGCCACAGATCCCTTGATCCACCTGACAGGAAGCGTGACACTACAGCTGCAGCTCGGGAGGAAAGCGCACGTGCATGCCCCCACTCGAGACGAGGCCTGACTCCCCTGGGGAGACTCAGAAGCACCCCAAGATCCATGGCAACACTGGAGAGGAATCCTCAGGTTCCGGCCCCGACTCCACACAAGGACTGAGGCCCCGGCATGGACGGGAGAGGAATCCCGAGAGGTCCCCTAGCAACTCGCATTGGGACTGGCCTTTCCTGAGGCCACCAGAGCGGGTCCCTGAGGTCCCCGTCGTAACTCGAGAAGACCTGCCGCAACTCGAGAAAATCCAGGAGGTTCTCCCCTCCAGGCGAGATGAGGCCCATTTCCGCTGAGGCGTCTCGAGGCTGATCACACCTCACCTCTGGAACTTCGAAAGGGTCCTTCACACCCTTGGTGCAAATCAAGAAGTTCCCCGACATACCCGTCTCCACTCGACAGGAATCACGAGGGTCCCGCCCACATCCAGAGGAGCCCCGTTTCCGCCTCGTAGCTCGAGATGAGGGATCCTTTCCCCGCTTCGTCGGGAAAGAGTTCCCGGCGTTCCCGTCGCATCTCAAGAGGAGGCCCTCTCAACAGGAACGGCGAGAGGAACTCCAGGGTCGTGCCACCATTCCAAGAGTCCCCCAGATGTCTCAGTCCATTCCAGAGGAACCTCTTTTCCCTTCACCGGCTCGTCTTTCACGCCGAGGATCGACTCACACCAAGGTGGCACGTGGCACAGCCCTGTGGGAAAGCCTCGTGGGAAAGCCTCGAGGGACAGCCTCGAGGGAAAGCCACAGATCCCTTGATCCACGTGACAGGAAGCGTGACACTACAGCTGCAGCTCGGGAGGAAAGCGCACGTGCATGCCCCCACTCGAGACGAGGCCTGACTCCCCTGGGGAGACTCAGAAGCACCCCAAGATCCATGGCAACACTGGAGAGGAATCCTCACGTTCCGGCCCCGACTCCACACAAGGACTGAGGCCCCGGCATGGACGGGAGAGGAATCCCGAGAGGTCCCCTAGCAACTCGCATGGGGACTGGCCTTTCCTGAGGCCACCAGAGCGGGTCCCTGAGGTCCCCGTCGTAACTCGAGAAGACCTGCCGCAACTCGAGAAAATCCAGGAGGTTCTCCCCTCCAGGCGAGATGAGGCCCATTTCCGCTGAGGCGTCTCGAGGCTGATCACACGTCACCTCTGGAACTTCGAAAGAGTCCTTCACACCCTTGGTGCAAATCAAGAAGTTCCCCGACATACCCGTGTCCACTCGAGAGTAATCACGAGGGTCCCGCCCACATCCAGAGGAGCCCCGTTTCCGCCTCGTAGCTCGAGATGAGGGATCCTTTCCCCGCTTCGTCGGGAAAGAGTTCCCGGCGTTCCCGACGCATCTCAAGAGGAGGCCCTCTCAACAGGAACGGCGAGAGGAACTCCAGGGTCGTGCCACCATTCCAAGAGTCCCCCAGATGTCTCAGTCCATTCCAGAGGAACCTCTTTTCCCTTCACTGGCTCGTCTTTCACGCCGAAGATCGACTCACACCAAAGTGGCACGTGGCACAGCCCTGTGGGAAAGCCTCATGGGAAAGCCTCGAGGGACAGCCTCGAGGGAAAGCCACAGATCCCTTGATCCACGTGACAGGAAGGGTGACACCACAGTTGCAGCTCGGGAGGAAAGCGCACGTGCATGCCCCCACTCGAGACGAGGCCTGACTCCCCTGGGGAGACTCAGAAGCAGCCCAAGATCCATGGCAACACTGGAGAGGAATCCTCAGGTTCCGGCCCCGACTCCACACAAGGACTGAGGCCCCGGCATGGACGAGAGAGGAATCCCGAGAGGTCCCCTAGCAACTCGCATGGGGACTGGCCTTTCCTGAGGCCACCAGAGCGGGTCCCTCAGGTCCCCTTCGTAACTCGAGAAGACCTGCCGCAACTCGAGAAAATCCAGGAGGTTCTCCCCTCCAGGCGAGATGAGGCCCATTTCCGCTGAGGCGTCTCGAGGCTGATCACACCTCACCTCTGGAACTTCGAAAGGATCCTTCACACCCTTGGGGCAAATCAAGAAGTTCCCCGACATACCCGTCTCCACTCGAGAGGAATCACGAGGGTCCCGCCCACATCCAGAGGAGCCCCGTTTCCGCCTCGTAGCTCGAGATGAGGGATCCTTTCCCCGCTTCGTCGGGAAAGAGTTCCCGGCGTTCCCGTCGCATCTCAAGAGGAGGCCCTCTCAACAGGGACGACGAGAGGAACTCCAGGGTCGTGCCACCATTCCAAGAGTCCCCCAGATGTCTCAGTCCATTCCAGAGGAACCTCTTTTCCCTTCACTGGCTCGTCTTTCACACCGAGAATCGACTCACACCAAAGTGGCACGTGGCACAGCCCTGTGGGAAAGCCTCATGGGAAAGCCTCGAGGGACAGCCTCGAGGGAAAGCCACAGATCCCTTGATCCACGTGACAGGAAGCGTGACACTACAGCTGCAGCTCGGGAGGAAAGCGCACGTGCATGTCCCCACTCGAGACGAGGCCTGACTCCCCTGGGGAGATTCAGAAGCACCCCAAGATCCATGGCAACACTGGAGAGGAATCCTCAGGTTCCGGCCCCGACTCCACACAAGGACTGAGGCCCCGGCAAGGACGGGAGAGGAATCCCGAGAGGTCCCCTAGCAACTCGCATGGGGACTGGCCTTTCCTGAGGCCACCAGAGCGGGTCCCTGAGGTCCCCGTCGTAACTCGAGAAGACCTGCCGCAACTCGAGAAAATCCAGGAGGTTCTCCCCTCCAGGCGAGATGAGGCCCATTTCCGCTGAGGCGTCTCGAGGCTGATCACACCTCACCTATGGAACTTCGAAAGGGTCCTTCACACCCTTGGTGCAAATCAAGAAGTTCCCCGACATACCGGTCTCCACTCGAGAGGAATCACGAGGGTCCCGCCCACATCCAGAGGAGCCCCGTTTCCGCGTCGTAGCTCGAGATGAGGGATCCTTTCCCCGCTTCGTCGGGAAAGAGTTCCCGGCGTTCCCGTCGCATCTCAAGAGGAGGCCCTCTCAACAGGAACGGCGAGAGGAACTCCAGGGTCGTGCCACCATTCCAAGAGTCCCCCAGATGTCTCAGTCCATTCCAGAGGAACCTCTTTTCCCTTCACCGGCTCGTCTTTCACGCCGAGGATCGACTCACACCAAAGTGGCACGTGGCACAGCCCTGTGGGAAAGCCTCATGGGAAAGCCTCGAGGGACAGCCTCGAGGGAAAGCCACAGATCCCTTGATCCACGTGACAGGAAGCGTGACACTACAGCTGCAGCTCGGGAGGAAAGCGCACGTGCATGCCCCCACTCGAGACGAGGCCTGACTCCCCTGGGGAGACTCAGAAGCACCCCAAGATCCATGGCAACACTGGAGAGGAATCCTCAGGTTCCGGCCCCGACTCCACACAAGGACTGAGGCCCCGGCATGGACGGGAGAGGAATCCCGAGAGGTCCCCTAGCAACTCGCATGGGGACTGGCCTTTCCTGAGGCCACCAGAGCGGGTCCCTGAGGTCCCCGTCGTAACTCGAGAAGACCTGCCACAACTCGAGAAAATCCAGGAGGTTCTCCCCTCCAGGCGAGATGAGGCCCATTTCCGCTGAGGCGTCTCGAGGCTGATCACACCTCACCTATGGAACTTCGAAAGGGTCCTTCACACCCTTGGTGCAAATCAAGAAGTTCCCCGACATACCCGTCTCCACTCGAGAGGAATCACGAGGGTCCCGCCCACATCCAGAGGAGCCCCGTTTCCGCCTCGTAGCTCGAGATGAGGGATCCTTTCCCCGCTTCGTCGGGAAAGAATTCCCGGCGTTCCCGTCGCATCTCAAGAGGAGGCCCTCTCAACAGGAACGGCGAGAGGAACTCCAGGGTCGTGCCACCATTCCAAGAGTCCCCCAGATGTCTCAGTCCATTCCAGAGGAACCTCTTTTCCCTTCACCGGCTCGTCTTTCACGCCGAGGATCGACTCACACCAAAGTGGCACGTGGCACAGCCCTGTGGGAAAGCCTCATGGGAAAGCCTCGAGGGACAGCCTCGAGGGAAAGCCACAGATCCCTTGATCCACCTGACAGGAAGCGTGACACTACAGCTGCAGCTCGGGAGGAAAGCGCACGTGCATGCCCCCACTCGAGACGAGGCCTGACTCCCCTGGGGAGACTCAGAAGCATCCCAAGATCCATGGCAACACTGGAGAGGAATCCTCAGGTTCCGGCCCCGACTCCACACAAGGACTGAGGCCCCGGCATGGACGGGAGAGGAATCCCGAGAGGTCCCCTAGCAACTCGCATGGGGACTGGCCTTTCCTGAGGCCACCAGAGCGGGTCCCTGAGGTCCCCGTCGTAACTCGAGAAGACCTGCCGCAACTCGAGAAAATCCAGGAGGTTCTCCCCTCCAGGCGAGATGAGGCCCATTTCCGCTGAGGCGTCTCGAGGCTGATCACACCTCACCTCTGGAACTTTGAAAGGGTCCTTCACACCCTTGGTGCAAATCAAGAAGTTCCCCGACATACCCGTCTCCACTCGACAGGAATCACGAGGGTCCCGCCCATATCCAGAGGAGCCCCGTTTCCGCCTCGTAGCTCGAGATGAGGGATCCTTTCCCTGCTTCGTCGGGAAAGAGTTCCCGGCGTTCCCGTCGCATCTGAAGAGGAGGCCCTCTCAACAGGAACGGCGAGAGGAACTCCAGGGTCGTGCCACCATTCCAAGAGTCCCCCAGATGTCTCAGTCCATTCCAGAGGAACCTCTTTCCCTTCACCGGCTCGTCTTTCACGCCGAGGATCGACTCACACCAAGGTGGCACGTGGCACAGCCCTGTGGGAAAGCCTCGTGGGAAAGCCTCGAGGGACAGCCTCGAAGGAAAGCCACAGATCCCTTGATCCACGTGACAGGAAGCGTGACACTACTGCTGCAGCTCGGGAGGAAAGCGCACGTGCATGCCCCCATTCGAGACGAGGCCTGACTCCCCTGGGGAGACTCAGAAGCACCCCAAGATCCATGGCAACACTGGAGAGGAATCCTCAGGTTCCGGCCCCGACTCCACACAAGGACTGAGGCCCCGGCATGGACGGGAGAGGAATCCCGAGAGGTCCCCTAGCAACTCGCATGGGGACTGGCCTTTCCTGAGGCCACCAGAGCGGGTCCCTGAGGTCCCCGTCGTAACTCGAGAAGACCTGCCGCAACTCGAGAAAATCCAGGAGGTTCTCCCCTCCAGGCGAGATGAGGCCCATTTCCGCTGAGGCGTCTCGAGGCTGATCACACCTCACCTCTGGAACTTCGAAAGGATCCTTCACACCCTTGGGGCAAATCAAGAAGTTCCCCGACATACCCGTCTCCACTCGAGAGGAATCACGAGGGTCCCGCCCACATCCAGAGGAGCCCCGTTTCCGCGTCGTAGCTCGAGATGAGGGATCCTTTCCCCGCTTCGTCGGGAAAGAGCTCCCGGCGTTCCCGTCGCATCTCAAGAGGAGGCCCTCTCAACAGGAACGGCGAGAGGAACTCCAGGGTCGTGCCACCATTCCAAGAGTCCCCCAGATGTCTCAGTCCATTCCAGAGGAACCTCTTTTCCCTTCACCGGCTCGTCTTTCACGCCGAGGATCGACTCACACCAAAGTGGCACGTGGCACAGCCCTGTGGGAAAGCCTCATGGGAAAGCCTCGAGGAACAGCCTCGAGGGAAAGCCACAGATCCCTTGATCCACCTGACAGGAAGCGTGACACTACAGCTGCAGCTCGGGAGGAAAGCGCACGTGCATGCCCCCACTCGAGACGAGGCCTGACTCCCCTGGGGAGACTCAGAAGCACCCCAAGATCCATGGCAACACTGGAGAGGAATCCTCAGTTTCCGGCCCCGACTCCACACAAGGACTGAGGCCCCGGCATGGACGGGAGAGGAATCCCGAGAGGTCCCCTAGCAACTCGCATGGGGACTGGCCTTTCCTGAGGCCACCAGAGCGGGTCCCTGAGGTCCCCGTCGTAACTCGAGAAGACCTGCCGCAACTCGAGAAAATCCAGGAGGTTCTCCCCTCCAGGCGAGATGAGGCCCATTTCCGCTGAGGCGTCTCGAGGCTGATCACACCTCACCTCTGGAACTTCGAAAGGATCCTTCACACCCTTGGGGCAAATCAAGAAGTTCCCCGACATACCCGTCTCCACTCGAGAGGAATCACGAGGGTCCCGCCCACATCCAGAGGAGCCCCGTTTCCGCCTCGTAGCTCGAGATGAGGGATCCTTTCCCCGCTTCGTCGGGAAAGAGTTCCCGGCGTTCCCGTCGCATCTCAAGAGGAGGCCCTCTCAACAGGGACGACGAGAGGAACTCCAGGGTCGTGCCACCATTCCAAGAGTCCCCCAGATGTCTCAGTCCATTCCAGAGGAACCTCTTTTCCCTTCACTGGCTCGTCTTTCACACCGAGAATCGACTCACACCAAAGTGGCACGTGGCACAGCCCTGTGGGAAAGCCTCATGGGAAAGCCTCGAGGGACAGCCTCGAGGGAAAGCCACAGATCCCTTGATCCACGTGACAGGAAGCGTGACACTACAGCTGCAGCTCGGGAGGAAAGCGCACGTGCATGTCCCCACTCGAGACGAGGCCTGACTCCCCTGGGGAGATTCAGAAGCACCCCAAGATCCATGGCAACACTGGAGAGGAATCCTCAGGTTCCGGCCCCGACTCCACACAAGGACTGAGGCCCCGGCAAGGACGGGAGAGGAATCCCGAGAGGTCCCCTAGCAACTCGCATGGGGACTGGCCTTTCCTGAGGCCACCAGAGCGGGTCCCTGAGGTCCCCGTCGTAACTCGAGAAGACCTGCCGCAACTCGAGAAAATCCAGGAGGTTCTCCCCTCCAGGCGAGATGAGGCCCATTTCCGCTGAGGCGTCTCGAGGCTGATCACACCTCACCTATGGAACTTCGAAAGGGTCCTTCACACCCTTGGTGCAAATCAAGAAGTTCCCCGACATACCGGTCTCCACTCGAGAGGAATCACGAGGGTCCCGCCCACATCCAGAGGAGCCCCGTTTCCGCGTCGTAGCTCGAGATGAGGGATCCTTTCCCCGCTTCGTCGGGAAAGAGTTCCCGGCGTTCCCGTCGCATCTCAAGAGGAGGCCCTCTCAACAGGAACGGCGAGAGGAACTCCAGGGTCGTGCCACCATTCCAAGAGTCCCCCAGATGTCTCAGTCCATTCCAGAGGAACCTCTTTTCCCTTCACCGGCTCGTCTTTCACGCCGAGGATCGACTCACACCAAAGTGGCACGTGGCACAGCCCTGTGGGAAAGCCTCATGGGAAAGCCTCGAGGGACAGCCTCGAGGGAAAGCCACAGATCCCTTGTTCCACGTGACAGGAAGCGTGACACTACAGCTGCAGCTCGGGAGGAAAGCGCACGTGCATGCCCCCACTCGAGACGAGGCCTGACTCCCCTGGGGAGACTCAGAAGCACCCCAAGATCCATGGCAACACTGGAGAGGAATCCTCAGGTTCCGGCCCCGACTCCACACAAGGACTGAGGCCCCGGCATGGACGGGAGAGGAATCCCGAGAGGTCCCCTAGCAACTCGCATGGGGACTGGCCTTTCCTGAGGCCACCAGAGCGGGTCCCTGAGGTCCCCGTCGTAACTCGAGAAGACCTGCCACAACTCGAGAAAATCCAGGAGGTTCTCCCCTCCAGGCGAGATGAGGCCCATTTCCGCTGAGGCGTCTCGAGGCTGATCACACCTCACCTATGGAACTTCGAAAGGGTCCTTCACACCCTTGGTGCAAATCAAGAAGTTCCCCGACATACCCGTCTCCACTCGAGAGGAATCACGAGGGTCCCGCCCACATCCAGAGGAGCCCCGTTTCCGCCTCGTAGCTCGAGATGAGGGATCCTTTCCCCGCTTCGTCGGGAAAGAGTTCCCGGCGTTCCCGTCGCATCTCAAGAGGAGGCCCTCTCAACAGGAACGGCGAGAGGAACTCCAGGGTCGTGCCACCATTCCAAGAGTCCCCCAGATGTCTCAGTCCATTCCAGAGGAACCTCTTTTCCCTTCACCGGCTCGTCTTTCACGCCGAGGATCGACTCACACCAAAGTGGCACGTGGCACAGCCCTGTGGGAAAGCCTCATGGGAAAGCCTCGAGGGACAGCCTCGAGGGAAAGCCACAGATCCCTTGATCCACCTGACAGGAAGCGTGACACTACAGCTGCAGCTCGGGAGGAAAGCGCACGTGCATGCCCCCACTCGAGACGAGGCCTGACTCCCCTGGGGAGACTCAGAAGCACCCCAAGATCCATGGCAACACTGGAGAGGAATCCTCAGGTTCCGGCCCCGACTCCACACAAGGACTGAGGCCCCGGCATGGACGGGAGAGGAATCCCGAGAGGTCCCCTAGCAACTCGCATGGGGACTGGCCTTTCCTGAGGCCACCAGAGCGGGTCCCTGAGGTCCCCGTCGTAACTCGAGAAGACCTGCCGCAACTCGAGAAAATCCAGGAGGTTCTCCCCTCCAGGCGAGATGAGGCCCATTTCCGCTGAGGCGTCTCGAGGCTGATCACACCTCACCTCTGGAACTTTGAAAGGGTCCTTCACACCCTTGGTGCAAATCAAGAAGTTCCCCGACATACCCGTCTCCACTCGACAGGAATCACGAGGGTCCCGCCCATATCCAGAGGAGCCCCGTTTCCGCCTCGTAGCTCGAGATGAGGGATCCTTTCCCTGCTTCGTCGGGAAAGAGTTCCCGGCGTTCCCGTCGCATCTGAAGAGGAGGCCCTCTCAACAGGAACGGCGAGAGGAACTCCAGGGTCGTGCCACCATTCCAAGAGTCCCCCAGATGTCTCAGTCCATTCCAGAGGAACCTCTTTCCCTTCACCGGCTCGTCTTTCACGCCGAGGATCGACTCACACCAAGGTGGCACGTGGCACAGCCCTGTGGGAAAGCCTCGTGGGAAAGCCTCGAGGGACAGCCTCGAAGGAAAGCCACAGATCCCTTGATCCACGTGACAGGAAGCGTGACACTACTGCTGCAGCTCGGGAGGAAAGCGCACGTGCATGCCCCCATTCGAGACGAGGCCTGACTCCCCTGGGGAGACTCAGAAGCACCCCAAGATCCATGGCAACACTGGAGAGGAATCCTCAGGTTCCGGCCCCGACTCCACACAAGGACTGAGGCCCCGGCATGGACGGGAGAGGAATCCCGAGAGGTCCCCTAGCAACTCGCATGGGGACTGGCCTTTCCTGAGGCCACCAGAGCGGGTCCCTGAGGTCCCCGTCGTAACTCGAGAAGACCTGCCGCAACTCGAGAAAATCCAGGAGGTTCTCCCCTCCAGGCGAGATGAGGCCCATTTCCGCTGAGGCGTCTCGAGGCTGATCACACCTCACCTCTGGAACTTCGAAAGGATCCTTCACACCCTTGGGGCAAATCAAGAAGTTCCCCGACATACCCGTCTCCACTCGAGAGGAATCACGAGGGTCCCGCCCACATCCAGAGGAGCCCCGTTTCCGCGTCGTAGCTCGAGATGAGGGATCCTTTCCCCGCTTCGTCGGGAAAGAGTTCCCGGCGTTCCCGTCGCATCTCAAGAGGAGGCCCTCTCAACAGGAACGGCGAGAGGAACTCCAGGGTCGTGCCACCATTCCAAGAGTCCCCCAGATGTCTCAGTCCATTCCAGAGGAACCTCTTTTCCCTTCACCGGCTCGTCTTTCACGCCGAGGATCGACTCACACCAAAGTGGCACGTGGCACAGCCCTGTGGGAAAGCCTCATGGGAAAGCCTCGAGGAACAGCCTCGAGGGAAAGCCACAGATCCCTTGATCCACCTGACAGGAAGCGTGACACTACAGCTGCAGCTCGGGAGGAAAGCGCACGTGCATGCCCCCACTCGAGACGAGGCCTGACTCCCCTGGGGAGACTCAGAAGCACCCCAAGATCCATGGCAACACTGGAGAGGAATCCTCAGGTTCCGGCCCCGACTCCACACAAGGACTGAGGCCCCGGCATGGACGGGAGAGGAATCCCGAGAGGTCCCCTAGCAACTCGCATGGGGACTGGCCTTTCCTGAGGCCACCAGAGCGGGTCCCTCAGGTCCCCGTCGTAACTCGAGAAGACCTGCCGCAACTCGAGAAAATCCAGGAGGTTCTCCCCTCCAGGCGAGATGAGGCCCATTTCCGCTGAGGCGTCTCGAGGCTGATCACACCTCACCTCTGGAACTTCGAAAGGGTCCTTCACACCCTTGGTGCAAATCAAGAAGTTCCCCGACATACCCGTCTCCAATCGACAGGAATCACGAGGGTCCCGCCCACATCCAGAGGAGCCCCGTTTCCGCCTCGTAGCTCGAGATGAGGGATCCTTTCCCCGCTTCGTCGGGAAAGAGTTCCCGGCGTTCCCGTCGCATCTCAAGAGGAGGCCCTCTCAACAGGAACGGCGAGAGGAACTCCAGGGTCGTGCCACCATTCCAAGAGTCCCCCAGATGTCTCAGTCCATTCCAGAGGAACCTCTTTTCCCTTCACCGGCTCGTCTTTCACGCCGAGGATCGACTCACACCAAGGTGGCACGTGGCACAGCCCTGTGGGAAAGCCTCGTGGGAAAGCCTCGAGGGACAGCCTCGAGGGAAAGCCACAGATCCCTTGATCCACGTGACAGGAAGGGTGACACCACAGCTGCAGCTCGGGAGGAAAGCGCACGTGCATGCCCCCACTCGAGACGAGGCCTGACTCCCCTGGGGAGACTCAGAAGCACCCCAAGATCCATGGCAACACTGGAGAGGAATCCTCAGGTTCCGGCCCCGACTCCACACAAGGACTGAGGCCCCGGCATGGACGAGAGAGGAATCCCGAGAGGTCCCCTAGCAACTCGCATGGGGACTGGCCTTTCCTGAGGCCACCAGAGCGGGTCCCTCAGGTCCCCTTCGTAACTCGAGAAGACCTGCCGCAACTCGAGAAAATCCAGGAGGTTCTCCCCTCCAGGCGAGATGAGGCCCATTTCCGCTGAGGCGTCTCGAGGCTGATCACACCTCACCTCTGGAACTTCGAAAGGGTCCTTCACACCCTTGGTGCAAATCAAGAAGTTCCCCGACATACCCGTCTCCACTCGAGAGGAATCACGAGGGTCCCGCCCACATCTAGAGGAGCCCCGTTTCCGCCTCTTAGCTCGAGATGAGGGATCCTTTCCCTGCTTCGTCGGGAAAGAGTTCCCGGCGTTCCCGTCGCATCTCAAGAGGAGGCCCTCTCAACAGGAACGGCGAGAGGAACTCCAGGGTCGTGCCACCATTCCAAGAGTCCCCCAGATGTCTCAGTCCATTCCAGAGGAACCTCTTTCCCTTCACCGGCTCGTCTTTCACGCCGAGGATCGACTCACACCAAAGTGGCACGTGGCACAGCCCTGTGGGAAAGCCTCGTGGGAAAGCCTCGAGGCACAGCCTCGAAGGAAAGCCACAGATCCCTTGATCCACGTGACAGGAAGCGTGACACTACTGCTGCAGCTCGGGAGGAAAGCGCACGTGCATGCCCCCATTCGAGACGAGGCCTGACTCCCCTGGGGAGACTCAGAAGCACCCCAAGATCCATGGCAACACTGGAGAGGAATCCTCAGGTTCCGGCCCCGACTCCACACAAGGACTGAGGCCCCGGCATGGACGGGAGAGGAATCCCGAGAGGTCCCCTAGCAACTCGCATGGTGACTGGCCTTTCCTGAGGCCACCAGAGCGGGTCCCTGAGGTCCCCGTCGTAACTCGAGAAGACCTGCCGCAACTCGAGAAAATCCAGGAGGTTCTCCCCTCCAGGCGAGATGAGGCCCATTTCCGCTGAGGCGTCTCGAGGCTGATCACACCTCACCTCTGGAACTTCGAAAGGATCCTTCACACCCTTGGGGCAAATCAAGAAGTTCCCCGACATACCCGTCTCCACTCGAGAGGAATCACGAGGGTCCTGCCCACATCCAGAGGAGCCCCGTTTCCGCCTCGTAGCTCGAGATGAGGGATCCTTTCCCCGCTTCGTCGGGAAAGAGTTCCCGGCGTTCCCGTCGCATCTCAAGAGGAGGCCCTCTCAACAGGGACGACGAGAGGAACTCCAGGGTCGTGCCACCATTCCAAGAGTCCCCCAGATGTCTCAGTCCATTCCAGAGGAACCTCTTTTCCCTTCACTGGCTCGTCTTTCACACCGAGGATCGACTCACACCAAAGTGGCACGTGGCACAGCCCTGTGGGAAAGCCTCATGGGAAAGCCTCGAGGGACAGCCTCGAGGGAAAGCCACAGATCCCTTGATCCACGTGACAGGAAGCGTGACACTACAGCTGCAGTTCGGGAGGAAAGCGCACGTGCATGCCCCCACTCGAGACGAGGCCTGACTCCCCTGGGGAGATTCAGAAGCACCCCAAGATCCATGGCAACACTGGAGAGGAATCCTCAGGTTCCGGCCCCGACTCCACACAAGGACTGAGGCCCCGGCAAGGACGGGAGAGGAATCCCGAGAGGTCCCCTAGCAACTCGCATGGGGACTGGCCTTTCCTGAGGCCACCAGAGCAGGTCCCTGAGGTCCCCGTCGTAACTCGAGAAGACCTGCCGCAACTCGAGAAAATCCAGGAGGTTCTCCCCTCCAGGCGAGATGAGGCCCATTTCCGCTGAGGCGTCTCGAGGCTGATCACACCTCACCTATGGAACTTCGAAAGGGTCCTTCACACCCTTGGTGCAAATCAAGAAGTTCCCCGACATACCGGTCTCCACTCGAGAGGAATCACGAGGGTCCCGCCCACATCCAGAGGAGCCCCGTTTCCGCGTCGTAGCTCGAGATGAGGGATCCTTTCCCCGCTTCATCGGGAAAGAGTTCCCGGCGTTCCCGTCGCATCTCAAGAGGAGGCCCTCTCAACAGGAATGGCGAGAGGAACTCCAGGGTCGTGCCACCATTCCAAGAGTCCCCCAGATGTCTCAGTCCATTCCAGAGGAACCTCTTTTCCCTTCACTGGCTCGTCTTTCACGCCGAGGATCGACTCACACCAAAGTGGCACGTGGCACAGCCCTGTGGGAAAGCCTCATGGGAAAGCCTCGAGGGACAGCCTCGAGGGAAAGCCACAGATCCCTTGATCCACGTGACAGGAAGCGTGACACTACAGCTGCAGCTCGGGAGGAAAGCGCACGTGCATGCCCCCACTCGAGACGAGGCCTGACTCCCCTGGGGAGACTCAGAAGCACCCCAAGATCCATGGCAACACTGGAGAGGAATCCTCAGGTTCCGACCCCGACTCCACACAAGGACTGAGGCCCCGGCATGGACGGGAGAGGAATCCCGAGAGGTCCCCTAGCAACTCGCATGGGGACTGGCCTTTCCTGAGGCCACCAGAGCGGGTCCCTGAGGTCCGCGTCGTAACTCGAGAAGACCTGCCACAACTCGAGAAAATCCAGGAGGTTCTCCCCTCCAGGCGAGATGAGGCCCATTTCCGCTGAGGCGTCTCGAGGCTGATCACACCTCACCTCTGGAACTTCGAAAGGGTCCTTCACACCCTTGGTGCAAATCAAGAAGTTCCCCGACATACCCGTCTCCACTCGAGAGGAATCACGAGGGTCCCGCCCACATCCAGAGGAGCCCCGTTTCCGCCTCGTAGCTCGAGATGAGGGATCCTTTCCCCGCTTCGTCGGGAAAGAGTTCCCGGCGTTCCCGTCGCATCTCAAGAGGAGGCCCTCTCAACAGGAACGGCGAGAGGAACTCCAGGGTCGTGCCACCATTCCAAGAGTCCCCCAGATGTCTCAGTCCATTCCAGAGGAACCTCTTTTCCCTTCACCGGCTCGTCTTTCACGCCGAGGATCGACTCACACCAAAGTGGCACGTGGCACAGCCCTGTGGGAAAGCCTCATGGGAAAGCCTCGAGGAACAGCCTCGAGGGAAAGCCACAGATCCCTTGATCCACCTGACAGGAAGCGTGACACTACAGCTGCAGCTCGGGAGGAAAGCGCACGTGCATGCCCCCACTCGAGACGAGGCCTGACTCCCCTGGGGAGACTCAGAAGCACCCCAAGATCCATGGCAACACTGGAGAGGAATCCTCAGGTTCCGGCCCCGACTCCACACAAGGACTGAGGCCCCGGCATGGACGGGAGAGGAATCCCGAGAGGTCCCCTAGCAACTCGCATTGGGACTGGCCTTTCCTGAGGCCACCAGAGCGGGTCCCTGAGGTCCCCGTCGTAATTCGAGAAGACCTGCCGCAACTCGAGAAAATCCAGGAGGTTCTCCCCTCCAGGCGAGATGAGGCCCATTTCCGCTGAGGCGTCTCGAGGCTGATCACACCTCACCTCTGGAACTTCGAAAGGGTCCTTCACACCCTTGGTGCAAATCAAGAAGTTCCCCGACATACCCGTCTCCACTCGACAGGAATCACGAGGGTCCCGCCCACATCCAGAGGAGCCCCGTTTCCGCCTCGTAGCTCGAGATGAGGGATCCTTTCCCCGCTTCGTCGGGAAAGAGTTCCCGGCGTTCCCGTCGCATCTCAAGAGGAGGCCCTCTCAACAGGAACGGCGAGAGGAAATCCAGGGTCGTGCCACCATTCCAAGAGTCCCCCAGATGTCTCAGTCCATTCCACAGGAACCTATTTTCCCTTCACCGGCTCGTCTTTCACGCCGAGGATCGACTCACACCAAGGTGGCACGTGGCACAGCCCTGTGGGAAAGCCTCGTGGGAAAGCCTCGAGGGACAGCCTCGAGGGAAAGCCACAGATCCCTTGATCCACGTGACAGGAAGCGTGACACTACAGCTGCAGCTCGGGAGGAAAGCGCACGTGCATGCCCCCACTCGAGACGAGGCCTGACTCCCCTGGGGAGACTCAGAAGCACCCCAAGATCCATGGCAACACTGGAGAGGAATCCTCACGTTCCGGCCCCGACTCCACACAAGGACTGAGGCCCCGGCATGGACGGGAGAGGAATCCCGAGAAGTCCCCTAGCAACTCGCATGGGGACTGGCCTTTCCTGAGGCCACCAGAGCGGGTCCCTGAGGTCCCCGTCGTAACTCGAGAAGACCTGCCGCAACTCGAGAAAATCCAGGAGGTTCTCCCCTCCAGGCGAGATGAGGCCCATTTCCGCTGAGGCGTCTCGAGGCTGATCACACGTCACCTCTGGAACTTCGAAAGGGTCCTTCACACCCTTGGTGCAAATCAAGAAGTTCCCCGACATACCCGTGTCCACTCGAGAGTAATCACGAGGGTCCCGCCCACATCCAGAGGAGCCCCGTTTCCGCCTCGTAGCTCGAGATGAGGGATCCTTTCCCCGCTTCGTCGGGAAAGAGTTCCCGGCGTTCCCGACGCATCTCAAGAGGAGGCCCTCTCAACAGGAACGGCGAGAGGAACTCCAGGGTCGTGCCACCATTCCAAGAGTCCCCCAGATGTCTCAGTCCATTCCAGAGGAACCTCTTTTCCCTTCACTGGCTCGTCTTTCACGCCGAAGATCGACTCACACCAAAGTGGCACGTGGCACAGCCCTGTGGGAAAGCCTCATGGGAAAGCCTCGAGGGACAGCCTCGAGGGAAAGCCACAGATCCCTTGATCCACGTGACAGGAAGGGTGACACCACAGCTGCAGCTCGGGAGGAAAGCGCACGTGCATGCCCCCACTCGAGACGAGGCCTGACTCCCCTGGGGAGACTCAGAAGCAGCCCAAGATCCATGGCAACACTGGAGAGGAATCCTCAGGTTCCGGCCCCGACTCCACACAAGGACTGAGGCCCCGGCATGGACGAGAGAGGAATCCCGAGAGGTCCCCTAGCAACTCGCATGGGGACTGGCCTTTCCTGAGGCCACCAGAGCGGGTCCCTCAGGTCCCCTTCATAACTCGAGAAGACCTGCCGCAACTCGAGAAAATCCAGGAGGTTCTCCCCTCCAGGCGAGATGAGGCCCATTTCCGCTGAGGCGTCTCGAGGCTGATCACACCTCACCTCTGGAACTTCGAAAGGGTCCTTCACACCCTTGGTGCAAATCAAGAAGTTCCCCGACATACCGGTCTCCACTCGAGAGGAATCACGAGGGTCCCGCCCACATCCAGAGGAGCCCCGTTTCCGCCTCGTAGCTCGAGATGAGGGATCCTTTCCCCGCTTCGTCGGGAAAGAGTTCCCGGCGTTCCCGTCGCATCTCAAGAGGAGGCCCTCTCAACAGGAACGGCGAGAGGAACTCCAGGGTCGTGCCACCATTCCAAGAGTCCCCCAGATGTCTCAGTCCATTCCAGAGGAACCTCTTTTCCCTTCACCGGCTCGTCTTTCACGCCGAGGATCGACTCACACCAAAGTGGCACGTGGCACAGCCCTGTGGGAAAGCCTCATGGGAAAGCCTCGAGGGACAGCCTCGAGGGAAAGCCACAGATCCCTTGATCCACCTGACAGGAAGCGTGACACTACAGCTGCAGCTCGGGAGGAAAGCGCACGTGCATGCCCCCACTCGAGACGAGGCCTGACTCCCCTGGGGAGACTCAGAAGCACCCCAAGATCCATGGCAACACTGGAGAGGAATCCTCAGGTTCCGGCCCCGACTCCACACAAGGACTGAGGCCCCGGCATGGACGGGAGAGGAATCCCGAGAGGTCCCCTAGCAACTCGCATGGGGACTGGCCTTTCCTGAGGCCACCAGAGCGGGTCCCTGAGGTCCCCGTCGTAACTCGAGAAGACCTGCCGCAACTCGAGAAAATCCAGGAGGTTCTCCCCTCCAGGCGAGATGAGGCCCATTTCCGCTGAGGCGTCTCGAGGCTGATCACACCTCACCTCTGGAACTTCGAAAGGGTCCTTCACACCCTTGGTGCAAATCAAGAAGTTCCCCGACATACCCGTCTCCACTCGACAGGAATCACGAGGGTCCCGCCCATATCCAGAGGAGCCCCGTTTCCGCCTCGTAGCTCGAGATGAGGGATCCTTTCCCTGCTTCGTCGGGAAAGAGTTCCCGGCGTTCCCGTCGCATCTGAAGAGGAGGCCCTCTCAACAGGAACGGCGAGAGGAACTCCAGGGTCGTGCCACCATTCCAAGAGTCCCCCAGATGTCTCAGTCCATTCCAGAGGAACCTCTTTCCCTTCACCGGCTCGTCTTTCACGCCGAGGATCGACTCACACCAAGGTGGCACGTGGCACAGCCCTGTGGGAAAGCCTCGTGGGAAAGCCTCGAGGGACAGCCTCGAAGGAAAGCCACAGATCCCTTGATCCACGTGACAGGAAGCGTGACACTACTGCTGCAGCTCGGGAGGAAAGCGCACGTGCAAGCCCCCATTCGAGACGAGGCCTGACTCCCCTGGGGAGACTCAGAAGCACCCCAAGATCCATGGCAACACTGGAGAGGAATCCTCAGGTTCCGGCCCCGACTCCACACAAGGACTGAGGCCCCGGCATGGACGGGAGAGGAATCCCGAGAGGTCCCCTAGCAACTCGCATGGGGACTGGCCTTTCCTGAGGCCACCAGAGCGGGTCCCTGAGGTCCCCGTCGTAACTCGAGAAGACCTGCCGCAACTCGAGAAAATCCAGGAGGTTCTCCCCTCCAGGCGAGATGAGGCCCATTTCCGCTGAGGCGTCTCGAGGCTGATCACACCTCACCTCTGGAACTTCGAAAGGATCCTTCACACCCTTGGGGCAAATCAAGAAGTTCCCCGACATACCCGTCTCCACTCGAGAGGAATCACGAGGGTCCCGCCCACATCCAGAGGAGCCCCGTTTCCGCCTCGTAGCTCGAGATGAGGGATCCTTTCCCCGCTTCGTCGGGAAAGAGTTCCCGGCGTTCCCGTCGCATCTCAAGAGGAGGCCCTCTCAACAGGGACGACGAGAGGAACTCCAGGGTCGTGCCACCATTCCAAGAGTCCCCCAGATGTCTCAGTCCATTCCAGAGGAACCTCTTTTCCCTTCACTGGCTCGTCTTTCACACCGAGGATCGACTCACACCAAAGTGGCACGTGGCACAGCCCTGTGGGAAAGCCTCATGGGAAAGCCTCGAGGGACAGCCTCGAGGGAAAGCCACAGATCCCTTGATCCACGTGACAGGAAGCGTGACACTACAGCTGCAGCTCGGGAGGAAAGCGCACGTGCATGCCCCCACTCGAGACGAGGCCTGACTCCCCTGGGGAGACTCAGAAGCACCCCAAGATCCATGGCAACACTGGAGAGGAATCCTCAGGTTCCGGCCCCGACTCCACACAAGGACTGAGGCGCCGGCATGGACGGGAGAGGAATCCCGAGAGGTCCCCTAGCAACTCGCATGGGGACTGGCCTTTCCTGAGGCCACCAGAGCGGGTCCCTGAGGTCCCCGTCGTAACTCGAGAAGACCTGCCGCAACTCGAGAAAATCCAGGAGGTTCTCCCCTCCAGGCGAGATGAGGCCCATTTCCGCTGAGGCGTCTCGAGGCTGATCACACCTCACCTATGGAACTTCGAAAGGGTCCTTCACACCCTTGGTGCAAATCAAGAAGTTCCCCGACATACCGGTCTCCACTCGAGAGGAATCACGAGGGTCCCGCCCACATCCAGAGGAGCCCCGTTTCCGCGTCGTAGCTCGAGATGAGGGATCCTTTACCCGCTTCATCGGGAAAGAGTTCCCGGCGTTCCCGTCGCATCTCAAGAGGAGGCCCTCTCAACAGGAACGGCGAGAGGAACTCCATGGTCGTGCCACCATTCCAAGAGTCCCCCAGATGTCTCAGTCCATTCCAGAGGAACCTCTTTTCCCTTCACCGGCTCGTCTTTCACGGCGAGGATCGACTCACACCAAAGTGGCACGTGGCACAGCCCTGTGGGAAAGCCTCATGGGAAAGCCTCGAGGGACAGCCTCGAGGGAAAGCCACAGATCCCTTGATCCACCTGACAGGAAGCGTGACACTACAGCTGCAGCTCGGGAGGAAAGCGCACGTGCATGCCCCCACTCGAGACGAGGCCTGACTCCCCTGGGGAGACTCAGAAGCACCCCAAGATCCATGGCAACACTGGAGAGGAATCCTCAGGTTCCGGCCCCGACTCCACACAAGGACTGAGGCCCCGGCATGGACGGGAGAGGAATCCCGAGAGGTCCCCTAGCAACTCGCATGGGGACTGGCCTTTCCTGAGGCCACCAGAGCGGGTCCCTGAGGTCCCCGTCGTAACTCGAGAAGACCTGCCGCAACTCGAGAAAATCCAGGAGGTTCTCCCCTCCAGGCGAGATGAGGCCCATTTCCGCTGAGGCGTCTCGAGGCTGATCACACCTCACCTCTGGAACTTCGAAAGGGTCCTTCACACCCTTGGTGCAAATCAAGAAGTTCCCCGACATACCCGTCTCCACTCGACAGGAATCACGAGGGTCCCGCCCACATCCAGAGGAGCCCCGTTTCCGCCTCGTAGCTCGAGATGAGGGATCCTTTCCCTGCTTCGTCGGGAAAGAGTTCCCGGCGTTCCCGTCGCATCTCAAGAGGAGGCCCTCTCAACAGGAACGGCGAGAGGAACTCCAGGGTCGTGCCACCATTCCAAGAGTCCCCCAGATGTCTCAGTCCATTCCAGAGGAACCTCTTTTCCCTTCACCGGCTCGTCTTTCACGCCGAGGATCGACTCACACCAAGGTGGCACGTGGCACAGCCCTGTGGGAAAGCCTCGTGGGAAAGCCTCGAGGGACAGCCTCGAGGGAAAGCCACAGATCCCTTGATCCACGTGACAGGAAGCGTGACACTACTGCTGCAGCTCGGGAGGAAAGCGCACGTGCATGCCCCCACTCGAGACGAGGCCTGACTCCCCTGGGGAGACTCAGAAGCACCCCAAGATCCATGGCAACACTGGAGAGGAATCCTCACGTTCCGGCCCCGACTCCACACAAGGACTGAGGCCCCGGCATGGACGGGAGAGGAATCCCGAGAGGTCCCCTAGCAACTCGCATGGGGACTGGCCTTTCCTGAGGCCACCAGAGCGGGTCCCTGAGGTCCCCGTCGTAACTCGAGAAGACCTGCCGCAACTCGAGAAAATCCAGGAGGTTCTCCCCTCCAGGCGAGATGAGGCCCATTTCCGCTGAGGCGTCTCGAGGCTCATCACACGTCACCTCTGGAACTTCGAAAGGGTCCTTCACACCCTTGGTGCAAATCAAGAAGTTCCCCGACATACCCGTGTCCACTCGAGAGTAATCACGAGGGTCCCGCCCACATCCAGAGGAGCCCCGTTTCCGCCTCGTAGCTCGAGATGAGGGATCCTTTCCCCGCTTCGTCGGGAAAGAGTTCCCGGCGTTCCCGACGCATCTCAAGAGGAGGCCCTCTCAACAGGAACGGCGAGAGGAACTCCAGGGTCGTGCCACCATTCCAAGAGTCCCCCAGATGTCTCAGTCCATTCCAGAGGAACCTCTTTTCCCTTCACTGGATCGTCTTTCACGCCGAAGATCGACTCACACCAAAGTGGCACGTGGCACAGCCCTGTGGGAAAGCCTCATGGGAAAGCCTCGAGGGACAGCGTCGAGGGAAAGCCACAGATCCCTTGATCCACGTGACAGGAAGGGTGACACCACAGCTGCAGCTCGGGAGGAAAGCGCACGTGCATGCCCCCACTCGAGACGAGGCCTGACTCCCCTGGGGAGACTCAGAAGCAGCCCAAGATCCATGGCAACACTGGAGAGGAATCCTCAGGTTCCGGCCCCGACTCCACACAAGGACTGAGGCCCCGGCATGGACGGGAGAGGAATCCCGAGAGGTCCCCTAGCAACTCGCATGGGGACTGGCCTTTCCTGAGGCCACCAGAGCGGGTCCCTGAGGTCCCCGTCGTAACTCGAGAAGACCTGCCGCAACTCGAGAAAATCCAGGAGGTTCTCCCCTCCAGGCGAGATGAGGCCCATTTCCGCTGAGGCGTCTCGAGGCTGATCACACCTCACCTCTGGAACTTCGAAAGGATCCTTCACACCCTTGGGGCAAATCAAGAAGTTCCCCGACATACCCGTCTCCACTCGAGAGGAATCACGAGGGTCCCGCCCACATCCAGAGGAGCCCCGTTTCCGCCTCGTAGCTCGAGATGAGGGATCCTTTCCCCGCTTCGTCGGGAAAGAGTTCCCGGCGTTCCCGTCGCATCTCAAGAGGAGGCCCTCTCAACAGGGACGTCGAGAGGAACTCCAGGGTCGTGCCACCATTCCAAGAGTCCCCCAGATGTCTCAGTCCATTCCAGAGGAACCTCTTTTCCCTTCACCGGCTCGTCTTTCACACCGAGGATCGACTCACACCAAAGTGGCACGTGGCACAGCCCTGTGGGAAAGCCTCATGGGAAAGCCTCGAGGGACAGCCTCGAGGGAAAGCCACAGATCCCTTGATCCACGTGACAGGAAGCGTGACACTACAGCTGCAGCTCGGGAGGAAAGCGCACGTGCATGCCCCCACTCGAGACGAGGCCTGACTCCCCTGGGGAGACTCAGAAGCACCCCAAGATCCATGGCAACACTGGAGAGGAATCCTCACGTTCCGGCCCCGACTCCACACAAGGACTGAGGCCCCGGCATGGACGGGAGAGGAATCCCGAGAGGTCCCCTAGCAACTCGCATGGGGACTGGCCTTTCCTGAGGCCACCAGAGCGGGTCCCTGAGGTCCCCGTCGTAACTCGAGAAGACCTGCCGCAACTCGAGAAAATCCAGGAGGTTCTCCCCTCCAGGCGAGATGAGGCCCATTTCCGCTGAGGCGTCTCGAGGCTGATCACACCTCACCTCTGGAACTTCGAAAGGGTCCTTCACACCCTTGGTGCAAAACAAGAAGTTCCCCGACATACCCGTCTCCACTCGAGAGGAATCACAAGGGTCCCGCCCACATCCAGAGGAGCCCCGTTTCCGCCTCGTAGCTCGAGATGAGGGATCCTTTCCCTGCTTCGTCGGGAAAGAGTTCCCGGCGTTCCCGTCGCATCTCAAGAGGAGGCCCTCTCAACAGGAACGGCGAGAGGAACTCCAGGGTCGTGCCACCATTCCAAGAGTCCCCCAGATGTCTCAGTCCATTCCAGAGGAACCTCTTTTCCCTTCACCGGCTCGTCTTTCACGCCGAGGATCGACTCACACCAAGGTGGCACGTGGCACAGCCCTGTGGGAAAGCCTCGTGGGAAAGCCTCGAGGGACAGCCTCGAGGGAAAGCCACAGATCCCTTGATCCACGTGACAGGAAGCGTGACACTACTGCTGCAGCTCGGGAGGAAAGCGCACGTGCATGCCCCCACTCGAGACGAGGCCTGACTCCCCTGGGGAGACTCAGAAGCACCCCAAGATCCATGGCAACACTGGAGAGGAATCCTCACGTTCCGGCCCCGACTCCACACAAGGACTGAGGCCCCGACATGGACGGGAGAGGAATCCCGAGAGGTCCCCTAGCAACTCGCATGGGGACTGGCCTTTCCTGAGGCCACCAGAGCGGGTCCCTGAGGTCCCCGTCGTAACTCGAGAAGACCTGCCGCAACTCGAGAAAATCCAGGAGGTTCTCCCCTCCAGGCGAGATGAGGCCCATTTCCGCTGAGGCGTCTCGAGGCTGATCACACCTCACCTATGGAACTTCGAAAGGGTCCTTCACACCCTTGGTGCAAATCAAGAAGTTCCCCGACATACCCGTGTCCACTCGAGAGTAATCACGAGGGTCCCGCCCACATCCAGAGGAGCCCCGTTTCCGCCTCGTAGCTCGAGATGAGGGATCCTTTCCCCGCTTCGTCGGGAAAGAGTTCCCGGCGTTCCCGACGCATCTCAAGAGGAGGCCCTCTCAACAGGAACGGCGAGAGGAACTCCAGGGTCGTGCCACCATTCCAAGAGTCCCCCAGATGTCTCAGTCCATTCCAGAGGAACCTCTTTTCCCTTCACTGGCTCGTCTTTCACGCCGAAGATCGACTCACACCAAAGTGGCACGTGGCACAGCCCTGTGGGAAAGCCTCATGGGAAAGCCTCGAGGGACAGCCTCGAGGGAAAGCCACAGATCCCTTGATCCACGTGACAGGAAGCGTGACACCACAGCTGCAGCTCGGGAGGAAAGCGCACGTGCATGCCCCCACTCGAGACGAGGCCTGACTCCCCTGGGGAGACTCAGAAGCACCCCAAGATCCATGGCAACACTGGAGAGGAATCCTCAGGTTCCGGCCCCGACTCCACACAAGGACTGAGGCCCCGGCATGGACGGGAGAGGAATCCCGAGAGGTCCCCTAGCAACTCGCATGGGGACTGGCCTTTCCTGAGGCCACCATAGCGGGTCCCTGAGGTCCCCGTCGTAACTCGAGAAGACCTGCCGCAACTGGAGAAAATCCAGGAGGTTCTCCCCTCCAGGCGAGATGAGGCCCATTTCCGCTGAGGCGTCTCGAGGCTGATCACACCTCCCCTCTGGAACTTCGAAAGGGTCCTTCACACCCTTGGTGCAAATCAAGAAGTTCCCCGACATACCTGTCTCCACTCGAGAGGAATCACGAGGGTCCCGCCCACATCCAGAGGAGCCCCGTTTCCGCCTCGTAGCTCGAGATGAGGGATCCTTTCCCCGCTTCGTCGGGAAAGAGTTCCCGGCGTTCCCGTCGCATCTCAAGAGGAGGCCCTCTCAACAGGGACGGCGAGAGGAACTCCAGGGTCGTGCCACCATTCCAAGAGTCCCCCAGATGTCTCAGTCCATTCCAGAGGAAACTCTTTTCCCTTCACCGGCTCGTCCTTCACGCCGAGGATCGACTCACACCAAAGTGGCACGTGGCACAGCCCTGTGGGAAAGCCTCATGGGAAAGCCTCGAGGGACAGCCTCGAGGGAAAGCCACAGATCCCTTGATCCACGTGACAGGAAGCGTGACACTACAGCTGCAGCTCGGGAGGAAAACGCACGTGCATGCCCCCACTCGAGACGAGGCCTGACTCCCCTGGGGAGACTCAGAAGCACCCCAAGATCCATGGCAACACTGGAGAGGAATCCTCAGGTTCCGGCCCCGACTCCACACAAGGACTGAGGCCCCGGCATGGACGGGAGAGGAATCCCGAGAGGTCCCCTAGCAACTCGCATGGGGACTGGCCTTTCCTGAGGCCACCAGAGCGGGTCCCTGAGGTCCCCGTCGTAACTCGAGAAGACCTGCCGCAACTCGAGAAAATCCAGGAGGTTCTCCCCTCCAGGCGAGATGAGGCCCATTTCCGCTGAGGCGTCTCGAGGCTGATCACACCTCACCTCTGGAACTTCGAAAGGGTCCTTCACACCCTTGGTGCAAATCAAGAAGTTCCCCGACATACCCGTCTCCACTCGAGAGGAATCACAAGGGTCCCGCCCACATCCAGAGGAGCCCCGTTTCCGCCTCGTAGCTCGAGATGAGGGATCCTTTCCCTGCTTCGTCGGGAAAGAGTTCCCGGCGTTCCCGTCGCATCTCAAGAGGAGGCCCTCTCAACAGGAACGGCGAGAGGAACTCCAGGGTCGTGCCACCATTCCAAGAGTCCACCAGATGTCTCAGTCCATTCCAGAGGAACCTCTTTTCCCTTCACCGGCTCGTCTTTCACGCCGAGGATCGACTCACACCAAGGTGGCCCGTGGCACAGCCCTGTGGGAAAGCCTCGTGGGAAAGCCTCGAGGGACAGCCTCGAGGGAAAGCCACAGATCCCTTGATCCACGTGACAGGAAGCGTAACACTACTGCTGCAGCTCGGGAGGAAAGCGCACGTGCATGCCCCCACTCGAGACGAGGCCTGACTCCCCTGGGGAGACTCAGAAGCACCCCAAGATCCATGGCAACACTGGAGAGGAATCCTCAGGTTCCGGCCCCGACTCCACACAAGGACTGAGGCCCCGGCATGGACGGGAGAGGAATCCCGAGAGGTCCCCTAGCAACTCGCATGGGGACTGGCCTTTCCTGAGGCCACCAGAGCGGGTCCCTGAGGTCCCCGTCGTAACTCGAGAAGACCTGCCGCAACTGGAGAAAATCCAGGAGGTTCTCCCCTCCAGGCGAGATGAGGCCCATTTCCGCTGAGGCGTCTCGAGGCTGATCACACCTCCCCTCTGGAACTTCGAAAGGGTCCTTCACACCCTTGGTGCAAATCAAGAAGTTCCCCGACATACCCGTCTCCACTCGAGAGGAATCACGAGGGTCCCGCCCACATCCAGAGGAGCCCCGTTTCCGCCTCGTAGCTCGAGATGAGGGATCCTTTCCCCGCTTCGTCGGGAAAGAGTTCCCGGCGTTCCCGTCGCATCTCAAGAGGAGGCCCTCTCAACAGGGACGGCGAGAGGAACTCCAGGGTCGTGCCACCATTCCAAGAGTCCCCCAGATGTCTCAGTCCATTCCAGAGGAACCTCTTTTCCCTTCACCGGCTCGTCCTTCACGCCGAGGATCGACTCACACCAAAGTGGCACGTGGCACAGCCCTGTGGGAAAGCCTCATGGGAAAGCCTCGAGGGACAGCCTCGAGGGAAAGCCACAGATCCCTTGATCCACGTGACAGGAAGCGTGACACTACAGCTGCAGCTCGGGAGGAAAACGCACGTGCATGCCCCCACTCGAGACGAGGCCTGACTCCCCTGGGGAGACTCAGAAGCACCCCAAGATCCATGGCAACACTGGAGAGGAATCCTCAGGTTCCGGCCCCGACTCCACACAAGGACTGAGGCCCCGGCATGGACGGGAGAGGAATCCCGAGAGGTCCCCTAGCAACTCGCATGGGGACTGGCCTTTCCTGAGGCCACCAGAGCGGGTCCCTGAGGTCCCCGTCGTAACTCGAGAAGACCTGCCGCAACTCGAGAAAATCCAGGAGGTTCTCCCCTCCAGGCGAGATGAGGCCCATTTCCGCTGAGGCGTCTCGAGGCTGATCACACCTCACCTCTGGAACTTCGAAAGGGTCCTTCACACCCTTGGTGCAAATCAAGAAGTTCCCCGACATACCCGTCTCCACTCGAGAGGAATCACAAGGGTCCCGCCCACATCCAGAGGAGCCCCGTTTCCGCCTCGTAGCTCGAGATGAGGGATCCTTTCCCTGCTTCGTCGGGAAAGAGTTCCCGGCGTTCCCGTCGCATCTCAAGAGGAGGCCCTCTCAACAGGAACGGTGAGAGGAACTCCAGGGTCGTGCCACCATTCCAAGAGTCCCCCAGATGTCTCAGTCCATTCCAGAGGAACCTCTTTTCCCTTCACCGGCTCGTCTTTCACGCCGAGGATCGACTCACACCAAGGTGGCCCGTGGCACAGCCCTGTGGGAAAGCCTCGTGGGAAAGCCTCGAGGGACAGCCTCGAGGGAAAGCCACAGATCCCTTGATCCACGTGACAGGAAGCGTAACACTACTGCTGCAGCTCGGGAGGAAAGCGCACGTGCATGCCCCCACTCGAGACGAGGCCTGACTCCCCTGGGGAGACTCAGAAGCACCCCAAGATCCATGGCAACACTGGAGAGGAATCCTCAGGTTCCGGCCCCGACTCCACACAAGGACTGAGGCCCCGGCATGGACGGGAGAGGAATCCCGAGAGGTCCCCTAGCAACTCGCATGGGGACTGGCCTTTCCTGAGGCCACCAGAGCGGGTCCCTGAGGTCCCCGTCGTAACTCGAGAAGACCTGCCGCAACTCGAGAAAATCCAGGAGGTTCTCCCCTCCAGGCGAGATGAGGCCCATTTCCGCTGAGGCGCCTCGAGGCTGATCACACCTCACCTCTGGAACTTCGAAAGGGTCCTTCACACCCTTGGTGCAAATCAAGAAGTTCCCCGACATACCCGTCTCCACTCGAGAGGAATCACGAGGGTCCCGCCCACATCCAGAGGAGCCCCGTTTCCGCCTCGTAGCTCGAGATGAGGGATCCTTTCCCCGCTTCGTCGGGAAAGAGTTCCCGGCGTTCCCGTCGCATCTCAAGAGGAGGCCCTCTCAACAGGGACGGCGAGAGGAACTCCAGGGTCGTGCCACCATTCCAAGAGTCCCCCAGATGTCTCAGTCCATTCCAGAGGAACCTCTTTTCCCTTCACCGGCTCGTCCTTCACGCCGAGGATCGACTCACACCAAAGTGGCACGTGGCACAGCCCTGTGGGAAAGCCTCATGGGAAAGCCTCGAGGGACAGCCTCGAGGGAAAGCCACAGATCCCTTGATCCACGTGACAGGAAGCGTGACACTACAGCTGCAGCTCGGGAGGAAAACGCACGTGCATGCCCCCACTCGAGACGAGGCCTGACTCCCCTGGGGAGACTCAGAAGCACCCCAAGATCCATGGCAACACTGGAGAGGAATCCTCAGGTTCCGGCCCCGACTCCACACAAGGACTGAGGCCCCGGCATGGACGGGAGAGGAATCCCGAGAGGTCCCCTAGCAACTCGCATGGGGACTGGCCTTTCCTGAGGCCACCAGAGCGGGTCCCTGAGGTCCCCGTCGTAACTCGAGAAGACCTGCCGCAACTCGAGAAAATCCAGGAGGTTCTCCCCTCCAGGCGAGATGAGGCCCATTTCCGCTGAGGCGTCTCGAGGCTGATCACACCTCACCTCTGGAACTTCGAAAGGGTCCTTCACACCCTTGGTGCAAATCAAGAAGTTCCCCGACATACCCGTCTCCACTCGAGAGGAATCACAAGGGTCCCGCCCACATCCAGAGGAGCCCCGTTTCCGCCTCGTAGCTCGAGATGAGGGATCCTTTCCCTGCTTCGTCGGGAAAGAGTTCCCGGCGTTCCCGTCGCATCTCAAGAGGAGGCCCTCTCAACAGGAACGGCGAGAGGAACTCCAGGGTCGTGCCACCATTCCAAGAGTCCACCAGATGTCTCAGTCCATTCCAGAGGAACCTCTTTTCCCTTCACCGGCTCGTCTTTCACGCCGAGGATCGACTCACACCAAGGTGGCCCGTGGCACAGCCCTGTGGGAAAGCCTCGTGGGAAAGCCTCGAGGGACAGCCTCGAGGGAAAGCCACAGATCCCTTGATCCACGTGACAGGAAGCGTAACACTACTGCTGCAGCTCGGGAGGAAAGCGCACGTGCATGCCCCCACTCGAGACGAGGCCTGACTCCCCTGGGGAGACTCAGAAGCACCCCAAGATCCATGGCAACACTGGAGAGGAATCCTCAGGTTCCGGCCCCGACTCCACACAAGGACTGAGGCCCCGGCATGGACGGGAGAGGAATCCCGAGAGGTCCCATAGCAACTCGCATGGGGACTGGCCTTTCCTGAGGCCACCAGAGCGGGTCCCTGAGGTCCCCGTCGTAACTCGAGAAGACCTGCCGCAACTCGAGAAAATCCAGGAGGTTCTCCCCTCCAGGCGAGATGAGGCCCATTTCCGCTGAGGCGTCTCGAGGCTGATCACACCTCACCTCTGGAACTTCGAAAGGGTCCTTCACACCCTTGGTGCAAATCAAGAAGTTCCCCGACATACCCGTCTCCACTCGAGAGGAATCACAAGGGTCCCGCCCACATCCAGAGGAGCCCCGTTTCCGCCTCGTAGCTCGAGATGAGGGATCCTTTCCCTGCTTCGTCGGGAAAGAGTTCCCGGCGATCCCGTCGCATCTCAAGAGGAGGCCCTCTCAACAGGAACGGCGAGAGGAACTCCAGGGTCGTGCCACCATTCCAAGAGTCCCCCAGATGTCTCAGTCCATTCCAGAGGAACCTCTTTTCCCTTCACCGGCTCGTCTTTCACGCCGAGGATCGACTCACACCAAGGTGGCACGTGGCACAGCTCTGTGGGAAAGCCTCGTGGGAAAGCCTCGAGGGACAGCCTCGAGGGAAAGCCACAGATCCCTTGATCCACGTGACAGGAAGCGTAACACTACTGCTGCAGCTCGGGAGGAAAGCGCACGTGCATGCCCCCACTCGAGACGAGGCCTGACTCCCCTGGGGAGACTCAGAAGCACCCCAAGATCCATGGCAACACTGGAGAGGAATCCTCAGGTTCCGGCCCCGACTCCACACAAGGACTGAGGCCCCGGCATGGACGGGAGAGGAATCCCGAGAGGTCCCCTAGCAACTCGCATGGGGACTGGCCTTTCCTGAGGCCACCAGAGCGGGTCCCTGAGGTCCCCGTCGTAACTCGAGAAGACCTGCCGCAACTGGAGAAAATCCAGGAGGTTCTCCCCTCCAGGCGAGATGAGGCCCATTTCCGCTGAGGCGTCTCGAGGCTGATCACACCTCCCCTCTGGAACTTCGAAAGGGTCCTTCACACCCTTGGTGCAAATCAAGAAGTTCCCCGACATACCCGTCTCCACTCGAGAGGAATCACGAGGGTCCCGCCCACATCCAGAGGAGCCCCGTTTCCGCCTCGTAGCTCGAGATGAGGGATCCTTTCCCTGCTTCATCGGGAAAGAGTTCCCGGCATTCCCGTCGCATCTCAAGAGGAGGCCCTCTCAACAGGAACGGCGAGAGGAACTCCAGGGTCGTGCCACCATTCCAAGAGTCCCCCAGATGTCTCAGTCCATTCCAGAGGAACCTCTTTTCCCTTCACCGGCTCGTCTTTCACGCCGAGGATCGACTCACACCAAGGTGGCACGTGGCACAGCCCTGTGGGAAAGCCTCGTGGGAAAGCCTCGAGGGACAGCCTCGAGGGAAAGCCACAGATCCCTTGATCCACGTGACCGGAAGCGTGACACTACTGCTGCAGCTCGGGAGGAAAGCGCACGTGCATGCCCCCACTCGAGACGAGGCCTGACTCCCCTGGGGAGACTCAGAAGCACCCCAAGATCCATGGCAACACTGGAGAGGAATCCTCAGGTTCCGGCCCCGACTCCACACAAGGACTGAGGCCCCGGCATGGACGGGAGAGGAATCCCGAGAGGTCCCCTAGCAACTCGCATGGGGACTGGCCTTTCCTGAGGCCACCAGAGCGGGTCCCTGAGGTCCCCGTCGTAACTCGAGAAGACCTGCCGCAACTCGAGAAAATCCAGGAGGTTCTCCCCTCCAGGCGAGATGAGGCCCATTTCCGCTGAGGCGTCTCGAGGCTGATCACACCTCCCCTCTGGAACTTCGAAAGGGTCCTTCACACCCTTGGTGCAAATCAAGAAGTTCCCCGACATACCCGTCTCCACTCGAGAGGAATCACGAGGGTCCCGCCCACATCCAGAGGAGCCCCGTTTCCGCCTCGTAGCTCGAGATAAGGGATCCTTTCCCTGCTTCGTCGGGAAAGAGTTCCCGGCGTTCCCGTCGCATCTCAAGAGGAGGCCCTCTCAACAGGAACGGCGAGAGGAACTCCAGGGTCGTGCCACCATTCCAAGAGTCCCCCAGATGTCTCAGTCCATTCCAGAGGAACCTCTTTTCCCTTCACCGGCTCGTCTTTCACGCCGAGGATCGACTCACACCAAGGTGGTACGTGGCACAGCCCTGTGGGAAAGCCTCGTGGGAAAGCCTCGAGGGACAGCCTCGAGGGAAAGCCACAGATCCCTTGATCCACGTGACCGGAAGCGTGACACTACTGCTGCAGCTCGGGAGGAAAGCGCACGTGCATGCCCCCACTCGAGACGAGGCCTGACTCCCCTGGGGAGACTCAGAAGCACCCCAAGATCCATGGCAACACTGGAGAGGAATCCTCAGGTTCCGGCCCCGACTCCACACAAGGACTGAGGCCCCGGCATGGACGGGAGAGGAATCCCGAGAGGTCCCCTAGCAACTCGCATGGGGACTGGCCTTTCCTGAGGCCACCAGAGCGGGTCCCTGAGGTCCCCGTCGTAACTCGAGAAGACCTGCCGCAACTCGAGAAAATCCAGGAGGTTCTCCCCTCCAGGCGAGATGAGGCCCATTTCCGCTGAGGCGTCTCGAGGCTGATCACACCTCACCTCTGGAACTTCGAAAGGGTCCTTCACACCCTTGGTGCAAATCAAGAAGTTCCCCGACCTAGCCGTCTCCACTCGAGAGGAATCACGAGGGTCCCGCCCACATCCAGAGGAGCCCCGTTTCCGCCTCGTAGCTCGAGATGAGGGATCCTTTCCCTGCTTCGTCGGGAAAGAGTTCCCGGCGTTCCCGTCGCATCTCAAGAGGAGGCCCTCTCAACAGGAACGGCGAGAGGAACTCCAGGGTCGTGCCACCATTCCAAGAGTCCCCCAGATGTCTCAGTCCATTCCAGAGGAACCTCTTTTCCCTTCACCGGCTCGTCTTTCACGCCGAGGATCGACTCACACCAAAGTGGCACGTGGCACAGCCCTGTGGGAAAGCCTCATGGGAAAGCCTCGAGGGACAGCCTCGAGGGAAAGCCACAGATGCCTTGATCCACGTGACAGGAAGCGTGAGACTACAGCTGCAGCTCGGGAGGAAAACGCACGTGCATGCCCCCACTCGAGACGAGGCCTGACTCCCCTGGGGAGACTCAGAAGCACCCCAAGATCCATGGCAACACTGGAGAGGAATCCTCAGGTTCCGGCCCCGACTCCACACAAGGACTGAGGCCCCGGCATGGACGGGAGAGGAATCCCGAGAGGTCCCCTAGCAACTCGCATGGGGACTGGCCTTTCCTGAGGCCACCAGAGCGGGTCCCTGAGGTCCCCGTCGTAACTCGAGAAGACCTGCCGCAACTCGAGAAAATCCAGGAGGTTCTCCCCTCCAGGCGAGATGAGGCCCATTTCCGCTGAGGCGTCTCGAGGCTGATCACACCTCACCTCTGGAACTTCGAAAGGGTCCTTCACACCCTTGCTGCAAATCAAGAAGTTCCCCGACATACCCGTCTCCACTCGAGAGGAATCACGAGGGTCCCGCCCACATCCAGAGGAGCCCCGTTTCCGCCTCGTAGCTCGAGAAGAGGGATCCTTTCCCTGCTTCGTCGGGAAAGAGTTCCCGGCGTTCCCGTCGCATCTCAAGAGGAGGCCCTCTCAACAGGAACGGCGAGAGGAACTCCAGGGTCGTGCCACCATTCCAAGAGTCCCCCAGATGTCTCAGTGCATTCCAGAGGAACCTCTTTTCCCTTCACCGGCTCGTCTTTCACGCCGAGGATCGACTCACACCAAGGTGGCACGTGGCACAGCCCTGTGGGAAAGCCTCGTGGGAAAGCCTCGAGGGACAGCCTCGAGGGAAAGCCACAGATCCCTTGATCCACGTGACAGGAAGCGTGACACTACTGCTGCAGCTCGGGAGGAAAGCGCAAGTGCATGCCCCCACTCGAGACGAGGCCTGACTCCCCTGGGGAGACTCAGAAGCACCCCAAGTTCCATGGCAACACTGGAGAGGAATCCTCACGTTCCGGCCCCGACTCCACACAAGGACTGAGGCCCCGGCATGGACGGGAGAGGAATCCCGAGAGGTCCCCTAGCAACACGCATGGGGACTGGCCTTTCCTGAGGCCACCAGAGCGGGTCCCTGAGGTCCCCGTCGTAACTCGAGAAGACCTGCCGCAACTGGAGAAAATCCAGGAGGTTCTCCCCTCCAGGCGAGATGAGGCCCATTTCCGCTGAGGCGTCTCGAGGCTGATCACACCTCCCCTCTGGAACTTCGAAAGGGTCCTTCACACCCTTGGTGCAAATCAAGAAGTTCCCCGACATACCCGTCTCCACTCGAGAGGAATCACGAGGGTCCCGCCCACATCCAGAGGAGCCCCGTTTCCGCCTCGTAGCTCGAGATGAGGGATCCTTTCCCTGCTTCGTCGGGAAAGAGTTCCCGGCATTCCCGTCGCATCTCAAGAGGAGGCCCTCTCAACAGGAACGGCGAGAGGAACTCCAGGGTCGTGCCACCATTCCAAGAGTCCCCCAGATGTCTCAGTGCATTCCAGAGGAACCTCTTTTCCCTTCACCGGCTCGTCTTTCACGCCGAGGATCGACTCACACCAAGGTGGCACGTGGCACAGCCCTGTGGGAAAGCCTCGTGGGAAAGCCTCGAGGGACAGCCTCGAGGGAAAGCCACAGATCCCTTGATCCACGTGACAGGAAGCGTGACACTACTGCTGCAGCTCGGGAGGAAAGCGCACGTGCATGCCCCCACTCGAGACGAGGCCTGACTCCCCTGGGGAGACTCAGAAGCACCCCAAGTTCCATGGCAACACTGGAGAGGAATCCTCACGTTCCGGCCCCGACTCCACACAAGGACTGAGGCCCCGGCATGGACGGGAGAGGAATCCCGAGAGGTCCCCTAGCAACACGCATGGGGACTGGCCTTTCCTGAGGCCACCAGAGCGGGTCCCTGAGGTCCCCGTCGTAACTCGAGAAGACCTGCCGCAACTGGAGAAAATCCAGGAGGTTCTCCCCTCCAGGCGAGATGAGGCCCATTTCCGCTGAGGCGTCTCGAGGCTGATCACACCTCCCCTCTGGAACTTCGAAAGGGTCCTTCACACCCTTGGTGCAAATCAAGAAGTTCCCCGACATACCCGTCTCCACTCGAGAGGAATCACGAGGGTCCCGCCCACATCCAGAGGAGCCCCGTTTCCGCCTCGTAGCTCGAGATGAGGGATCCTTTCCCTGCTTCGTCGGGAAAGAGTTCCCGGCATTCCCGTCGCATCTCAAGAGGAGGCCCTCTCAACAGGAACGGCGAGAGGAACTCCAGGGTCGTGCCACCATTCCAAGAGTCCCCCAGATGTCTCAGTCCATTCCAGAGGAACCTCTTTTCCCTTCACCGGCTCGTCTTTCACGCCGAGGATCGACTCACACCAAGGTGGCACGTGGCACAGCCCTGTGGGAAAGCCTCGTGGGAAAGCCTCGAGGGACAGCCTCGAGGGAAAGCCACAGATCCCTTGATCCACGTGACAGGAAGCGTGACACTACTGCTGCAGCACGGGAGGAAAGCGCACGTGCATGCCCCCACTCGACACGAGGCCTGACTCCCCTGGGGAGACTCAGAAGCACCCCAAGATCCATGGCAACACTGGAGAGGAATCCTCAGGTTCCGGCCCCGACTCCACACAAGGACTGAGGCCCCGGCATGGACGGGAGAGGAATCCCGAGAGGTCCCCTAGCAACTCGCATGGGGACTGGCCTTTCCTGAGGCCACCAGAGCGGGTCCCTGAGGTCCCCGTCGTAACTCGAGAAGACCTGCCGCAACTCGAGAAAATCCAGGAGGTTCTCCCCTCCAGGCGAGATGAGGCCCATTTCCGCTGAGGCGTCTGGAGGCTGATCACACCTCCCCTCTGGAACTTCGAAAGGGTCCTTCACACCCTTGGTGCAAATCAAGAAGTTCCCCGACCTAGCCGTCTCCACTCGAGAGGAATCACGAGGGTCCCGCCCACATCCAGAGGAGCCCCGTTTCCGCCTCGTAGCTCGAGATGAGGGATCCTTTCCCTGCTTCGTCGGGAAAGAGTTCCCGGCGTTCCCGTCGCATCTCAAGAGGAGGCCCTCTCAACAGGAACGGCGAGAGGAACTCCAGGGTCGTGCCACCATTCCAAGAGTCCCCCAGATGTCTCAGTCCATTCCAGAGGAACCTCTTTTCCCTTCACCGGCTCGTCTTTCACGCCGAGGATCGACTCACACCAAGGTGGCACGTGGCACAGCCCTGTGGGAAAGCCTCGTGGGAAAGCCTCGAGGGACAGCCTCGAGGGAAAGCCACAGATCCCTGGATCCACGTGACCGGAAGCGTGACACTCCTGCTGCAGCTCGGGAGGAAAGCGCACGTGCATGCCCCCACTCGAGACGAGGCCTGACTCCCCTGGGGAGACTCAGAAGCACCCCAAGATCCATGGCAACACTGGAGAGGAATCCTCAGGTTCCGGCCCCGACTCCACACAAGGACTGAGGCCCCGGCATGGACGGGAGAGGAATCCCGAGAGGTCCCCTAGCAACTCGCATGGGGACTGGCCTTTCCTGAGGCCACCAGAGCGGGTCCCTGAGGTCCCCGTCGTAACTCGAGAAGACCTGCCGCAACTCGAGAAAATCCAGGAGGTTCTCCCCTCCAGGCGAGATGAGGCCCATTTCCGCTGAGGCGTCTCGAGGCTGATCACACCTCACCTCTGGAACTTCGAAAGGGTCCTTCACACCCTTGGTGCAAATCAAGAAGTTCCCCGACCTAGCCGTCTCCACTCGAGAGGAATCACGAGGGTCCCGCCCACATCCAGAGGAGCCCCGTTTCCGCCTCGTAGCTCGAGATGAGGGATCCTTTCCCTGCTTCGTCGGGAAAGAGTTCCCGGCGTTCCCGTCGCATCTCAAGAGGAGGCCCTCTCAACAGGAACGGCGAGAGGAACTCCAGGGTCGTGCCACCATTCCAAGAGTCCCCCAGGTGTCTCAGTCCATTCCAGAGGAACCTCTTTTCCCTTCACCGGCTCGTCTTTCACGCCAAGGATCGACTCACACCAAGGTGGCACGTGGCACAGCCCTGTGGGAAAGCCTCGTGGGAAAGCCTCGAGGGACAGCCTCGAGGGAAAGCCACAGATCCCTTGATCCACGTGACAGGAAGCGTGACACTACTGCTGCAGCTCGGGAGGAAAGCGCACGTGCATGAACCCACTCGAGAAGAGGCCTGACTCCCCTGGGGAGACTCAGAAGCACCCCAAGATCCATGGCAACACTGGATAGGAATCCTCAGGTTCCGGCCCCGACTCCACACAAGGACTGAGGCCCCGGCCTGGACGGGAGAGGAATCCCGAGAGGTCCCCTAGCAACTCGCATGGGGACTGGCCTTTCCTGAGGCCACCAGAGCGGGTCCCTGAGGTCCCCGTCGTAACTCGAGAAGACCTGCCGCAACTCGAGAAAATCCAGGAGGTTCTCCCCTCCAGGCGAGATGAGGCCCATTTCCGCTGAGGCGTCACGAGGCTGATCACACCTCCCCTCTGGAACTTCGAAAGTTTCCTTCACACCCTTGGTGCAAATCAAGAAGTTCCCCGACATACCCGTCTCCACTCGAGAGGAATCACGAGGGTCCCGCCCACATCCAGAGGAACCCCATTTCCGCCTCGTAGCTCGAGATAAGGGAACCTTTCCCTGCTTCGTCGGGAAAGAGTTCCCGGCGTTCCCGTCGCATCTCAAGAGGAGGCCCTCTCAACAGGAACGGCGAGAGGAACTCCAGGGTCGTGCCACCATTCCAAGAGTCCCCCAGATGTCTCAGTCCATTCCAGAGGAACCTCTTTTCCCTTCACCGGCTCGTCTTTCACGCCGAGGATCGACTCACACCAAGGTGGCACGTGGCACAGCCCTGTGGGAAAGCCTCGTGGGAAAGCCTCGAGGGACAGCCTCGAGGGAAAGCCACAGATCCCTGGATCCACGTGACCGGAAGCGTGACACTACTGCTGCAGCTAGGGAGGAAAGCGCACGTGCATGCCCCCACTCGAGACGAGGCCTGACTCCCCTGGGGAGACTCAGAAGCACCCCAAGATCCATGGCAACACTGGAGAGGAATCCTCAGGTTCCGGCCCCGACTCCACACAAGGACTGAGGCCCCGGCATGGACGGGAGAGGAATCCCGAGAGGTCCCCTAGCAACTCGCATGGGGACTGGCCTTTCCTGAGGCCACCAGAGCGGGTCCCTGAGGTCCCCGTCGTAACTCGAGAAGACCTGCCGCAACTCGAGAAAATCCAGGAGGTTCTCCCCTCCAGGCGAGATGAGGCCCATTTCCGCTGAGGCGTCAGGAGGCTGATCACACCTCCCCTCTGGAACTTCGAAAGGGTCCTTCACACCCTTGGTGCAAATCAAGAAGTTCCCCGACATACCCGTCTCCACTCGAGAGGAATCACGAGGGTCCCGCCCACATCCAGAGGAGCCCCGTTTCCGCCTCGTAGCTCGAGATAAGGGATCCTTTCCCTGCTTCGTCGGGAAAGAGTTCCCGGCGTTCCCGTCGCATCTCAAGAGGAGGCCCTCTCAACAGGAACGGCGAGAGGAACTCCAGGGTCGTGCCACCATTCCAAGAGTCCCCCAGATGTCTCAGTCCATTCCAGAGGAACCTCTTTTCCCTTCACCGGCTCGTCTTTCACGCCGAGGATCGACTCACACCAAGGTGGCACGTGGCACAGCCCTGTGGGAAAGCCTCGTGGGAAAGCCTCGAGGGACAGCCTCGAGGGAAAGCCACAGATCCCTTGATCCACGTGACAGGAAGCGTGACACTACTGCTGCAGCTCGGGAGGAAAGCGCACGTGCATGCCCCCACTCGAGACGAGGCCTGACTCCCCTGGGGAGACTCAGAAGCACCCCAAGATCCATGGCAACACTGGAGAGGAATCCTCAGGTTCCGGCCCCGACTCCACACAAGGACTGAGGCCCCGGCATGGACGGGAGAGGAATCCCGAGGGGCCCCCTAGCAACTCGCATGGGGACTGGCCTTTCCTGAGGCCACCAGAGCGGGTCCCTGAGGTCCCCGTCGTAACTCGAGAAGACCTGCCGCAACTCGAGAAAATCCAGGAGGTTCTCCCCTCCAGGCGAGATGAGGCCCATTTCCGCTGAGGCGTCTCGAGGCTGATAACACCTAACCTCTGGAAGTTCGAAAGGGTCCTTCACACCCTTGGTGCAAATCAAGAAGTTCCCCGACATACCCGTCTCCACTCGAGGGGAATCACGAGGGTCCCGCCCACATCCAGAGGAGCCCCGTTTCCGCCTCGTAGCTCGAGATGAGGGATCCTTTCCCTGCTTCGTCGGGAAAGAGTTCCCGGCGTTCCAGTCGCATCCCAAGAGGAGGCCCTCTCAACAGGAACGGCGAGAGGAACTCCAGGATCGTGCCACCATTCCAAGAGTCCCACAGATATCTCAGTCCATTCCAGAGGAACCTCTTTTCCCTTCACCGGCTCGTCTTTCACGCCGAGGATCGACTCCCACCAAGGTGGCACGTGGCACAGCCCTGTGGGAAAGCCTCGTGGGAAAGCCTCGAGGGACAGCCTCGAGGGAAAGCCACAGATCCCTTGATCCACGTGACAGGAAGCGTGACGCTACTGCTGCAGCTCGGGAGGAAAGCGCACGTGCATGCCCCCACTCGAGACGAGGCCTGACTACCCTGGGGAGACTCAGAAGCACCCCAAGATCCATGGCAACACTGGAGAGGAATCCTCAGGTTCCGGCCCCGACTCCACACAAGGACTGAGGCCCCGGCATGGACGGGAGAGGAATCCTGAGAGGTCCCCTAGCAACTCGCATGGGGACTGGCCTTTCCTGAGGCCAAAAGAGAGGGTCCCTGAGGTCCCCGTCGTAACTCGAGAAGACCTGCCGCAACTCGAGAAAATCCAGGAGGTTCTCCCCTCCAGGCGAGATGAGGCCCATTTCCGCTGAGGCGTCTCGAGGCTGATCACACCTCACCTCTGGAACTTCGAAAGGGTCCTTCACACCCTTGGTGCAAATCAAGAAGTTCCCCGACATACCCGTCTCCACTCGAGGGGAATCACGAGGGTCCCGCCCACATCCAGAGGAGCCCCGTTTCCGCCTCGTAGCTCGAGATGAGGGATCCTTTCCCTGCTTCATCGGGAAAGAGTTCCCGGCATTCCCGTCGCATCTCAAGAGGAGGCCCTCTCAACAGGAACGGTGAGAGGAACTCCAGGGTCGTGCCACCATTCCAAGAGTTCCCCAGATGTCTCAGTCCATTCCAGAGGAACCTCTTTTCCCTTCACCGGCTCGTCTTTCACGCCGAGGATCGACTCACACCAAGGTGGCACGTGGCACAGCCCTGTGGGAAAGCCTCGTGGGAAAGCCTTGAGGGACAGCCTCGAGGGAAAGCCACAGATCCCTTGATCCACGTGACAGGAAGCGTGACACTACTGCTGCAGCTCGGGAGGAAAGCGCACGTGCATGCCCCCAATCGAGACGAGGCCTGACTCCCCTGGGGAGACTCAGAAGCACCCCAAGATCCATGGCAACACTGGAGAGGAATCCTCAGTTTCCGGCCCCGACTCCACACAAGGACTGAGGCCCCGGCATGGACGGGAGAGGAATCCCGAGAGGTCCCCTAGCAACTCGCATGGGGACTGGCCTTTCCTGAGGCCACCAGAGCGGTCCCTGAGGTCCCCGTCGTAACTCGAGAAGACCTGCCGCAACTCGAGAAAATCCAGGAGGTTCTCCCCTCCAGGCGAGATGAGGCCCATTTCCGCTGAGGCGTCTGGAGGCTGATCACACCTCCCCTCTGGAACTTCGAAAGGGTCCTTCACACCCTTGGTGCAAATCAAGAAGTTCCCCGACATACCCGTCTCCACTCGAGAGGAATCACGAGGGTCCCGCCCACATCCAGAGGAGCCCCGTTTCCGCCTCGTAGCTCGAGATAAGGGATCCTTTCCCTGCTTCGTCGGGAAAGAGTTCCCGGCGTTCCCGTCGCATCTCAAGAGGAGGCCCTCTCAACAGGAACGGCGAGAGGAACTCCAGGGTCGTGCCACCATTCCAAGAGTCCCCCAGATGTCTCAGTCCATTCCAGAGGAACCTCTTTTCCCTTCACCGGCTCGTCTTTCACGCCGAGGATCGACTCACACCAAGGTGGCACGTGGCACAGCCCTGTGGGAAAGCCTCGTGGGAAAGTCTCGAGGGACAGCCTCGAGGGAAAGCCACAGATCCCTTGATCCACGTGACCGCAAGCGTGACACTACTGCTGCAGCTCGGGAGGAAAGCGCACGTGCATGCCCCCACTCGAGACGAGGCCTGACTCCCCTGGGGAGACTCAGAAGCACCCCAAGATCCATGGCAACACTGGAGAGGAATCCTCAGGTTCCGGCCCCGACTCCACACAAGGACTGAGGCCCCGGCATGGACGGGAGAGGAATCCCGAGAGGTCCCCTAGCAACTCGCATGGGGACTGGCCTTTCCTGAGGCCACCAGAGCGGGTCCCTGAGGTCCCCGTCGTAACTCGAGAAGACCTGCCGCAACTCGAGAAAATCCAGGAGGTTCTCCCCTCCAGGCGAGATGAGGCCCATTTCCGCTGAGGCGTCTCGAGGCTGATCACACCTCACCTCTGGAACTTCGAAAGGCTCCTTCACACCCTTGGTGCAAATCAAGAAGTTCCCCGACATACCCGTCTCCACTCGAGGGGAATCACGAGGGTCCCGCCCACATCCAGAGGAGCCCCGTTTCCGCCTCGTAGCTCGAGATGAGGGATCCTTTCCCTTCTTCGTCGGGAAAGAGTTCCCGGCGTTCCAGTCGCATCCCAAGAGGAGGCCCTCTCAACAGGAACGGCGAGAGGAACTCCAGGATCGTGCCACCATTCCAAGAGTCCCCCAGATATCTCAGTCCATTCCAGAGGAACCTCTTTTCCCTTCACCGGCTCGTCTTTCACGCCGAGGATCGACTCACACCAAGGTGGCACGTGGCACAGCCCTGTGGGAAAGCCACGTGGGAAAGCCTCGAGGGACAGCCTCGAGGGAAAGCCACAGATCCCTTGATCCACGTGACAGGAAGCGTGACGCTACTGCTGCAGCTCGGGAGGAAAGCGCACGTGCATGCCCCCACTCGAGACGAGGCCTGACTCCCCTGCGGAGACTCAGAAGCACCCCACGATCCATGGCAACACTGGAGAGGAATCCTCAGGTTCCGGCCCCGACTCCACACAAGGACTGAGGCCCCGGCATGGACGGGAGAGGAATCCCGAGAGGTCCCCTAGCAACTCGCATGGGGACTGGCCTTTCCTGAGGCCACCAGAGAGGGTCCCTGAGGTCCCCGTCGTAACTCGAGAAGACCTGCCGCAACTCGAGAAAATCCAGGAGGTTCTCCCCTCCAGGCGAGATGAGGCCCATTTCCGCTGAGGCGTCTCGAGGCTGATCACACCTCACCTCTGGAACTTCGAAAGGCTCCTTCACACCCTTGGTGCAAATCAAGAAGTTCCCCGACATACCCGTCTCCACTCGAGGGGAATCACGAGGGTCCCGCCCACATCCAGAGGAGCCCCGTTTCCGCCTCGTAGCTCGAGATGAGGGATCCTTTCCCTGCTTCATCGGGAAAGAGTTCCCGGCGTTCCAGTCGCATCTCAAGAGGAGGCCCTCTCAACAGGAACGGTGAGAGGAACTCCAGGGTCGTGCCACCATTCCAAGAGTTCCCCAGATGTCTCAGTCCATTCCAGAGGAACCTCTTTTCCCTTCACCGGCTCGTCTTTCACGCCGAGGATCGACTCACACCAAGGTGGCACGTGGCACAGCCCTGTGGGAAAGCCTCGTGGGAAAGCCTCGAGGGACAGCCTCGAGGGAAAGCCACAGATCCCTTGATCCACGTGACAGGAAGCGTGACACTACTGCTGCAGCTCGGGAGGAAAGCGCACGTGCATGCCCCCACTCGAGACGAGGCCTGACTCCCCTGGGGAGACTCAGAAGCACCCCAAGATCCATGGCAACACTGTAGAGGAATCCTCAGGTTCCGGCCCCGACTCCACACAAGGACTGAGGCCCCGGCATGGACGGGAGAGGAATCCCGAGAGGTCCCCTAGCAACTCGCATGGGGACTGGCCTTTCCTGAGGCCACCAGAGAGGGTCCCTGAGGTCCCCGTCGTAACTCGAGAAGACCTGCCGCAACTGGAGAAAATCCAGGAGGTTCTCCCCTCCAGGCGAGATGAGGCCCATTTCCGCTGAGGCGTCTCGAGGCTGATCACACCTCACCTCTGGAACTTCGAAAGGCTCCTTCACACCCTTGGTGCAAATCAAGAAGTTCCCCGACATACCCGTCTCCACTCGAGGGGAATCACGAGGGTCCCGCCCACATCCAGAGGAGCCCCGTTTCCGCCTCGTAGCTCGAGATGAGGGATCCTTTCCCTGCTTCATCGGGAAAGAGTTCCCGGCATTCCCGTCGCATCTCAAGAGGAGGCCCTCTCAACAGGAACGGTGAGAGGAACTCCAGGGTCGTGCCACCATTCCAAGAGTCCCCCAGATGTCTCAGTCCATTCCAGAGGAACCTCTTTTCCCTTCACCGGCTCGTCTTTCACGCCGAGGATCGACTCACACCAAGGTGGCACGTGGCACAGCCCTGTGGGAAAGCCTCGTGGGAAAGCCTCGAGGGACAGCCTCGAGGGAAAGCCACAGATCCCTTGATCCACGTGACAGGAAGCGTGACACTACTGCTGCAGCTCGGGAGGAAAGCGCACGTGCATGCCCCCACTCGAGACGAGGCCTGACTCCCCTGGGGAGACTCAGAAGCACCCCAAGATCCATGGCAACACTGTAGAGGAATCCTCAGGTTCCGGCCCCGACTCCACACAAGGACTGAGGCCCCGGCATGGACGGGAGAGGAATCCCGAGAGGCCCCCTAGCAACTCGCATGGGGACTGGCCTTTCCTGAGGCCACCAGAGCGGGTCCCTGAGGTCCCCGTCGTAACTCGAGAAGACCTGCCGCAACTCGAGAAAATCCAGGAGGTTCTCCCCTCCAGGCGAGATGAGGCCCATTTCCGCTGAGGCGTCTCGAGGCTGATAACACCTAACCTCTGGAACTTCGAAAGGCTCCTTCACACCCTTGGTGCAAATCAAGAAGTTCCCCGACATACCCGTCTCCACTCGAGGGGAATCACGAGGGTCCCGCCCACATCCAGAGGAGCCCCGTTTCCGCCTCGTAGCTCGAGATGAGGGATCCTTTCCCTGCTTCGTCGGGAAAGAGTTCCCGGCGTTCCAGTCGCATCCCAAGAGGAGGCCCTCTCAACAGGAACGGCGAGAGGAACTCCAGGATCGTGCCACCATTCCAAGAGTCCCCCAGATATCTCAGTCCATTCCAGAGGAACCTCTTTTCCCTTCACCGGCTCGTCTTTCACCCCGAGGATCGACTCACACCAAGGTGGCACGTGGCACAGCCCTGTGGGAAAGCCTCGTGGGAAAGCCTCGAGGGACAGCCTCGAGGGAAAGCCACAGATCCCTTGATCCACGTGACAGGAAGCGTGACGCTACTGCTGCAGCTCGGGAGGAAAGCGCACGTGCATGCCCCCACTCGAGACGAGGCCTGACTACCTTGGGGAGACTCAGAAGCACCCCAAGATCCATGGCAACACTGGAGAGGAATCCTCAGGTTCCGGCCCCGACTCCACACAAGGACTGAGGCCCCGGCATGGACGGGAGAGGAATCCCGAGAGGTCCCCTAGCAACTCGCATGGGGACTGGCCTTTCCTGAGGCCACCAGAGAGGGTCCCTGAGGTCCCCGTCGTAACTCGAGAAGACCTGCCGCAACTCGAGAAAATCCAGGAGGTTCTCCCCTCCAGGCGAGATGAGGCCCATTTCTGCTGAGGCGTCTCGAGGCTGATCACACCTCACCTCTGGAACTTCGAAAGGCTCCTTCACACCCTTGGTGCAAATCAAGAAGTTCCCCGACATACCCGTCTCCACTCGAGGGGAATCACGAGGGTCCCGCCCACATCCAGAGGAGCCCCGTTTCCGCCTCGTAGCTCGAGATGAGGGATCCTTTCCCTGCTTCATCGGGAAAGAGTTCCCGGCATTCCCGTCGCATCTCAAGAGGAGGCCCTCTCAACAGGAACGATGAGAGGAACTCCAGGGTCGTGCCACCATTCCAAGAGTTCCCCAGATGTCTCAGTCCATTCCAGAGGAACCTCTTTTCCCTTCACCGGCTCGTCTTTCACGCCGAGGATCGACTCACACCAAGGTGGCACGTGGCACAGCCCTGTGGGAAAGCCTCGTGGGAAAGCCTCTAGGGACAGCCTCGAGGGAAAGCCACAGATCCCTTGATCCACGTGACAGGAAGCGTGACGCTACTGCTGCAGCTCGGGAGGAAAGCGCACATGCATGCCCCCACTCGAGACGAGGCCTGACTCCCCTGGGGAGACTCAGAAGCACCCCAAGATCCATGGCAACACTGGAGAGGAATCCTCAGGTTCCGGCCCCGACTCCACACAAGGACTGAGGCCCCGGCATGGACGGGAGAGGAATCCCGAGAGGTCCCCTAGCAACTCGCATGGGGACTGGCCTTTCCTGAGGCCACCAGAGAGGGTCCCTGAGGTCCCCGTCGTAACTCGAGAAGACCTGCCACAACTCGAGAAAATCCAGGAGGTTCTCCCCTGCAGGCGAGATGAGGCCCATTTCCGCTGAGGCGTCTCGAGGCTGATCACACCTCCCTTCTGGAAATTCGAAAGGGTCCTTCACACCCTTGGTGCAAATCAAGATGTTCCCCGACATACCCGTCTCCACTCGAGGGGAATCACGAGGGTCCCGCCCACATCCAGAGGAGCCCCGTTTCCGCCTCGTAGCTCGAGATGAGGGATCCTTTCCCTGCTTCATCGGGAAAGAGTTCCCGGCGTTCCAGTCGCATCTCAAGAGGAGGCCCTCTCAACAGGAACGGTGAGAGGAACTCCAGGGTCGTGCCACCATTCCAAGAGTTCCCCAGATGTCTCAGTCCATTCCAGAGGAACCTCTTTTCCCTTCACCGGCTCGTCTTTCACGCCGAGGATCGACTCACACCAAGGTGGCACGTGGCACAGCCCTGTGGGAAAGCCTCGTGGGAAAGCCTAGAGGGACAGCCTCGAGGGAAAGCCACAGATCCCTTGATCCACGTGACAGGAAGCGTGACACTACTGCTGCAGCTCGGGAGGAAAGCGCACGTGCATGCCCCCACTCGAGACGAGGCCTGACTCCCCTGGGGAGACTCAGAAGCACCCCAAGATCCATGGCAACACTGTAGAGGAATCCTCAGGTTCCGGCCCCGACTCCACACAAGGACTGAGGCCCCGGCATGGACGGGAGAGGAATCCCGAGAGGCCCCCTAGCAACTCGCATGGGGACTGGCCTTTCCTGAGGCCACCAGAGCGGGTCCCTGAGGTCCCCGTCGTAACTCGAGAAGACCTGCCGCAACTCGAGAAAATCCAGGAGGTTCTCCCCTCCAGGCGAGATGAGGCCCATTTCCGCTGAGGCGTCTCGAGGCTGATAACACCTAACCTCTGGAACTTCGAAAGGGTCCTTCACACCCTTGGTGCAAATCAAGAAGTTCCCCGACATACCCGTCTCCACTCGAGAGGAATCACGAGAGTCCCGCCCACATCCAGAGGAGCCCCGTTTCCGCCTCGTAGCTCGAGATGAGGGATCCTTTCCCTGCTTCGTCGGGAAAGAGTTCCCGGCGTTCCCGTCGCATCTCAAGAGGAGGCCCTCTCAACAGGAACGGCGAGAGGAACTCCAGGGTCGTGCCACCATTCCAAGAGTCCCCCAGATGTCTCAGTCCATTCCAGAGGAACCTCTTTTCCCTTCACCGGCTCGTCTTTCACGCCGAGGATCGACTCACACCAAGGTGGCACGTGGCACAGCCCTGTGGGAAAGCCTCGAGGGACAGCCTCGAGGGAAAGCCACAGATCCCTTGATCCACGTGACAGGAAGCGTGACACTACTGCTGCAGCTCGGGAGGAAAGCGCACGTGCATGCCCCCACTCGAGACGAGGCCTGACTCCCCTGGGGAGACTCAGAAGCACCCCAAGATCCATGGCAACAATGGAGAGCAATCCTCAGGTTCCGGCCCCGGCTCCACACAAGGACTGAGGCCCCGGCATGGACGGGAGAGGAATCCCGAGAGGTCCCCTAGCAACTCGCATGGGGACTGGCCTTTCCTGAGGCCACCAGAGCGGGTCCCTGAGGTCCCCGTCGTAACTCGAGAAGACCTGCCGCAACTCGAGAAAATCCAGGAGGTTCTCCCCTCCAGTCGAGATGAGGCCGATTTCCGCTGAGGCGTCTCGAGGCTGATCACACCTCACCTCTGGAACTTCGAAAGGGTCCTTCACACCCTTGGTGCAAATCAAGAAGTTCCCCGACCTAGCCGTCTCCACTCGAGAGGAATCACGAGAGTCCCGCCCACATCCAGAGGAGCCCCGTTTCCGCCTCGTAGCTCGAGATGAGGGATCCTTTCCCTGCTTCGTCGGGAAAGAGTTCCCGGCGTTCCCGTCGCATCTCAAGAGGAGGCCCTCTCAACAGGAACGGCGAGAGGAACTCCAGGGTCGTGCCACCATTCCAAGAGTCCCCCAGATGTCTCAGTCCATTCCAGAGGAACCTCTTTTCCCTTCACCGGCTCGTCTTTCACGCCGAGGATCGACTCACACCAAGGTGGCACGTGGCACAGCCCTGTGGGAAAGCCTCGAGGGACAGCCTCGAGGGAAAGCCACAGATCCCTTGATCCACGTGACAGGAAGCGTGACACTACTGCTGCAGCTCGGGAGGAAAGCGCACGTGCATGCCCCCACTCGAGACGAGGCCTGACTCCCCTGGGGAGACTCAGAAGCACCCCAAGATCCATGGCAACAATGGAGAGCAATCCTCAGGTTCCGGCCCCGACTCCACACAAGGACTGAGGCCCCGGCATGGACGGGAGAGGAATCCCGAGAGGTCCCCTAGCAACTCGCATGGGGACTGGCCTTTCCTGAGGCCACCAGAGCGGGTCCCTGAGGTCCCCGTCGTAACTCGAGAAGACCTGCCGCAACTCGAGAAAATCCAGGAGGTTCTCCCCTCCAGTCGAGATGAGGCCCATTTCCGCTGAGGCGTCTCGAGGCTGATCACACCTCCCCTCTGGAACTTCGAAAGGGTCCTTCACACCCTTGGTGCAAATCAAGAAGTTCCCCGACCTAGCCGTCTCCACTCGAGAGGAATCACGAGAGTCCCGCCCACATCCAGAGGAGCCCCGTTTCCGCCTCGTAGCTCGAGATGAGGGATCCTTTCCCTGCTTCGTCGGGAAAGAGTTCCCGGCGTTCCCGTCGCATCTCAAGAGGAGGCCCTCTCAACAGGAACGGCGAGAGGAACTCCAGGGTCGTGCCACCATTCCAAGAGTCCCCCAGATGTCTCAGTCCATTCCAGAGGAACCTCTTTTCCCTTCACCGGCTCGTCTTTCACGCCGAGGATCGACTCACACCAAGGTGGCACGTGGCACAGCCCTGTGGGAAAGCCTCGTGGGAAAGCCTCGAGGGACAGCCTCGAGGGAAAGCCACAGATCCCTTGATCCACGTGACAGGAAGCGTGACACTACTGCTGCAGCTCGGGAGGAAAGCGCACGTGCATGCCCCCACTCGAGACGTGGCCTGACTCCCCTGGGGAGTCTCAGAAGCACCCCAAGATCCATGGCAACACTGGAGAGCAATCCTCAGGTTCCGGCCCCGACTCCACACAAGGACTGAGGCCCCGGCATGGACGGGAGAGGAATCCCGAGAGGTCCCCTAGCAACTCGCATGGGGACTGGCCTTTCCTGAGGCCACCAGAGCGGGTCCCTGAGGTCCCCGTCGTAACTCGAGAAGACCTGCCGCAACTCGAGAAAATCCAGGAGGTTCTCCCCTCCAGGCGAGATGAGGCCCATTTCCGCTGAGGCGTCTCGAGGCTGATCACACCTCACCTCTGGAACTTCGAAAGGGTCCTTCACACCCTTGGTGCAAATCAAGAAGTTCCCCGACATACCCGTCTCCACTCGAGAGGAATCACGAGGGTCCCGCCCACATCCAGAGGAGCCCCGTTTCCGCCTCGTAGCTCGAGATGAGGGATCCTTTCCCTGCTTCGTCGGGAAAGAGTTCCCGGCGTTCCCGTCGCATCTCAAGAGGAGGCCCTCTCAACAGGAACGGCGAGAGGAACTCCAGGGTCGTGCCACCATTCCAAGAGTCCCCCAGATGTCTCAGTCCATTCCAGAGGAACCTCTTTTCCCTTCACCGGCTCGTCTTTCACGCCGAGGATCGACTCACACCAAGGTGGCACGTGGCACAGCCCTGTGGGAAAGCCTCGTGGGAAAGCCTCGAGGGACAGCCTCGAGGGAAAGCCACAGATCCCTTGATCCACGTGACCGGAAGCGTGACACTCCTGCTGCAGCTCGGGAGGAAAGCGCACGTGCATGCCCCCACTCGAGACGAGGCCTGACTCCCCTGGGGAGACTCAGAAGCACCCCAAGATCCATGGCAACACTGGAGAGGAATCCTCAGGTTCCGGCCCCGACTCCACACAAGGACTGAGGCCCCGGCATGGACGGGAGAGGAATCCCGAGAGGTCCCCTAGCAACTCGCATGGGGACTGGCCTTTCCTGAGGCCACCAGAGCGGGTCCCTGAGGTCCCCGTCGTAACTCGAGAAGACCTGCCGCAACTCGAGAAAATCCAGGAGGTTCTCCCCTCCAGGCGAGATGAGGCCCATTTCCGCTGAGGCGTCTCGAGGCTGATCACACCTCACCTCTGGAACTTCGAAAGGGTCCTTCACACCCTTGGTGCAAATCAAGAAGTTCCCCGACCTAGCCGTCTCCACTCGAGAGGAATCACGAGGGTCCCGCCCACATCCAGAGGAGCCCCGTTTCCGCCTCGTAGCTCGAGATGAGGGATCCTTTCCCTGCTTCGTCGGGAAAGAGTTCCCGGCGTTCCCGTCGCATCTCAAGAGGAGGCCCTCTCAACAGGAACGGCGAGAGGAACTCCAGGGTCGTGCCACCATTCCAAGAGTCCCCCAGGTGTCTCAGTCCATTCCAGAGGAACCTCTTTTCCCTTCACCGGCTCGTCTTTCACGCCAAGGATCGACTCACACCAAGGTGGCACGTGGCACAGCCCTGTGGGAAAGCCTCGTGGGAAAGCCTCGAGGGACAGCCTCGAGGGAAAGCCACAGATCCCTTGATCCACGTGACAGGAAGCGTGACACTACTGCTGCAGCTCGGGAGGAAAGCGCACGTGCATGAACCCACTCGAGAAGAGGCCTGACTCCCCTGGGGAGACTCAGAAGCACCCCAAGATCCATGGCAACACTGGATAGGAATCCTCAGGTTCCGGCCCCGACTCCACACAAGGACTGAGGCCCCGGCCTGGACGGGAGAGGAATCCCGAGAGGTCCCCTAGCAACTCGCATGGGGACTGGCCTTTCCTGAGGCCACCAGAGCGGGTCCCTGAGGTCCCCGTCGTAACTCGAGAAGACCTGCCGCAACTCGAGAAAATCCAGGAGGTTCTCCCCTCCAGGCGAGATGAGGCCCATTTCCGCTGAGGCGTCACGAGGCTGATCACACCTCCCCTCTGGAACTTCGAAAGTTTCCTTCACACCCTTGGTGCAAATCAAGAAGTTCCCCGACATACCCGTCTCCACTCGAGAGGAATCACGAGGGTCCCGCCCACATCCAGAGGAACCCCATTTCCGCCTCGTAGCTCGAGATAAGGGAACCTTTCCCTGCTTCGTCGGGAAAGAGTTCCCGGCGTTCCCGTCGCATCTCAAGAGGAGGCCCTCTCAACAGGAACGGCGAGAGGAACTCCAGGGTCGTGCCACCATTCCAAGAGTCCCCCAGATGTCTCAGTCCATTCCAGAGGAACCTCTTTTCCCTTCACCGGCTCGTCTTTCACGCCGAGGATTGACTCACACCAAGGTGGCACGTGGCACAGCCCTGTGGGAAAGCCTCGTGGGAAAGCCTCGAGGGACAGCCTCGAGGGAAAGCCACAGATCCCTGGATCCACGTGACCGGAAGCGTGACACTACTGCTGCAGCTAGGGAGGAAAGCGCACGTGCATGCCCCCACTCGAGACGAGGCCTGACTCCCCTGGGGAGACTCAGAAGCACCCCAAGATCCATGGCAACACTGGAGAGGAATCCTCAGGTTCCGGCCCCGACTCCACACAAGGACTGAGGCCCCGGCATGGACGGGAGAGGAATCCCGAGAGGTCCCCTAGCAACTCGCATGGGGACTGGCCTTTCCTGAGGCCACCAGAGCGGGTCCCTGAGGTCCCCGTCGTAACTCGAGAAGACCTGCCGCAACTCGAGAAAATCCAGGAGGTTCTCCCCTCCAGGCGAGATGAGGCCCATTTCCGCTGAGGCGTCAGGAGGCTGATCACACCTCCCCTCTGGAACTTCGAAAGGGTCCTTCACACCCTTGGTGCAAATCAAGAAGTTCCCCGACATACCCGTCTCCACTCGAGAGGAATCACGAGGGTCCCGCCCACATCCAGAGGAGCCCCGTTTCCGCCTCGTAGCTCGAGATAAGGGATCCTTTCCCTGCTTCGTCGGGAAAGAGTTCCCGGCGTTCCCGTCGCATCTCAAGAGGAGGCCCTCTCAACAGGAACGGCGAGAGGAACTCCAGGGTCGTGCCACCATTCCAAGAGTCCCCCAGATGTCTCAGTCCATTCCAGAGGAACCTCTTTTCCCTTCACCGGCTCGTCTTTCACGCCGAGGATCGACTCACACCAAGGTGGCACGTGGCACAGCCCTGTGGGAAAGCCTCGTGGGAAAGCCTCGAGGGACAGCCTCGAGGGAAAGCCACAGATCCCTTGATCCACGTGACAGGAAGCGTGACACTACTGCTGCAGCTCGGGAGGAAAGCGCACGTGCATGCCCCCACTCGAGACGAGGCCTGACTCCCCTGGGGAGACTCAGAAGCACCCCAAGATCCATGGCAACACTGGAGAGGAATCCTCAGGTTCCGGCCCCGACTCCACACAAGGACTGAGGCCCCGGCATGGACGGGAGAGGAATCCCGAGGGGCCCCCTAGCAACTCGCATGGGGACTGGCCTTTCCTGAGGCCACCAGAGCGGGTCCCTGAGGTCCCCGTCGTAACTCGAGAAGACCTGCCGCAACTCGAGAAAATCCAGGAGGTTCTCCCCTCCAGGCGAGATGAGGCCCATTTCCGCTGAGGCGTCTCGAGGCTGATAACACCTAACCTCTGGAAGTTCGAAAGGGTCCTTCACACCCTTGGTGCAAATCAAGAAGTTCCCCGACATACCCGTCTCCACTCGAGGGGAATCACGAGGGTCCCGCCCACATCCAGAGGAGCCCCGTTTCCGCCTCGTAGCTCGAGATGAGGGATCCTTTCCCTGCTTCGTCGGGAAAGAGTTCCCGGCGTTCCAGTCGCATCCCAAGAGGAGGCCCTCTCAACAGGAACGGCGAGAGGAACTCCAGGATCGTGCCACCATTCCAAGAGTCCCCCAGATATCTCAGTCCATTCCAGAGGAACCTCTTTTCCCTTCACCGGCTCGTCTTTCACGCCGAGGATCGACTCCCACCAAGGTGGCACGTGGCACAGCCCTGTGGGAAAGCCTCGTGGGAAAGCCTCGAGGGACAGCCTCGAGGGAAAGCCACAGATCCCTTGATCCACGTGACAGGAAGCGTGACGCTACTGCTGCAGCTCGGGAGGAAAGCGCACGTGCATGCCCCCACTCGAGACGAGGCCTGACTACCCTGGGGAGACTCAGAAGCACCCCAAGATCCATGGCAACACTGGAGAGGAATCCTCAGGTTCCGGCCCCGACTCCACACAAGGACTGAGGCCCCGGCATGGACGGGAGAGGAATCCTGAGAGGTCCCCTAGCAACTCGCATGGGGACTGGCCTTTCCTGAGGCCAAAAGAGAGGGTCCCTGAGGTCCCCGTCGTAACTCGAGAAGACCTGCCGCAACTCGAGAAAATCCAGGAGGTTCTCCCCTCCAGGCGAGATGAGGCCCATTTCCGCTGAGGCGTCTCGAGGCTGATCACACCTCACCTCTGGAACTTCGAAAGGGTCCTTCACACCCTTGGTGCAAATCAAGAAGTTCCCCGACATACCCGTCTCCACTCGAGGGGAATCACGAGGGTCCCGCCCACATCCAGAGGAGCCCCGTTTCCGCCTCGTAGCTCGAGATGAGGGATCCTTTCCCTGCTTCATCGGGAAAGAGTTCCCGGCATTCCCGTCGCATCTCAAGAGGAGGCCCTCTCAACAGGAACGGTGAGAGGAACTCCAGGGTCGTGCCACCATTCCAAGAGTTCCCCAGATGTCTCAGTCCATTCCAGAGGAACCTCTTTTCCCTTCACCGGCTCGTCTTTCACGCCGAGGATCGACTCACACCAAGGTGGCACGTGGCACAGCCCTGTGGGAAAGCCTCGTGGGAAAGCCTTGAGGGACAGCCTCGAGGGAAAGCCACAGATCCCTTGATCCACGTGACAGGAAGCGTGACACTACTGCTGCAGCTCGGGAGGAAAGCGCACGTGCATGCCCCCAATCGAGACGAGGCCTGACTCCCCTGGGGAGACTCAGAAGCACCCCAAGATCCATGGCAACACTGGAGAGGAATCCTCAGTTTCCGGCCCCGACTCCACACAAGGACTGAGGCCCCGGCATGGACGGGAGAGGAATCCCGAGAGGTCCCCTAGCAACTCGCATGGGGACTGGCCTTTCCTGAGGCCACCAGAGCGGTCCCTGAGGTCCCCGTCGTAACTCGAGAAGACCTGCCGCAACTCGAGAAAATCCAGGAGGTTCTCCCCTCCAGGCGAGATGAGGCCCATTTCCGCTGAGGCGTCTGGAGGCTGATCACACCTCCCCTCTGGAACTTCGAAAGGGTCCTTCACACCCTTGGTGCAAATCAAGAAGTTCCCCGACATACCCGTCTCCACTCGAGAGGAATCACGAGGGTCCCGCCCACATCCAGAGGAGCCCCGTTTCCGCCTCGTAGCTCGAGATAAGGGATCCTTTCCCTGCTTCGTCGGGAAAGAGTTCCCGGCGTTCCCGTCGCATCTCAAGAGGAGGCCCTCTCAACAGGAACGGCGAGAGGAACTCCAGGGTCGTGCCACCATTCCAAGAGTCCCCCAGATGTCTCAGTCCATTCCAGAGGAACCTCTTTTCCCTTCACCGGCTCGTCTTTCACGCCGAGGATCGACTCACACCAAGGTGGCACGTGGCACAGCCCTGTGGGAAAGCCTCGTGGGAAAGTCTCGAGGGACAGCCTCGAGGGAAAGCCACAGATCCCTTGATCCACGTGACCGCAAGCGTGACACTACTGCTGCAGCTCGGGAGGAAAGCGCACGTGCATGCCCCCACTCGAGACGAGGCCTGACTCCCCTGGGGAGACTCAGAAGCACCCCAAGATCCATGGCAACACTGGAGAGGAATCCTCAGGTTCCGGCCCCGACTCCACACAAGGACTGAGGCCCCGGCATGGACGGGAGAGGAATCCCGAGAGGTCCCCTAGCAACTCGCATGGGGACTGGCCTTTCCTGAGGCCACCAGAGCGGGTCCCTGAGGTCCCCGTCGTAACTCGAGAAGACCTGCCGCAACTCGAGAAAATCCAGGAGGTTCTCCCCTCCAGGCGAGATGAGGCCCATTTCCGCTGAGGCGTCTCGAGGCTGATCACACCTCACCTCTGGAACTTCGAAAGGCTCCTTCACACCCTTGGTGCAAATCAAGAAGTTCCCCGACATACCCGTCTCCACTCGAGGGGAATCACGAGGGTCCCGCCCACATCCAGAGGAGCCCCGTTTCCGCCTCGTAGCTCGAGATGAGGGATCCTTTCCCTTCTTCGTCGGGAAAGAGTTCCCGGCGTTCCAGTCGCATCCCAAGAGGAGGCCCTCTCAACAGGAACGGCGAGAGGAACTCCAGGATCGTGCCACCATTCCAAGAGTCCCCCAGATATCTCAGTCCATTCCAGAGGAACCTCTTTTCCCTTCACCGGCTCGTCTTTCACGCCGAGGATCGACTCACACCAAGGTGGCACGTGGCACAGCCCTGTGGGAAAGCCACGTGGGAAAGCCTCGAGGGACAGCCTCGAGGGAAAGCCACAGATCCCTTGATCCACGTGACAGGAAGCGTGACGCTACTGCTGCAGCTCGGGAGGAAAGCGCACGTGCATGCCCCCACTCGAGACGAGGCCTGACTCCCCTGCGGAGACTCAGAAGCACCCCACGATCCATGGCAACACTGGAGAGGAATCCTCAGGTTCCGGCCCCGACTCCACACAAGGACTGAGGCCCCGGCATGGACGGGAGAGGAATCCCGAGAGGTCCCCTAGCAACTCGCATGGGGACTGGCCTTTCCTGAGGCCACCAGAGAGGGTCCCTGAGGTCCCCGTCGTAACTCGAGAAGACCTGCCGCAACTCGAGAAAATCCAGGAGGTTCTCCCCTCCAGGCGAGATGAGGCCCATTTCCGCTGAGGCGTCTCGAGGCTGATCACACCTCACCTCTGGAACTTCGAAAGGCTCCTTCACACCCTTGGTGCAAATCAAGAAGTTCCCCGACATACCCGTCTCCACTCGAGGGGAATCACGAGGGTCCCGCCCACATCCAGAGGAGCCCCGTTTCCGCCTCGTAGCTCGAGATGAGGGATCCTTTCCCTGCTTCATCGGGAAAGAGTTCCCGGCGTTCCAGTCGCATCTCAAGAGGAGGCCCTCTCAACAGGAACGGTGAGAGGAACTCCAGGGTCGTGCCACCATTCCAAGAGTTCCCCAGATGTCTCAGTCCATTCCAGAGGAACCTCTTTTCCCTTCACCGGCTCGTCTTTCACGCCGAGGATCGACTCACACCAAGGTGGCACGTGGCACAGCCCTGTGGGAAAGCCTCGTGGGAAAGCCTCGAGGGACAGCCTCGAGGGAAAGCCACAGATCCCTTGATCCACGTGACAGGAAGCGTGACACTACTGCTGCAGCTCGGGAGGAAAGCGCACGTGCATGCCCCCACTCGAGACGAGGCCTGACTCCCCTGGGGAGACTCAGAAGCACCCCAAGATCCATGGCAACACTGTAGAGGAATCCTCAGGTTCCGGCCCCGACTCCACACAAGGACTGAGGCCCCGGCATGGACGGGAGAGGAATCCCGAGAGGTCCCCTAGCAACTCGCATGGGGACTGGCCTTTCCTGAGGCCACCAGAGAGGGTCCCTGAGGTCCCCGTCGTAACTCGAGAAGACCTGCCGCAACTGGAGAAAATCCAGGAGGTTCTCCCCTCCAGGCGAGATGAGGCCCATTTCCGCTGAGGCGTCTCGAGGCTGATCACACCTCACCTCTGGAACTTCGAAAGGCTCCTTCACACCCTTGGTGCAAATCAAGAAGTTCCCCGACATACCCGTCTCCACTCGAGGGGAATCACGAGGGTCCCGCCCACATCCAGAGGAGCCCCGTTTCCGCCTCGTAGCTCGAGATGAGGGATCCTTTCCCTGCTTCATCGGGAAAGAGTTCCCGGCATTCCCGTCGCATCTCAAGAGGAGGCCCTCTCAACAGGAACGGTGAGAGGAACTCCAGGGTCGTGCCACCATTCCAAGAGTCCCCCAGATGTCTCAGTCCATTCCAGAGGAACCTCTTTTCCCTTCACCGGCTCGTCTTTCACGCCGAGGATCGACTCACACCAAGGTGGCACGTGGCACAGCCCTGTGGGAAAGCCTCGTGGGAAAGCCTCGAGGGACAGCCTCGAGGGAAAGCCACAGATCCCTTGATCCACGTGACAGGAAGCGTGACACTACTGCTGCAGCTCGGGAGGAAAGCGCACGTGCATGCCCCCACTCGAGACGAGGCCTGACTCCCCTGGGGAGACTCAGAAGCACCCCAAGATCCATGGCAACACTGTAGAGGAATCCTCAGGTTCCGGCCCCGACTCCACACAAGGACTGAGGCCCCGGCATGGACGGGAGAGGAATCCCGAGAGGCCCCCTAGCAACTCGCATGGGGACTGGCCTTTCCTGAGGCCACCAGAGCGGGTCCCTGAGGTCCCCGTCGTAACTCGAGAAGACCTGCCGCAACTCGAGAAAATCCAGGAGGTTCTCCCCTCCAGGCGAGATGAGGCCCATTTCCGCTGAGGCGTCTCGAGGCTGATAACACCTAACCTCTGGAACTTCGAAAGGCTCCTTCACACCCTTGGTGCAAATCAAGAAGTTCCCCGACATACCCGTCTCCACTCGAGGGGAATCACGAGGGTCCCGCCCACATCCAGAGGAGCCCCGTTTCCGCCTCGTAGCTCGAGATGAGGGATCCTTTCCCTGCTTCGTCGGGAAAGAGTTCCCGGCGTTCCAGTCGCATCCCAAGAGGAGGCCCTCTCAACAGGAACGGCGAGAGGAACTCCAGGATCGTGCCACCATTCCAAGAGTCCCCCAGATATCTCAGTCCATTCCAGAGGAACCTCTTTTCCCTTCACCGGCTCGTCTTTCACCCCGAGGATCGACTCACACCAAGGTGGCACGTGGCACAGCCCTGTGGGAAAGCCTCGTGGGAAAGCCTCGAGGGACAGCCTCGAGGGAAAGCCACAGATCCCTTGATCCACGTGACAGGAAGCGTGACGCTACTGCTGCAGCTCGGGAGGAAAGCGCACGTGCATGCCCCCACTCGAGACGAGGCCTGACTACCTTGGGGAGACTCAGAAGCACCCCAAGATCCATGGCAACACTGGAGAGGAATCCTCAGGTTCCGGCCCCGACTCCACACAAGGACTGAGGCCCCGGCATGGACGGGAGAGGAATCCCGAGAGGTCCCCTAGCAACTCGCATGGGGACTGGCCTTTCCTGAGGCCACCAGAGAGGGTCCCTGAGGTCCCCGTCGTAACTCGAGAAGACCTGCCGCAACTCGAGAAAATCCAGGAGGTTCTCCCCTCCAGGCGAGATGAGGCCCATTTCTGCTGAGGCGTCTCGAGGCTGATCACACCTCACCTCTGGAACTTCGAAAGGCTCCTTCACACCCTTGGTGCAAATCAAGAAGTTCCCCGACATACCCGTCTCCACTCGAGGGGAATCACGAGGGTCCCGCCCACATCCAGAGGAGCCCCGTTTCCGCCTCGTAGCTCGAGATGAGGGATCCTTTCCCTGCTTCATCGGGAAAGAGTTCCCGGCATTCCCGTCGCATCTCAAGAGGAGGCCCTCTCAACAGGAACGATGAGAGGAACTCCAGGGTCGTGCCACCATTCCAAGAGTTCCCCAGATGTCTCAGTCCATTCCAGAGGAACCTCTTTTCCCTTCACCGGCTCGTCTTTCACGCCGAGGATCGACTCACACCAAGGTGGCACGTGGCACAGCCCTGTGGGAAAGCCTCGTGGGAAAGCCTCTAGGGACAGCCTCGAGGGAAAGCCACAGATCCCTTGATCCACGTGACAGGAAGCGTGACGCTACTGCTGCAGCTCGGGAGGAAAGCGCACATGCATGCCCCCACTCGAGACGAGGCCTGACTCCCCTGGGGAGACTCAGAAGCACCCCAAGATCCATGGCAACACTGGAGAGGAATCCTCAGGTTCCGGCCCCGACTCCACACAAGGACTGAGGCCCCGGCATGGACGGGAGAGGAATCCCGAGAGGTCCCCTAGCAACTCGCATGGGGACTGGCCTTTCCTGAGGCCACCAGAGAGGGTCCCTGAGGTCCCCGTCGTAACTCGAGAAGACCTGCCACAACTCGAGAAAATCCAGGAGGTTCTCCCCTGCAGGCGAGATGAGGCCCATTTCCGCTGAGGCGTCTCGAGGCTGATCACACCTCCCTTCTGGAAATTCGAAAGGGTCCTTCACACCCTTGGTGCAAATCAAGATGTTCCCCGACATACCCGTCTCCACTCGAGGGGAATCACGAGGGTCCCGCCCACATCCAGAGGAGCCCCGTTTCCGCCTCGTAGCTCGAGATGAGGGATCCTTTCCCTGCTTCATCGGGAAAGAGTTCCCGGCGTTCCAGTCGCATCTCAAGAGGAGGCCCTCTCAACAGGAACGGTGAGAGGAACTCCAGGGTCGTGCCACCATTCCAAGAGTTCCCCAGATGTCTCAGTCCATTCCAGAGGAACCTCTTTTCCCTTCACCGGCTCGTCTTTCACGCCGAGGATCGACTCACACCAAGGTGGCACGTGGCACAGCCCTGTGGGAAAGCCTCGTGGGAAAGCCTAGAGGGACAGCCTCGAGGGAAAGCCACAGATCCCTTGATCCACGTGACAGGAAGCGTGACACTACTGCTGCAGCTCGGGAGGAAAGCGCACGTGCATGCCCCCACTCGAGACGAGGCCTGACTCCCCTGGGGAGACTCAGAAGCACCCCAAGATCCATGGCAACACTGTAGAGGAATCCTCAGGTTCCGGCCCCGACTCCACACAAGGACTGAGGCCCCGGCATGGACGGGAGAGGAATCCCGAGAGGCCCCCTAGCAACTCGCATGGGGACTGGCCTTTCCTGAGGCCACCAGAGCGGGTCCCTGAGGTCCCCGTCGTAACTCGAGAAGACCTGCCGCAACTCGAGAAAATCCAGGAGGTTCTCCCCTCCAGGCGAGATGAGGCCCATTTCCGCTGAGGCGTCTCGAGGCTGATAACACCTAACCTCTGGAACTTCGAAAGGGTCCTTCACACCCTTGGTGCAAATCAAGAAGTTCCCCGACATACCCGTCTCCACTCGAGGGGAATCACGAGGGTCCCGCCCACATCCAGAGGAGCCCCGTTTCCGCCTCGTAGCTCGAGATGAGGGATCCTTTCCCTGCTTCGTCGGGAAAGAGTTCCCGGCGTTCCAGTCGCATCCCAAGAGGAGGCCCTCTCAACAGGAACGGCGAGAGGAACTCCAGGATCGTGCCACCATTCCAAGAGTCCCCCAGATATCTCAGTCCATTCCAGAGGAACCTCTTTTCCCTTCACCGGCTCGTCTTTCACCCCGAGGATCGACTCACACCAAGGTGGCACGTGGCACAGCCCTGTGGGAAAGCCTCGTGGGAAAGCCTCGAGGGACAGCCTCGAGGGAAAGCCACAGATCCCTTGATCCACGTGACAGGAAGCGTGACGCTACTGCTGCAGCTCGGGAGGAAAGCGCACGTGCATGCCCCCACTCGAGACGAGGCCTGACTACCTTGGGGAGACTCAGAAGCACCCCAAGATCCATGGCAACACTGGAGAGGAATCCTCAGGTTCCGGCCCCGACTCCACACAAGGACTGAGGCCCCGGCATGGACGGGAGAGGAATCCCGAGAGGTCCCCTAGCAACTCGCATGGGGACTGGCCTTTCCTGAGGCCACCAGAGAGGGTCCCTGAGGTCCCCGTCGTAACTCGAGAAGACCTGCCGCAACTCGAGAAAATCCAGGAGGTTCTCCCCTCCAGGCGAGATGAGGCCCATTTCCGCTGAGGCGTCTCGAGGCTGATCACACCTCACCTCTGGAACTTCGAAAGGCTCCTTCACACCCTTGGTGCAAATCAAGAAGTTCCCCGACATACCCGTCTCCAATCGAGGGGAATCACGAGGGTCCCGCCCACATCCAGAGGAGCCCCGTTTCCGCCTCGTAGCTCGAGATGAGGGATCCTTTCCCTGCTTCATCGGGAAAGATTTCCCGGCGTTCCAGTCGCATCTCAAGAGGAAGCCCTCTCAACAGGAACGGTGAGAGGAACTCCAGGGTCGTGCCACCATTCCAAGAGTTCCCCAGATGTCTCAGTCCATTCCAGAGGAACCTCTTTTCCCTTCACCGGCTCGTCTTTCACGCCGAGGATCGACTCACACCAAGGTGGCACGTGGCACAGCCCTGTGGGAAAGCCTCGTGGGAAAGCCTCGAGGGACAGCCTCGAGGGAAAGCCACAGATCCCTTGATCCACGTGACAGGAAGCGTGACACTACTGCTGCAGCTCGGGAGGAAAGCGCACGTGCATGCCCCCACTCGAGACGAGGCCTGACTCCCCTGGGGAGACTCAGAAGCACCCCAAGATCCATGGCAACACTGGAGAGGAATCCTCAGGTTCCGGCCCCGACTCCACACAAGGATTGAGGCCCCGGCATGGACGGGAGAGGAATCCCGAGAGGTCCCCTAGCAACTCGCATGGGGACTGGCCTTTCCTGAGGCCACCAGAGCGGGTCCCTGAGGTCCCCGTCGTAACTCGAGAAGACCTGCGCAACTCGAGAAAATCCGGGAGGTTCTCCCCTCCAGGCGAGATGAGGCCCGTTTCCGCTGAGGCGTCTCGAGGCTGATCACACCTCACCTCTGGAACTTCGAAAGGGTCCTTCACACCCTTGGTGCAAATCAAGAAGTTCCCCGACATACCCGTCTCCGCTCGAGGGGAATCACGAGGGTCACGCCCACATCCAGAGGAGCCCCGTTTCCGCCTCGTAGCTCGAGATGAGGGATCCTTTCCCTGCTTCGTCGGGAAAGAGTTCCCGGCGTTCCAGTCGCATCCCAAGAGGAGGCCCTCTCAACAGGAACGGCGAGAGGAACTCCAGGATCGTGTCACCATTCCAAGAGTCCCCCAGATATCTCAGTCCATTCCAGAGGAACCTCTTTTCCCTTCCCCGGCTCGTCTTTCACGCCGAGGATCGACTCACACCAAGGTGGCACGTGGCACAGCCCTGTGGGAAAGCCTCGTGGGAAAGCCTCGAGGGACAGCCTCGAGTGAAAACCACAGATCCCTTGATCCACGTGACAGGAAGCGTGAGGCTACTGCTGCAGCTCGGGAGGAAAGCGCACGTGCATGCCCCCACTCGAGACGAGGCCTGACTCCCCTGGGGAGACTCAGAAGCACCCCAAGATCCATGGCAACACTGGAGAGGAATCCTCAGGTTCCGGCCCCGACTCCACACAAGGACTGAGGCCCCGGCATGGACGGGAGAGGAATCCCGAGAGGTCCCCTAGCAACTCGCATGGGGACTGGCCTTTCCTGAGCCCACCAGAGAGGGTCCCTGAGGTCCCCGTCGTAAATCGAGAAGACCTGCCGCAAATCGAGAAAATCCAGGAGGTTCTCCCCTCCAGGCGAGATGAGGCCCATTTCCGCTGAGGCGTCTCGAGGCTGATCACACCTCACCTCTGGAACTTCGAAAGGGTCCTTCACACCCTTGGTGCAAATCAAGAAGTTCCCCGACATACCCGTCTCCACTCGAGGGGAATCACGAGGGTCCCGCCCACATCCAGAGGAGCCCCGTTTCCGCCTCGTACCTCGAGATGAGGGATCCTTTCCCTGCTTCATCGGGAAAAATTTCCCGGCGTTCCAGTCGCATCTCAAGAGGAAGCCCTCTCAACAGGAACGGTGAGAGGAACTCCAGGGTCGTGCCACCATTCCAAGAGTTCCCCAGATGTCTCAGTCCATTCCAGAGGAACCTCTTTTCCCTTCACCGGCTCGTCTTTCACGCCGAGGATCGACTCACACCAAGGTGGCACGTGGCACAGCCCTGTGGGAAAGCCTCGTGGGAAAGCCTCGAGGGACAGCCTCGAGGGAAAGCCACAGATCCCTTGATCCACGTGACAGGAAGCGTGACACTACTGCTGCAGCTCGGGAGGAAAGCGCACGTGCATGCCCCCACTCGAGACGAGGCCTGACTCCCCTGGGGAGACTCAGAAGCACCCCAAGATCCATGGCAACACTGGAGAGGAATCCTCAGGTTCCGGCCCCGACTCCACACAAGGACTGAGGCCCCGGCATGGACGGGAGAGGAATCCCGAGAGGTCCCCTAGCAACTCGCATGGGGACTGGCCTTTCCTGAGGCCACCAGAGCGGGTCCCTGAGGTCCCCGTCGTAACTCGAGAAGACCTGCCGCAACTCGAGAAAATCCGGGAGGTTCTCCCCTCCAGGCGAGATGAGGCCCATTTCCGCTGAGGCGTCTCGAGGCTGATCACACCTCACCTCTGGAACTTCGAAAGGGTCGTTCACACCCTTGGTGCAAATCAAGAAGTTCCCCGACATACCCGTCTCCACTCGAGGGGAATCACGAGGGTCCCGCCCACATCCAGAGGAGCCCCGTTTCCGCCTCGTAGCTCGAGATGAGGGATCCTTTCCCTGCTTCGTCGGGAAAGAGTTCCCGGCGTTCCAGTCGCATCCCAAGAGGAGGCCCTCTCAACAGGAACGGCGAGAGGAACTCCAGGATCGTGCCACCATTCCAAGAGTCCCCCAGATATCTCAGTCCATTCCAGAGGAACCTCTTTTCCCTTCCCCGGCTCGTCTTTCACGCCGAGGATCGACCCACACCAAGGTGGCACGTGGCACAGCCCTGTGGGAAAGCCTCGTGGGAAAGCCTCGAGGGACAGCCTCGAGGGAAAGCCACAGATCCCTTGATCCACGTGACAGGAAGCGTGACACTACTGCTGCAGCTCGGGAGGAAAGCGCACGTGCATGCCCCCACTCGAGACGAGGCCTGACTCCCCTGGGGAGACTCAGAAGCACCCCAAGATCCATGGCAACACTGGAGAGGAATCCTCAGGTTCCGGCCCCGACTCCACACAAGGACTGAGGCCCCGGCATGGACGGGAGAGGAATCCCGAGAGGTCCCCTAGCAACTCGCATGGGGACTGGCCTTTCCTGAGGCCACCAGAGCGGGTCCCTGAGGTCCCCGTCGTAACTCGAGAAGACCTGCCGCAACTCGAGAAAATCCAGGAGGTTCTCCCCTCCAGGCGAGATGAGGCCCATTTCCGCTGAGGCGTCTCGAGGCTGATCACACCTCACCTCTGGAACTTCGAAAGGCTCCTTCACACCCTTGGTGCAAATCAAGAAGTTCCCCGACATACCCGTCTCCACTCGAGGGGAATCACGAGGGTCCCGCCCACATCCAGAGGAGCCCCGTTTCCGCCTCGTAGCTCGAGATGAGGGATCCTTTCCCTGCTTCATCGGGAAAGAGTTCCCGGCATTCCCGTCGCATCTCAAGAGGAGGCCCTCTCAACAGGAACGGTGTGAGGAACTCCAGGGTCGTGCCACCATTCCAAGAGTTCCCCAGATGTCTCAGTCCATTCCAGAGGAACCTCTTTTCCCTTCACCGGCTCGTCTTTCAAGCCGAGGATCGACTCACACCAATGTGGCACGTGGCACAGCCCTGCGGGAAAGCCTCGTGGGAAAGCCTCGAGGGACAGCATCGAGGGAAAGCCACAGATCCCTTGATCCACGTGACAGGAAGCGTGACGCTACTGCTGCAGCTCGGGAGGAAAGCGCACGTGCATGCCCCTACTCGAGACGAGGCCTGACTCCCCTGGGGAGACTCAGAAGCACTCCAAGATCCATGGCAACACTGGAGAGGAATCCTCAGGTTCCGGCCCCGACTCCACACAAGGATTGAGGCCCCGGCATGGATGGGAGAGGAATCCCGAGAGGTCCCCTAGCAACTCGCATGGGGACTGGCCTTTCCTGAGGCCACCAGAGAGGGTCCCTGAGGTCCCCGTCGTAACTCGAGAAGACCTGCCGCAACTCGAGAAAATCCAGGAGGTTCTCCCCTCCAGGCGAGATGAGGACCATTTCCGCTGAGGCGTCTCGAGGCTGATCACACCTCACCTCTGGAACTTCGAAAGGGTCCTTCACACCCTTGGTGCAAATCAAGAAGTTCCCCGACATACCCGTCTCCACTCGAGGGGAATCAGGAGGGTCCCACCCACATCCAGAGGAGCCCCGTTTCCGCCTCGTAGCTCGAGATGAGGGATCCTTTCCCTGCTTCATCGGGAAAGAGTTCCCGGCGTTCCAGTCGCATCTCAAGAGGAGGCCCTCTCAACAGGAACGGTGAGAGGAACTCCAGGGTCGTGCCACCATTCCAAGAGTTCCCCAGATGTCTCAGTCCATTCCAGAGGAACCTCTTTTCCCTTACCCGGCTCGTCTTTCACGCCGAGGATCGACTCACACCAAGGTGGAACGTGGCACAGCCCTGTGGGAAAGCCTCGTGGGAAAGCCTCGAGGGACAGCCTCGAGGGAAAGCCACAGATCCCTTGATCCACGTGACAGGAAGCGTGACACTACTGCTGCAGCTCGGGAGGAAAGCGCACGTGCATGCCCCCACTCGAGACGAGGCCTGACTCCCCTGGGGAGACTCAGAAGCACCCCAAGATCCATGGCAACACTGGAGAGGAATCCTCAGGTTCCGGCCCCGACTCCACACAAGGACTGAGGCCCCGGCATGGACGGGAGAGGAATCCCGAGAGGTCCCCTAGCAACTCGCATGGGGACTGGCCTTTCCTGAGGCCACCAGAGCGGGTCCCAGAGGTCCCCGTCGTAACTCGAGAAGACCTGCCGCAACTCGAGAAAATCCAGGAGGCTCTCCCCTCCAGGCGAGATGAGGCCCATTTCCGCTGAGGCGTCTCGAGGCTGATCACACCTAACCTCTGGAACTTCGAAAGGGTCCTTCACACCCTTGGTGCAAATCAAGAAGTTCCCCGACATACCCGTCTCCACTCGAGGGGAATCACGAGGGTCCCGCCCACATCCAGAGGAGCCCCGTTTCCGCCTCGTAGCTCGAGATGAGGGATCCTTTCCCTGCTTCGTCGGGAAAGAGTTCCCGACGTTCCAGTCGCATCCCAAGAGGAGGCCCTCTCAACAGGAACGGCGAGAGGAACTCCAGGATCGTGCCACCATTCCAAGAGTCCCCCAGATATCTCAGTCCATTCCAGAGGAACCTCTTTTCCCTTCACCGGCTCGTCTTTCACGCCGAGGATCGACTCCCACCAAGGTGGCACGTGGCACAGCCCTGTGGGAAAGCCTCGTGGGAAAGCCTCGAGGGACAGCCTCGAGGGAAAGCCACAGATCCCTTGATCCACGTGACAGGAAGCGTGACGCTACTGCTGCAGCTCGGGAGGAAAGCGCACGTGCATGCCCCCACTCGAGATGAGGCCTGACTCCCCTGGGAGACTCAGAAGCTCCCCAAGATGCATGGCAACACAGGAGAGGAATCCTCAGGTTCCGGCCCCGAATCCAGACAAGGACTGAGGCCCCGGCATGGACGGGAGAGGAATCCCGAGAGGTCCCCTAGCAACTCGCATGGGGACTGGCCTTTCCTGAGGCCACCAGAGAGGGTCCCTGAGGTCCCCGTCGTAACTCGAGAAGACCTGCCGCAACTCGAGAAAATCCAGGAGGTTCTCCCCTCCAGGCGAGATGAGGCCCATTTCCGCTGAGGCGTCTCGAGGCTGATCACACCTCACCTCTGGAACTTCGAAAGGCTCCTTCACACCCTTGGTGCAAAAAAAGAAGTTCCCCGACATACCCGTCTCCACTCGAGGGGAATCACGAGGGTCCCGCCCACATCCAGAGGAGCCCCGTTTCCGCCTCGTAGCTCGAGATGAGGGATCCTTTCCCTGCTTCGTCGGGAAAGAGTTCCCGGCGTTCCAGTCGCATCTCAAGAGGAAGCCCTCTCAACAGGAACGGTGAGAGGAACTCCAGGGTCGTGCCACCATTCCAAGAGTTCCCCAGATGTCTCAGTCCATTCCAGAGGAACCTCTTTTCCCTTCACCGGCTCGTCTTTCACGCCGAGGATCGACTCACACCAAGGTGGCACGTGGCACAGCCCTGTGGGAAAGCCTCGTGGGAAAGCCTCGAGGGACAGCCTCGAGGGAAAGCCACAGATCCCTTGATCCACGTGACAGGAAGCGTGACACTACTGCTGCAGCTCGGGAGGAAAGCGCACGTGCATGCCCCCACTCGAGACGAGGCCTGACTCCCCTGGGGAGACTCAGAAGCACCCCAAGATCCATGGCAACACTGGAGAGGAATCCTCACGTTCCGGCCCCGACTCCACACAAGGACTGAGGCCCCGGCATGGACGGGAGAGGAATCCCGAGAGGTCACCTAGCAACTCGCATGGGGACTGGCCTTTCCTGAGGCCACCAGAGCGGTCCCAGAGGTCCCCGTCGTAACTCGAGAAGACCTGCCGCAACTCGAGAAAATCCAGGAGGCTCTCCCCTCCAGGCGAGATGAGGCCCATTTCCGCTGAGGCGTCTCGAGGCTGATCACACCTAACCTCTGGAACTTCGAAAGGGTCCTTCACACCCTTGGTGCAAATCGAGAAGTTCCCCGACATACCCGTCTCCACTCGAGAGGAATCACGAGGGTCCCGCCCACATCCAGAGGAGCCCCGTTTCCGCCTCGTAGCTCGAGATGAGGGATCCTTTCCCTGCTTCGTCGGGAAAGAGTTCCCGGCGTTCCAGTCGCATCCCAACAGGAGGCCCTCTCAACAGGAACGGCGAGAGGAACTCCAGGATCGTGCCACCATTCCAAGAGTCCCCCAGATATCTCAGTCCATTCCAGAGGAACCTCTTTTCCCTTCACCGGCTCGTCTTTCACGCCGAGGATCGACTCACACCAAGGTGGCACGTGGCACAGCCCTGTGGGAAAGCCTCGTGGGAAAGCCTCGAGGGACAGCCTCGAGTGAAAGCCACAGATCCCTTGATCCACGTGACAGGAAGCGTGACACTACTGCTGCAGCTCGGGAGGAAAGCGCACGTGCATGCCCCCACTAGAGACGAGGCCTGACTCCCCTGGGGAGACTCAGAAGCACCCCAAGATCCATGGCAACACTGGAGAGGAATCCTCAGGTTCCGGCCCCGACTCCACACAAGGACTGAGGCCCCGGCATGGACGGGAGAGGAATCCCGAGAGGTCCCCTAGCAACTCGCATGGGGACTGGCCTTTCCTGAGGCCACCAGAGCGGGTCCCTGAGGTCCCCTTCGTAACTCGAGAAGACCTGCCGCAACTCGAGAAAATCCAGGAGGTTCTCCCCTCCAGGCGAGATGAGGCCCATTTCCGCTGAGGCGTCTCGAGGCTGATCACACCTCACCTCTGGAACTTCGAAAGGGTCCTTCACACCCTTGGTGCAAATCAAGAAGTTCCCCGACATACCCGTCTCCACTCGAGGGGAATCACGAGGGTCCCGCCCACATCCAGAGGAGCCCCGTTTTCGCCTCGTAGCTCGAGATGAGGGATCCTTTCCCTGCTTCGTCGGGAAAGAGTTCCCGGCGTTCCAGTCGCATGTGAAGAGGAGGCCCTCTCAACAGGAACGGCGAGAGGAACTCCAGGGTCTTGCCACCATTCCAAGAGTACCCCAGATGTCTCAGTCCATTCCAGAGGAACCTCTTTTCCCTTCACCGGCTCGTCTTTCACGCCGAGGATCGACTCACACCAGGGTGGCACGTGGCACAGCCCTGTGGGAAAGCCTCGTGGGAAAGCCTCGAGGGACAGCCTCGAGGGAAAGCCACAGATCCCTTGATCCACGTGACAGGAAGCGTGACACTACTGCTGCAGCTCGGGAGGAAAGCGCACGTGCATGCCCCCACTCAAGACGAGTCCTGACTCCCCTGGGGAGACACAGAAGCACCCCAAGATCCATGGCAACACTGGAGAGGAATCCTCAGGTTCCGGCCCCGACTCCACACAAGGACTGAGGCCCCGGCATGGACGGGAGAGGAATCCCGAGAGGTCCCCTAGCAACTCGCATGGGGACTGGCCTTTCCTGAGGCCACCAGAGCGGGTCCCTGAGGTCCCCGTCGTAACTCGAGAAGACCTGCCGCAACTCGAGAAAATCCAGGAGGTTCTCCCCTCCAGGCGAGATGAGGCCCATTTCCGATGAGGCGTCTCGAGGCTGATCACACCTCACCTCTGGAACTTCGAAAGGGTCCTTCACACCCTTGGTGCAAAGCAAGAAGTTCCCTGATATACCCGTCTCCACTCGAGAGGAATCACGAGGGTCCCGCCCACATCCAGAGGAGCCCCGTTTCCGCCTCGTAGCTCGAGATGAGGGATCCTTTACCTGCTTCGTCGGGAAAGAGTTCCCGGCGTTCCAGTCGCATCTCAAGAGGAGGCCCTATCAACAGGAACGGCGAGAGGAACTCCAGGGTCGTGCCACCATTCCAAGAGTCCCCCAGATGTCTCAGTCCATTCAAGAGGAACCTCTTTTCCTTTCACCGGCTCGTCTTTCACGCCGAGGATCGACTCACACCAAGGTGGCACGTGGCACAGCCCTGTGGGAAAGCCTCGTGGGAAAGCCTCGAGGGACAGCCTCGAGGGAAAGCCACAGATCCCTTGATCCACGTGACAGGAAGCGTGACACTACTGCTGCAGCTCGGGAGGAAAGCGCACGTGTATGCCCCCACTCGAGACGAGGCCTGACTCCCCTGGGGAGACTCAGAAGCACCCCAAGATCCATGGCAACACTGGAGAGAAATCCTCAGGTTCCGGCCCCGACTCCACACAAGGACTGAGGCCCCGGCATGGACGGGAGAGGAATCCCGAGAGGTCCCCTAGCAACTCGCATGGGGACTGGCCTTTCCTGAGGCCACCAGAGCGGGTCCCTGAGGTCCCCGTCGTAACTCGAGAAGACCTGCCGCAACTCGAGAAAATCCAGGAGGTTCTCCCCTCCAGGCGAGATGAGGCCCATTTCTGCTGAGGCGTCTCGAGGCTGATCACACCTCACCTCTGGAACTTCGAAAGGCTCCTTCACACCCTTGGTGCAAATCAAGAAGTTCCCCGACATACCCGTCTCCACTCGAGAGGAATCACGAGGGTCCCGACCACATCCAGAGGAGCCCCGTTTCCGCCTCGGAGCTCGAGATGAGGGATCCTTTCCCTGCTTCGTCGGGAAAGAGTTCCCGGCGTTCCAGTCGCATCTCAAGAGGAGGCCCTCTCAACAGGAACGGCGAGAGGTACTCCAGGGTCGTGCCACCATTCCAAGAGTCCCCCAGATGTCTCAGTCCATTCAAGAGGAACCTCTTTTCCCTTCACCGGCTCTTCTTTCACGCCGAGGATCGACTCACACCAAGGTGGCACGTGGCACAGCCCTGTGGGAAAGCCTCGTGGGAAAGCCTCGAGGGACAGCCTCGAGGGAAAGCCACAGATCCCTTGATCCACGTGACAGGAAGCGTGACACTACTGCTGCAGCTCGGGAGGAAAGCGCACGTGCATGGCCCCACTCGAGACGAGGCCTGACTACCCTGGGGAGACTCAGAAGCACCCCAAGATCCATGGCAACACTGGAGAGGAATCCTCAGGTTCCGGCCCCGAATCCACACAAGGACTGAGGCCCTGGCATGGACGGGAGAGGAATCCCGAGAGGTCCCCTAGCAACTCGCATGGGGACTGGCCTTTCCTGAGGCCACCAGAGCGGGTCCCTGAGGTACCCTTCGTAACTCGAGAAGACCTGCCGCAACTCGAGAAAATCCAGGAAGTTCTCCCCTCCAGGCCAGATGAGGCCCATTTCTGCTGAGGCGTCTCGAGGCGGATCACACCTCACCTCTGGAACTTCGAAAGGCTCCTTCACACCCCTGCTGCAAATCAAGAAGTTCCCCGACATACCCGTCTCCACTCGAGAGGAATCACGAGGGTCCCGCCCACATCCAGAGGAACCCGGTTTCGGCCTCGTAGCTGGAGATGAGGGATCCTTTCCCTGCTTCGTCGGGAAAGAGTTCCCGGCGTTCCCGTCGCATCTCAAGAGGAGGCCCTCTCAACAGGAACGGCGAGAGGAACTCCAGGGTCGTGCCACCATTCCAAGAGTCCCCCAGATGTCTCAGTCCATTCCAGAGGAACCTCTTTTCCCTTCACCGGCTCGTCTTTCACGCCGAGGATCGACTCACACCAAGGTGGCACGTGGCACAGCCCTGTGGGAAAGCCTCGTGGGAAAGCCTCGAGGGACAGCCTCGAGGGAAAGCCACAGATCCCTTGATCCACGTGACAGGAAGCGTGACACTACTGCTGCAGCTCGGGAGGAAAGCGCACGTGCATGCCCCCACTCGAGACGAGGCCTGACTCCCCTGGGGAGACTCAGAAGCACCCCAAGATCCATGGCAACACTGGAGAGGAATCCTCAGGTTCCGGCCCCGACTCCACACAAGGACTGAGGCCCCGGCATGGACGGGAGAGGAATCCCGAGAGGTCCCCTAGAAACTCGCATGGGGACCGGCCTTTCCTGAGGCCACCAGAGCGGGTCCCTGAGGTCCCCGTCGTAACTCGATAAGACCTGCCGCAACTCGAGAAAATCCAGGAGGTTCTCCCCTCCAGGCGAGATGAGGCCCATTTCCGCTGAGGCGTCTCGAGGCTGATCACACCTCACCTCTGGAACTTCGCAAGGCTCCTTCACACCATTGGTGCAAATCAAGAAGTTCCCCGACATACCCGTCTCCAATCGAGAGGAATCACGAGGGTCCCGCCCACATCCAGAGGAGCCCCGTTTCCGCCTCGTAGTTCGAGATGAGGGATCCTTTCCCTGCTTCGTCGGGAAAGAGTTCCCGGCGTTCCAGTCGCATCTCAAGAGGAGGCCCTCTCAACAGGAACGGCGAGAGGAACTCCAGGGTCATGCCACCATTCCAAGAGTCCCCCAGATGTCTCAGTCCATTCAAGAGGAACCTCTTTTCCCGTCACCGGCTCTTCTTTCACGCCGAGGATCGACTCACACCAAGGTGGCACGTGGCACAGCCCTGTGGGTAAGCCTCGTGGGAAAGCCTCGAGGGACAGCCTCGAGGGAAAGCCACAGACCCCTTGATCCACGTGACAGGAAGCGTGACACTACAGCTGCAGCTCGGGAGGAAAGCGCACGTGCATGGCCCCACTCGAGACGAGGCCTGACTACCCTGCGGAGACTCAGAAGCAACCCAAGATCCATGGCAACACTGGAGAGGAATCCTCAGGTTCCGGCCCCGACTCCACACAAGGACTGAGGCCCCGGCATGGACGGGAGAGGAATCCCGAGAGGTCCCCTAGCAACTCGCATGGGGACTGGCCTTTCCTGAGGCCACCAGAGCGGGTCCCTGAGGTACCCTTCGAAACTCGAGAAGACCTGCCGCAACTCGAGAAAATCCAGGAAGTTCTCCCCTCCAGGCCAGATGAGGCCCATTTCTGCTGAGGCGTCACGAGGCGGATCACACCTCACCTCTGGAACTTCGAAAGGCTCCTTCACACACCTGCTGCAAATCAAGAAGTGCCCCGACATACCCGTCTCCACTCGAGAGGATTCACGAGGGTCCCGCCCACATCCAGAGGAACCCCGTTTCCGCCTCGTAGCTGGAGATGAGGGATCCTTTCCCTGCTTCGTCGGGAAAGAGTTCCCGGCGTTCCCGTCGCATCTCAAGAGGAGGCCCTCTCAACAGGAACGGCGAGAGGAACTCCAGGGTCGTGCCACCATTCCAAGAGTCCCCCAGATGTCTCAGTCCATTCCAGAGGAACCTCTTTTCCCTTCACCGGCTCGTCTTTCACGCCGAGGATCGACTCCCAACAAGGTGGCACGTGGCACAGCCCTGTGGAAAGCCTCGTGGGAAAGCCTCGAGGGACAGCCTCGAGGGAAAGCCACAGATCCCTTGATCCACGTGACAGGAAGCGTGACACTACTGCTGCAGCTCGGGAGGAAAGCGCACGTGCATGCCCCCACTCGAGACGAGGCCTGACTCCCCTGGGGAGACTCAGAAGCACCCCAAGATCCATGGCAACACTGGAGAGGAATCCTCAGGTTCCGGCCCCGACTCCACACAAGGACTGAGGCCCCGGCATGGACGGGAGAGGAATCCCGAGAGGTCCCCTAGCAACTTGCATGGGGACTGGCCTTTCCTGAGGCCACCAGAGCGGGTCCCTGAGGTCCCCGTCTTTACTCGAGAAGACCTGCCGCAACTCGAGAAAATCCGGAAGGTTCTCCCCTCCAGGTGAGATGAGGCCCATTTACGCTGAGGCGTCTCGAGGCTGATCACACCTCACCTCTGGAACTTCGAAAGGGTCCTTCACACCCTTGGTGCAAATCAAGAAGTTCCCCGACATACCCGTCTCCACTCGAGAGGAATCACGAGGGTCCCGCCCACATCCAGAGGAGCCCCGTTTCCGCCTCGTAGATCGAGATGAGGGATCCTTTCCCTGCTTCGTAGGGAAAGAGTTCCCGGCATTCCCGTCGCCTCTCAAGAGGAGGCCCTCTCAACAGGAACGGCGAGAGGAACTCCAGGGTCGTGCCACCATTCCAAGAGTCCCCCAGATGTCTCAGTCCATTCCAGAGGAACCACTTTTCCCTTCACCGGCTCGTCTTACACGCCGAGGATCGACTCACACCAAGGTGGCACGTGGCACAGCCCTGTGGGAAAGCCTCGTGGGAAAGCCTCGAGGGACAGCCTCGAGGGAAAGCCACAGATCCCTTGATCCACGTGACAGGAAGCGTGACACTACTGCTGCAGCTCGGGAGGAAAGCGCACGTGCATGCCCCCACTCGAGACGAGGCCTGACTCCCCTGGGGAGACTCAGAAGCACCCCAAGATCCATGGCAACACTGGAGAGGAATCCTCAGGTTCAGGCCCTGACTCCACACAAGGACTGAGGCCCCGGCATGGACGGGAGAGGTATCCCGAGAGGCCCCCTAGCAACTCGCATGGGGACCGGCCTTTCCTGAGGCCACAAGAGCGGGTCCCTGAGGTCCCCGTCGTAACTCGAGAAGACCTGCCGCAACTCGAGAAAATCCAGGAGGTGCTCCCCTCCAGGCGAGATGAGGCCCATTTCCGCTGAGGCGTCTCGAGACTGATCACACCTCACCTCTGGAACTTCGAAAGGGTGCTTCACACCCTTGGTGCAAATCAAGAAGTTCCCCAACATACCCGTCTCCACTCGAGAGGAATCACGAGGGTCCCGCCCACATCCAGAGTAGCCCCGTTTCCGCCTCGTAGCTCGAGATGAGGGATCCTTTCCCTGCTTCGTCGAGAAAGAGTTCCCGGCGTTCCCGTCGCATCTCAAGAGGAGGCCCTCTCAACAGGAACGGCGAGAGGAACTCCAGGGTCGTGCCACCATTCCACGAGTCCCCCAGATGTCTCAGTCCATTCCAGAGGAACCTCTTTTCCCTTCACCGGCTCGTCTATCACGCCGAGGATCGACTGACACCAAGGTGGCACGTGGCACAGCCCTGTGGGAAAGCCTCGTGGGAAAGCCTCGAGGGACAGCGTCGAGTGAAAGCCACAGATTCCTTGATCCACGTACCAGGAAGGGTGACACTACTGCTGCAGCTCGGGAGGAAAGCGCACGTGCATGCCCCCACTCGAGACGAGGCCTGACTCCCCTGGGGAGACTCAGAAGCACCCCAAGATCCATGGCAACACTGGAGAGGAATCCTCAGGTTCCGGCCCCGACTCCACACAAGGACTGAGGCCCCGGCATGGACGGGAGAGGAATCCCGAGAGGTCCCCTAGCAACTCGCATGGGGACTGGCCTTTCCTGAGGCCACCAGAGCGGGTCCCTGAGGTCCCCGTCGTAACTCGAGAAGACCTGCCGCAACTCGAGAAAATCCAGGAGGTTCTCCCCTCCAGGCGAGATGAGGCCCATTTCCGCTGAGGCGTCTCGAGGCTGATCACACCTCACCTCTGGAACTTCGCAAGGCTCCTTCACAACATTGGTGCAAATCAAGAAGTTCCCCGACATACCCGTCTCCACTCGAGGGGAATCACGAGGGTCCCGCCCACATCCAGAGGAGCCCCGTTTCCCCCTCGTAGCTCGATATGAGGGATCCTTTCCCTGCTTCGTCGGGAAAGAGTTTCCGGAGTTCCCGTCGCATCTCAAGAGGAGGCCCTCTCACAGGAACGGCGAGAGGAACTCCAGGGTCGTGCCACCATTCCAAGAGTACCCCAGATGTCTCAGTCCATTCCAGACGAACCTCTTTTCCCTTCACCGGCTCGTCTTTCACGCCGAGGATCGACTCACACCAAGGTGGCACGTGGCACAGCCCTGTGGGAAAGCCTCGTGGGAAAGCCTCGAGGGACAGCCTCGAGGGAAAGCCACAGATCCCTTGATCCACGTGACAGGAAGCGTGACACTACTGCTGCAGCTCGGGAGGAAAGCGCACGTGCATGCCCCCACTCGAGACGAGGCCTGACTCCCCTGGGGAGACTCAGAAGCACCCCAAGATCCATGGCAACACTGGAGAGGAATCCTCAGGTTCCGGCCCCGACTCCACACAAGGACTGAGGCCCCGGCATGGACGGGAGAGGAATCCCGAGAGGTCCACTAGCAACTTGCATGGGGACTGGCCTTTCCTGGGCCAACAGAGCGGGTCCCTTAGGTCCCCGTCGTTACTCGAGAAGACCTGCCGCAACTCGAGAAAATCCGGAAGGTTCTCCCCTCCAGGTGAGATGAGGCCCATTTCCGCTGAGGCGTCTCGAGGCTGATCACACCTCACCTCTGCAACTTCGAAAGGGTCCTTCACACCCTTGGTGCAAATCAAGAAGTTCCCCGACATACCCGTCTCCACTCGAGAGGAATCACGTGGATCCCGCCCACATCCAGAGGAGCCCCGTTTCCGCCTCGTAGATCGAGATGAGGGATCCTATCCCTGCTTCGTCGGGAAAGAATTCCCGGCATTCCCGTCGCCTCTCAAGAGGAGGCCCTCTCAACAGGAACGGCGAGAGGAACTCCAGGGTCGTGCCACCATTCCAAGAGTCCCCCAGATGTCTCAGTCCATTCCAGAGGAACCTCTTTTCCCTTCACCGGCTCGTCTTCCACGCCGAGGATCGACTCACACCAAGGTGGCACGTGGCACAGCCCTGTGGGAAAGCCTCGTGGGAAAGCCTCGAGGGACAGCCTCGAGGGAAAGCCACAGATCCCTTGATCCACGTGACAGGAAGCGTGACACTACTGCTGCAGCTCGGGAGGAAAGCGCACGTGCATGCCCCCACTCGAGACGAGGCCTGACTCCCCTGGGGAGACTCAGAAGCACCCCAAGATCCATGGCAACACTAGAGAGGAATCCTCAGGTTCCGACACCGACTCCACACAAGGACTGAGGCCCCGGCATGGACGGGAGAGGAATCCCGAGTGGTCCCCTAGCAACTCGCATGGGGACTGGCCTTTCCTGAGGCCACCAGAGCGGGTCCCTGAGGTCCCCGTCGTAACTCGAGAAGACCTGCCGCAACTCGAGAAAATCCAGGAGGTTCTCCCCTCCAGGCGAGATGAGGCCCATTTCCGCTGAGGCGTCTCGAGGCTGATCACACCTCACCTCTGGAACTTCGCAAGGCTCCTTCACACCGTTGGTGCAAATCAAGAAGTTCCCCGACATACCCGTCTCCACTCGAGGGGAATCACGAGGGTCCCGCCCACATCCAGAGGAGCCCCGTTTCCCCCTCGTAGCTCGAAATGAGGGATCCTTTCCCTGCTTCTTCGGGAAAGAGTTCCCGGCGTTCCCGTCGCATCTCAAGAGGAGGCCCTCTCACAGGAACGGCGAGAGGAACTCCAGGGTCGTGCCACCATTCCAAGAGTACCCCAGATGTCTCAGTCCATTCCAGAGGAACCTCTTTTCCCTTCACCGGCTCGTCTTTCAAGCCGAAGATCGAGTCACACCAGGGTGGCACGTAGCACCGCCCTGTGGGAAAGCCTCGTGGGAAAGCCTCGAGGGACAGCCTCGAGGGAAAGCCACAGATCCCTTGATCCACGTGACAGGAAGCGTGACACTACTGCTGCAGCTCGGGAGGAAAGCGCACGTGCATGCCCCCACTCGAGACGAGGCCTGACTCCCCTGGGGAGACTCAGAAGCACCCCAAGATCCATGGCAACACTGGAGAGGAATCCTCAGGTTCTGGCCCCGACTCCACACAAGGACTGAGGCCCCGGCACGGACGGGAGAGGAATCCCGAGAGGTCCCCTAGCAACTCGCATGGGGACTGGCCTTTCCTGAGGCTAACAGAGCGGGTCCCTGAGGTCCCCGTCGTAACTCGAGAAGACCTGCCGCAACTCGAGAAAATCCAGGAGGTTCTCCCCTCCAGGCGAGATGAGGCCCATTTCTGATGAGGCGTCTCGAGGCTGATCACACCTCCCCTGTGGAAGTTCGAAAGGGTCCTTCACACCCTTGGTGCAAATCAAGAAGTTCCCCGACATACCCGTCTCCACTCGAGAGGAATCACGAGGGTCCCGCCCACATCCAGAGGAGCCCCGTTTCCGCCTCGTAGCTCGAGATGAGGGATCCTTTCCCTGCTTCGTCGGGAAAGAGTTCCCGGCGTTCCCGTCGCATCTCAAGAGGAGGCCCTCTCAACAGGAACGGCGAGAGGAACTCCAGGGTCATGCCACCATTCCAAGAGTCCCCCAGATGTCTCAGTCCATTCAAGAGGAACCTCTTTTCCCGTCACCGGCTCTTCTTTCACGCCGAGGATCGACTCACACCAAGGTGGCACGTGGCACAGCCCTGTGGGAAAGCCTCGTGGGAAAGCCTCGAGGGACAGCCTAGAGGGAAAGCCACAGATCCCTTGATCCACGTGACAGGAAGCGTGACACTACTGCTGCAGCTCGGGAGGAAAGCGCACGTGCATGGCCCCACTCGAGACGAGGCCTTACTACCCTGGGGAGACTCAGAAGCAACCCAAGATCCATGGCAACACTGGAGAGGAATCCTCAGGTTCCGGCCCCGACTCCACACAAGGACTGAGGCCCTGGCATGGACGGGAGAGGAATCCCGAGAGGTCCCCTAGCAACTCGCATGGGGACTGGCCTTTCCTGAGGCCACCAGAGCGGGTCCCTGAGGTACCCTTCGTAACTCGAGAAGACCTGCCGCAACTCGAGAAAATCCAGGAAGTTCTCCCCTCCAGGCCAGATGAGGCCCATTTCTGCTGAGGCGTCTCGAGGCGGATCACACCTCACCTCTGGAACTTCGAAAGGCTCCTTCACACCCCTGCTGCAAATCAAGAAGTTCCCCGACATACCCGTCTCCACTCGAGAGGAATCACGAGGGTCCCGCCCACATCCAGAGGAACCCCGTTTCGGCCTCGTAGCTGGAGATGAGGGATCCTTTCCCTGCTTCGTCGGGAAAGAGTTCCCGGCGTTCCCGTCGCATCTCAAGAGGAGGCCCTCTCAACAGGAACGGCGAGAAGAACTCCAGGGTCGTGCCACCATTCCAAGAGTCCCCCAGATGTCTCAGTCCATTCCAGAGGAACCTCTTTTCCCTTCACCGGCTCGTCTTTCACGCCGAGGATCGACTCACACCAAGGTGGCACGTGGCACAGCCCTGTGGGAAAGCCTCGTGGGAAAGCCTCGAGGGACAGCGTCGAGTGAAAGCCACAGATTCCTTGATCCACGTGACAGGAAGGGTGACACTACTGCTGCAGCTCGGGAGGAAAGCGCACGTGCATGCCCCCACTCGAGACGAGGCCTGACTCCCCTGGGGAGACTCAGAAGCACCCCAAGATCCATGGCAACACTGGAGAGGAATCCTCAGGTTCCGGCCCCGACTCCACACAAGGACTGAGGCCCCGGCATGGACGGGAGAGGAATCCCGAGAGGTCCCCTAGCAACTCGCATGGGGACTGGCCTTTCCTGAGGCCACCAGAGCGGGTCCCTGAGGTCCCCGTCGTAACTCGAGAAGACCTGCCGCAACTCGAGAAAATCCAGGAGGTTCTCCCCTCCAGGCGAGATGAGGCCCATTTCCGCTGAGGCGTCTCGAGGCTGATCACACCTCACCTCTGGAACTTCGCAAGGCTCCTTCACACCGTTGGTGCAAATCAAGAAGTTCCCCGACATACCCGTCTCCACTCGAGAGGAATCACGAGGGTCCCGCCCACATCCAGAGGAGCCCCGTTTCCGCCTCGTAGCTCGAGATGAGGGATCCTTTCCCTGCTTCGTCGGGAAAGAGTTCCCGGCGTTCCCGTCGCATCTCAAGAGGAGGCCCTCTCAACAGGAACGGCGAGAGGAACTCCAGGGTCGTGCCACCATTCCAAGAGTCCCCCAGATGTCTCAGTCCATTCCAGAGGAACCTCTTTTCCCTTCACCGGCTCCTATTTCACGCCGAGGATCGACTCACACCAAGGTGGCACGTGGCACATCCCTGTGGGAAAGCCTCGTGGGAAAGCCTCGTGGGAAAGCCTCGAGTGACAGCCTCGAGGGAAAGCCACAGATCCCTTGATCCACGTGACAGGAAGCGTGACACTACTGCTGCAGCTCGGGAGGAAAGCGCACGTGCATGCCCCCACTCGAGACGAGGCCTGACTCCCCTGGGGAGACTCAGAAGCACCCCAAGATCCATGGCAACACTGGAGAGGAATCCTCAGGTTCCGGCCCCGACTCCACACAAGGACTGAGGCCCCGGCATGGACGGGAGAGGAATCCCGAGAGGTCCCCTAGCAACTCGCATGGGGACTGGCCTTTCCTGAGGCCACCAGAGCGGGTCCCTGAGGTCCCCGTCGTAACTCGAGAAGACCTGCCGCAACTCGAGAAAATCCAGGAGGTTCTCCCCTCCAGGCGAGATGAGGCCCATTTCCGCTGAGGCGTCTCGAGGCTGATCACACCTCACCTCTGGATCTTCGCAAGGCTCCTTCACACCATTGGTGCAAATCAAGAAGTTCCCCGACATACCCGTCTCCACTCGAGGGGAATCACGAGGGTCCCGCCCACATCCAGAGGAGCCCCGTTTCCCCCTCGTAGCTCGAGATGAGGGATCCTTTCCCTGCTTCATCGGGAAAGAGTTCCCGGCGTTCCCGTCGCATCTCAAGAGGAGGCCCTCTCACAGGAACGGCGAGAGGAACTCCAGGGTCGTGCCACCATTGCAAGAGTACCCCAGATGTCTCAGTCCATTCCAGAGGAACCTCTTTTCCCTTCACCGGCTCGTCTTTCAAGCCGAAGATCGAGTCACACCAGGGTTGCACGTAGCACCGCCCTGTGGGAAAGCCTCGTGGGAAAGCCTCGAGGGACAGCCTCGAGGGAAAGCCACAGATCCCTGGATCCACGTAACAGGAAGTGTGACACTACTGCTGCAGCTCGGGAGGAAAGCGCACGTGCATGCCCCCACTCGAGACGAGGCCTGACTCCCCTGGGGAGACTCAGAAGCACCCCAAGATCCATGGCAACACTGGAGAGGAATCCTCACGTTCTGGCCCCGACTCCACACAAGGACTGAGGCCCCGGCACGGACGGGAGAGGAATCCCGAGAGGTCCCCTAGCAACTCGCATGGGGACTGGCCTTTCCTGAGGCTAACAGAGCGGGTCCCTGAGGTCCCCGTCGTAACTCGAGAAGACCTGCCGCAACTCGAGAAAATCCAGGAGGTTCTCCCCTCCAGGCGAGATGAGGCCCATTTCCTCTGAGGCGTCTCGAGGCTGATCACACCTCCCCTGAGGAAGTTCGAAAGGGTCCTTCACACCCTTGGTGCAAATCAAGAAGTTCCCCGACATACCCGTCTCCACTCGAGAGGAATCACGAGGGTCCCGCCCACATCCAGAGGAGCCCCGTTTCCGCCTCGTAGCTCGAGATGAGGGATCCTTTCCCTGCTTCGTCGGGAAAGAGTTCCCGGCGTTCCAGTCGCATCTCAAGAGGAGGCCCTCTCAACAGGAACGGCGAGAGGAACTCCAGGGTCATGCCACCATTCCAAGAGTCCCCCAGATGTCTCAGTCCATTCAAGAGGAACCTCTTTTCCCGTCACCGGCTCTTCTTTCACGCCGAGGATCGACTCACACCAAGGTGGCACGTGGCACAGCCCTGTGGGAAAGCCTCGTGGGAAAGCCTCGAGGGACAGCCTCGAGGGAAAGCCACAGATCCCTTGATCCACGTGACAGGAAGCGTGACACTACTGCTGCAGCTCGGGAGGAAAGCGCACGTGCATGGCCCTACTCGAGACGAGGCCTGACTACCCTGGGGAGACTCAGAAGCAACCAAAGATCCATGGTAACACTGGAGAGGAATCCTCAGTTTCCGGCCCCGACTCCACACAAGGACTGAGGCCCTGGCATGGACGGGAGAGGAATCCCGAGAGGTCCCCTAGCAACTCGCATGGGGACTGGCCTTTCCTGAGGCCACCAGAGCGGGTCCCTGAGGTACCCTTCGTAACTCGAGAAGACCTGCCGCAACTCGATAAAATCCAGGAAGTTCTCCCCTCCAGGCCAGATGAGGCCCATTTCTGCTGAGGCGTCTCGAGGCGGATCACACCTCACCTCTGGAACTTCGAAAGGCTCCTTCACACCCCTGCTGCAAATCAAGAAGTTCCCCGACATACCCGTCTCCACTCGAGAGGAATCACGAGGGTCCCGCCCACATCCAGAGGAACCCCGTTTTGGCCTCGTAGCTGGAGATGAGGGATCCTTTCCCTGCTTCGTCGGGAAAGAGTTCCCGGCGTTCCCGTCGCATCTCAAGAGGAGGCCCTCTCAACAGGAACGGCGAGAGGAACTCCAGGGTCGTGCCACCATTCCAAGAGTCCCCCAGATGTCTCAGTCCATTCCAGAGGAACCTCTTTTCCCTTCACCGGCTCGTCTTTCACGCCGAGGATCGACTCACACCAAGGTGGCACGTGGCACAGCCCTGTGGGAAAGCCTCGTGGGAAAGCCTCGAGGGACAGCCTCGAGGGAAAGCCACAGATCCCTTGATCCACGTGACAGGAAGCGTGACACTACTGCTGCAGCTCGGGAGGAAAGCGCACGTGCATGCCCCCACTCGAGACGAGGCCTGACTCCCCTGGGGAGACTCAGAAGCACCCCAAGATCCATGGCAACACTGGAGAGGAATCCTCAGGTTCCGGCCCCGATTCCACACAAGGACTGAGGCCCCGGCATGGACGGGAGAGGAATCCCGAGAGGTCCCCTAGCAACTTGCATGGGGACTGGCCTTTCCTGAGGCCACCAGAGCGGGTCCCTGAGGTCCCCGTCTTTACTCGAGAAGACCTGCCGCAACTCGAGAAAATCCGGAAGGTTCTCCCCTCCAGGTGAGATGAGGCCCATTTCCGCTGAGGCGCCTCGAGGCTGATCACACCTCACCTCTGGAACTTCGCAAGGCTCCTTCACACCATTGGTGCACATCAAGAAGTTCCCCGACATACCCGTCTCCACTCGAGGGGAATCACGAGGGTCCCGCCCACATCCAGAGGAGCCCCGTTTCCCCCTCGTAGCTCGAGATGAGGGATCCTTTCCCTGCTTCGTCGGAAAGAGTTCCCGGCGTTCCCGTCGCATCTCAAGAGGAGGCCTTCTCACAGGAACGGCGAGAGGAACTCCAGGGTCGTGCCACCATTCCAAGAGTACCCCAGATGTCTCAGTCCATTCCAGAGGAACCTCTTTTCCCTTCACCGGCTCGTCTTTCAAGCCGAAGATCGAGTCACACCAGGGTTGCACGTAGAACCGCCCTGTGGGAAAGCCTCGTAGGAAAGCCTCGAGGGACAGCCTCGAGGGAAAGCCACAGATCCCTGGATCCACGTGACAGGAAGTGTGACACTACTGCTGCAGCTCGGGAGGAAAGCGCACGTGCATGGCCCCACTCGAGACGAGGCCTGACTCCCCTGGGGAGACTCAGAAGCACCCCAAGATCCATGGCAACACTGGAGAGGAATCCTCAGGTTCTGGCCCCGACTCCACAAAAGGACTGAGGCCCCGGCACGGACGGGAGAGGCATCCCGAGCGGTCCCCTAGCAACTCGCATGGGGACTGGCCTTTCCTGAGGCCAACAGAGCGGGTCCCTGAGGTCCCCGTCGTAACTCGAGAAGACCTGCCGCAACTCGAGAAAATCCAGGAGGTTCTCCCCTCCAGGCGAGATGAGGCCCATTTCTGATGAGGCGTCTCGAGGCTGATCACACCTCCCCTGTGGAAGTTCGAAAGGGTCCTTCACACCCTTGGTGCAAATCAAGAAGTTCCCCGACATACCCGTCTCCACTCGAGAGGAATCACGAGGGTCCCGCCCACATCCAGAGGAGCCCCGTTTCCGCCTCGTAGCTGGAGATGAGGGATCCTTTCCCTGCTTCGTCGGGAAAGAGTTCCCGGCGTTCCAGTCGCATCTCAAGAGGAGGCCCTCTCAACAGGAACGGCGAGAGGAACTCCAGGGTCGTGCCACCATTCCAAGAGTCCCCCAGATGTCTCAGTCCATTCCAGAGGAACCTCTTTTCCCTTCACCGGCTCGTCTATCACGCCGAGGATCGACTCACACCAAGGTGGCACGTGGCACAGCCTTGTGGGAAAGCCTCGTGGGAAAGCCTCGAACGAAAGCCTCGAGGGAAACCACAGATCCCTAGATCCACGTGACAGGAAGCGTGACACTACTGCTGCAGCTCGGGAGGAAAGCGCACATGCATGCCCCCACTCAAGACGAGGCCTGACTCCCCTGGGGAGATTCAGAAGCACCACAAGATCCATGGCAACACTGGAGAGGAATCCTCAGGTTTCGGCCCCAACTCCACACAAGGTCTTAGGCCCCGGCATGGACGGGAGAGGAATCCCGAGATGGCCCCTAGCAACTCGCATGGGGACTGGCCTTTCCTGAGGCCACCAGAGCGGGTCCCTGAGGTCCCCGTCGTAACTCGAGAAGACCTGCCGCAAGTCGAGAAAATCCAGGAGGTTCTCCCCTCCAGGCGTGATGAGGCCCATTTCCGCTGAGGCGTCTCGAGGCTGACCACACCTCACATCTGGAACTTCGGAAGGGTCCTTCACACCCTTGGTGCAAATCAAGAAGTTCCCCGACATACCCGTCTTCACTCGAGAGGAATCACGAGGGTCCCGCCCACATCCAGAGGAGCCCCGTTTCCGCCTCGTAGCTCGAGATGAGGCATCCTTTCCCTGCTTCTTCGGGAAAGAGTTTCCGGCATTCCCGTCGCATCTCAAGAGGAGGCCCTCTCAACAGGAACGGCGAGAGGAACTCCAGGGTCGTGCCACCATTCCAAGAGTCCCCCAGATGTCTCAGTCCATTCCAGAGGAACCTCTTTTCCCTTCACCGGCTCATCTTTCACGCCGAGGATCGACTCACACCAGGGTGGCACGTGGCACAGCCCTGTGGGAAAGCCTCGTGGGAAAGCCTCGAGGGACAGCCTCGAGGGAAAGCCACAGATCCCTTGATCCACGTGACAGGAAGCGTGACACTACTGCTGCAGATCGGGAGGAAAGCGCACGTGTATGCCCCCACTCGAGATGAGGCCTGACTCCCCTGGGGAGACTCAGAAGCAGCCCAAGATCCATGGCAACACTGGAGAGGAATCCTCAGGTTCCGGCCCCGACTCCACACAAGGACTGAGGCCCCGGCATCGACGGGAGAGGAATCCCGAGAGGTCCCCTAGCAACTCGCATGGGGACTGGCCTTTCCTGAGGCCACCAGAGCGGGACCCTGAGGTCCCCGTCGTAACTCGAGAAGACCTGCCGCAACTCGAGAAAATCCAGGAGGTTCTCCCCTCCAGGCGAGATGAGGCCCATTTCCGCTGAGGCGTCTCGAGGCTGATCACACCTCACCTCTGGAACTTCGAAAGGGTCCTTCACACCCTTGGTGCAAATCAAGAAGTTCCCCGACATACCCGTCTCCACTCGAGAGGAAACACGAGGGTCACGCCCACATCCAGAGGAGCCCCGTTTCCGCCTCGTAGCTCGAGATGAGGGATCCTTTCCCTGCTTCGTCGGGAAAGAGTTCCCGGCGTTCCCGTCGCACCTCAAGAGGAGGCCCTCTCAACAGGAACGGCGAGAGGAACTCCAGGGTCGTGCCACCATTCCAAGAGTCTCCCAGGTGTGTCAGTCCATACCAGAGGAACCTCTTTTCCCTACACCGGCTCGTCTTTCACGCCGAGGATCGACTCACACCAAGGTGATACGTGGAACAGCCCTGTGGGAAAGCCTCGTGGGAAAGCCTCGAGGGAAAGCCTCGAGGGAAAGCCACAGATCCCTTGATCCACGTGACAGGAAGCGTGACACTACTGCTGCAGCTCTGGAGGAAAGCGCACGAGCATGCCCCCGCTCGAGACGAGGCCTGACTCCCCTGGGGAGACTCAGAAGCACCCCAAGATCCATGGCAACACTGGAGAGGAATCCTCAGGTTCCGGCCCCGACTCCACACAAGGACTGAGGCCCCGGCATGGACGGGAGAGGAATCCTGAGAGGTCCCCTAGAACCTCGCATGGGGACTGGCCTTTCCTGAGGCCACCAGAGCGGGTCCCTGAGGTCCCCGTCGTAAGTCGAGAAGACCTGCTGCAACTCGAGAAAACCAGGAGGTTCTCCCCTCCAGGCGAGATGAGGCCGTTTCCGCTGAGACATCTCGAGGCTGATCACACCTCACCTCTGGAACTTCGAAAGGGTCCTTCACACCCTTGGTGCAAATCAAGAAGTTCCCCGACATACCCGTCTCCACTCGAGAGGAATCACGAGGGTCCCGCCCACATCCAGAGGAGCCCCGTTTCCGCCTCCTAGCTCGAGATGAGGGATCCTTTCCCTGCTTCGTCGGGAAAGAGTTCCCGGCGTTCCCGTCTCATGTGAAGAGGAGGCCCTCTCAACAGGAACGGCGAGAGGAACTCCAGGGTCGTGCCACCATTCCAAGAGTCCCCCAGGTGTCTCAGTCCATTCCAGAGAACCTCTTTTACCTTCACCGGCTCGTCTTTCACGCCGAGGATCGACTCACACTAAGGTGGCACGTGGCACAGTCCTGTGGGAAAGCCTCGTGGGAAAGCCTCGAGGGATAGCCTCGAGGGAAAACCACAGATCCTTTGATCCACGTGACAGGAAGCGTGACACTACTGCTGGAGCTCGGGAGGAAAGCGCACGTGCATGCCCCCACTCGAGACGAGGCCTGACTCCACTCGGGAGACTGAGAAACACCCCAAGATCCATGGCAACCCTGGAGAGGAATCCTCAGGTTCCGGCTCCGACTCCACACAAGGTGTTAAGACCCGGCATGGACCGGAGAGGAATCCCGAGAGGTCCCCTAGCAACTCGCATGGGGACTGGCCTTTCCTGAGACCACCAGAGCGGGTCCCTGAGGTCCCATTCATAACTCGGTTAGACCTGCCGCAACACGAGAAAATCCAGGAGGTTCTCCCCTCGAGGCGAGATGAGGCCCATTTCCGCTGAGGCGTCTCGAGGCTGATCACACCTCACCTCTGGAACTTAGAAAGGGTCCTTCACACCCTTGGTGCAAATCAAGAATTTCCCCGACATACCCGTCTCCACTCGAGAGGAAACACGAGGGTCCCGCCCATATCCAGAGAGCCCCGTTTCCGCCTCATAGCTCGAGATGAGGGATCCTTTCCCTGCTTCGTCGGGAAAGAGTTCCCGGCGTTCCCGTCGCATCTCAAGAGGAGGCCCTCTCAACAGGAATGGCGATAGGAACTTCAGGGTCGTGCCACCACTCCAAGAGTCCCCCTGATGTCTCAGTCCATTCCAGAGGAACCTCTTTTCCCTTCACCGGCTCGTCTTTCACGCCGAGGATAGACTCCCACCAAGGTGGCACGTGGCACAGCCCTGTGGAAAGCCTCGTGGAAATGCCTCGAGGGACAGCCTCGAGGGAAAGCCAGAGATCCCTTGATCCACGTTACAGGAAGCGTGACACTACTGCTGCAGCTATGGAGGAAAGCGCACGTGCATGCACCCTCTCGAGACGAGGCCTGATTCCCCTGGGGAGACTCAGAAGCACCCCAAGATCCATGGCAACACTGGAGAGGAATCCTCAGGTTCCGGCCCCGACTCCACATCAGGTCTTAACCCAGGCATGGACGGGAGAGGAATCCCGAGATGGCCCCTAGCAACTCGCATGGGGACTGGCCTTTCCTGAGGCCACCAGAGCGGGTCCCTGAGGTCCCTGTCGTAACTCGAGAATACCTGCCGCAACTCGAGAAAATCCAGGAGGTTCTCCCCTCCAGGCGAGATGAGTCCCATTTCCGCTGAGGCGTCTCGAGGCTGATCACACCTCACCTCTGGAACTTCGAAAGGGTCCTTCACACCCTTGGTGCAAATCAAGAAGTTCCCCGACCTAGCCGTCTCCACTCGAGGGGAAACACGAGGGTCCCGCCCACATCCAGAGGAGCCCCGTTTCCGCCTCAAAGCTCGAGATGAGGGATCCTTTCCCTGCTTCGTCGGGAAAGAGTTCCCGGCGTTCCCGTCGCATCTCAAGAGGAGGCCCTCTCAACAGGAACGGCGAGAGGAACTCCAGGGTCGTGCCACCATTCCAAGAGTGCCCCAGATGTCTCAGTCCATTCCAGAGGAACCTCTTTTCCCTTCACCGGCTCGTCTTTCACGCCGAGGATCGCCTCCCACCAAGGTGGCACGTTGCACAGCCCTGTGGGAAAGACTCGTGGGAAAGCCCCCATCGGAAGCCTCGAGGGAATCCACAGATCCCTTGATCCACGTGACAGAAAGCGTGACACTACTGCTGCAGCTCGGGAGGAAAGCGCACGTGCATGCCCCCTCTCGAGACGAGGCCTGAGTCCCCTGGGGAGACTCAGAAGCACCCCAAGATCCATGGCAACACTGGAGAGGAATCCTCAGGTTCCGGCCCCGACTCCACACAAGGACTGAGGCCCCGGCATGGACGGGAGAGGAATCCCGAGAGGTCCCCTAGCACCTCGCATGGGGACTGGCCTTTCCTGAGTCAACCAGAGCGAGTCCCTGAGGTCCCCTTCGTAACTCGAGAAGACCTGCCGCAACTCGAGAAAATCCAGGAGGTTCTCCCCTCCAGGCGAGATGAGGCCCATTTCCGCTGAGGCGTCTCGAGGCTGATCACACCTCACCTCTGGAACTTCGAAAGGGTCCTTCACACCCTTGGTGCAAATCAAGAAGTTCCCCGACATACCCGTCTCCACTCGAGAGGAATCACGAGGGTCCCGCCCACATCCAGAGGAGCCCCGTTTCCGCCTCGTAGCTCGAGATGAGGGATCCTTTCCCTGCTTCGTCGGGAAAGAGTTCCCTTCGTTCCCGTCGTATCTCAAGAGGAGGCCCTCTCAACAGGAACGGCGAGAGGAACTCCAGGGTCGTGCCACAATTCCAAGAGTCCCCCAGATGTCTCAGTCCATTCCAGAGGAACCTCTTTTCCCTTCACCGGCTCGTCTTTCACGCCGAGGATCGCCTCCCACCAAGGTGGCACGTGGCACAGCCCTGTGGGAAAGACTCGTGGGAAAGCCCCCATCGGAAGCCTCGAGGGAATCCACAGATCCCTTGATCCACGTGACAGAAAGCGTGACACTACTGCTGCAGCTCGGGAGGAAAGCGCACGTGCATGCCCCCACTCGAGACGAGGCCTGAGTCCCCTGGGGAGACTCAGAAGCACCCCAAGATCCATGGCAACACTGGAGAGGAATCCTCAGGTTCCGGCCCCGACTCCACACAAGGACTGAGGCCCCGGCATGGACGGGAGAGGAATCCCGAGAGGTCCCCTAGCACCTCGCATGGGGACTGGCCTTTCCTGAGTCAACCAGAGCGAGTCCCTGAGGTCCCCTTCGTAACTCGAGAAGACCTGCCGCAACTCGAGAAAATCCAGGAGGTTCTCCCCTCCAGGCGAGATGAGGCCCATTTCCGCTGAGGCGTCTCGAGGCTGATCACACCTCACCTCTGGAACTTCGAAAGGGTCCTTCACACCCTTGGTGCAAATCAAGAAGTTCCCCGACATACCCGTCTCCACTCGAGAGGAATCACGAGGGTCCCGCCCACATCCAGAGGAGCCCCGTTTCCGCCTCGTAGCTCGAGATGAGGGATCCTTTCCCTGCTTCGTCGGGAAAGAGTTCCCTTCGTTCCCGTCGTATCTCAAGAGGAGGCCCTCTCAACAGGAACGGCGAGAGGAACTCCAGGGTCGTGCCACAATTCCAAGAGTCCCCCAGATGTCTCAGTCCATTCCAGAGGAACCTCTTTTCCCTTCACCGGCTCGTCTTTCACGCCGAGGATCGCCTCCCACCAAGGTGGCACGTGGCACAGCCCTGTGGGAAAGACTCGTGGGAAAGCCCCCATCGGAAGCCTCGAGGGAATCCACAGATCCCTTGATCCACGTGACAGAAAGCGTGACACTACTGCTGCAGCTCGGGAGGAAAGCGCACGTGCATGCCCCCACTCGAGACGAGGCCTGAGTCCCCTGGGGAGACTCAGAAGCACCCCAAGATCCATGGCAACACTGGAGAGGAATCCTCAGGTTCCGGCCCCGACTCCACACAAGGACTGAGGCCCCGGCATGGACGGGAGAGGAATCCCGAGAGGTACCCTAGCACATCGCATGGGGACTGGCCTTTCCTGAGTCAACCAGAGCGAGTCCCTGAGGTCCCCTTCGTAACTCGAGAAGACCTGCCGCAACTCGAGAAAATCCAGGAGGTTCTCCCCTCCAGGCGAGATGAGGCCCATTTCCGCTGAGGCGTCTCGAGGCTGATCACACCTCACCTCTGGAACTTCGAAAGGGTCCTTCACACCCTTGGTGCAAATCAAGAAGTTCCCCGACATACCCGCCTCCACTCGAGAGGAATCACGAGGGTCCCGCCCACATCCAGAGGAGCCCCGTTTCCGCCTCGTAGCTCGAGATGAGGGATCCTTTCCCTGCTTCTTCGGGAAAGAGTTCCCTTCGTTCCCGTCGTATCTCAAGAGGAGGCCCTCTCAACAGGAACGGCGAGAGGAACTCCAGGGTCGTGCCACAATTCCAAGAGTCCCCCAGATGTCTCAGTCCATTCCAGAGGAACCTCTTTTCCCTTCACCGGCTCGTCTTTCACGCCGAGGATCGACTCCCACCAAGGTGGCACGTGGCACAGCCCTGTGGGAAGCCTCGTGGGAAAGCCTCGAGGGACAGCCTCGAGGGAAAGCCACAGATCCCTTGATCCACGTGACAGGAAGCGTGACACTACTGCTGCAGCTCGGGAGGAAAGCGCACGTGAATGCCCCCACTTGAGACGAGGCCTGACTCCCCTGGGGAGACTCAGAAGCACCCCAAGATCCATGGCAACACTGGAGAGGAATCCTCAGGTTTCGGCCCCGACTCCACACAAGGTCTTAGGCCCCGGCATCGACGGGAGAGGAATCCCGAGATGGCCCCTAGCAACTCGCATGGGGACTGGCCTCTCCTGAGGCCACCAGAGCGGTCCCGAGTTCCCCTCGTAACTCGAGAAGACCTGCCCCAACTCGAGAAAATCCAGGAGGTTCTCCCCTCCAGGCGAGATGAGGCCCATTTCCGCTGAGGCGTCTCGAGGCTGATCACACCTCACCTCTGGAACTTCGAAAGGGTCCTTCACACCCTTGGTGCAAATCAAGAAGTTCCCCGACATACCCGTCTCCACTCGAGAGGAATCACGAGGGTCCCGCCCACATCCAGAGGAGCCCCGTTTCCGCCTCGTAGCTCGAGATGAGGGATCCTTTCCCTGCTTCGTCGGGAAAGAGTTCCCGGCGTTCCCGTCGCATCTCAAGAGGAAGCCCTCTCAACAGGAACGGCGAGAGGAACTCCAGGGTCGTGCCACCATTCCAAGAGTCCCCCAGATGTCACAGTCCATTCCAGAGGAACCTCTTTTCCCTTCACCGGCTCGTCTTTCACGCCGAGGATCGACTCCCACCAAGGTGGCACGTGGCACAGACCTGTGGGAAGCCTCGTGGGAAAGCCTCGAGCGAAAGCCTCGAGGGAAACCACAGATCCCTTGATCCACGTGACAGGAAGCGTGACACTACTGCTGCAGCTAGGAAGGAAAGCGCACGTGCATGCCCCCAGTCGAGACGAGGCCTGACTCCCCTGGGGAGACTCAGAAGCACCCCAAGATCCATGGCAACACTGGAGAGGGATCCTCAGGTTCCGGCCCCGACACCACACAAAGTCTTAGGCCCCGGCATGGACGGGAGAGGAATCCCGAGATGGCCCCTAGCAAGTCGCATGGGGACTGGCCTTTCCTGAGGCCACCAGAGCGGGTCCCTGAGGTCCCCGTCGTAACTCGGAAGACCTGCCGCAACTCGAGAAAATCCAGGAGGTTCTCCCCTCCAGGCGAGATGAGGCCCATTTCCGCTGAGGCGTCTCGAGGCTGATCACACCTCACCTCTGGAACTTCGAAAGGGTCCTTCACACCCTTGGTGCAAATCAAGAAGTTCCCCGACATACCCGTCTCCACTCGAGAGGAATTACGAGGGTCCCGCCCACATCCAGAGGAGCCCCGTTTCCGCCTCGTAGCTCGAGATGAGGGATCCTTTCCCTGCTTCGTCGGGAAAGAGTTCCCGGCGTTCCCGTCGCATCTCAAGAGGAGGCCCTCTCAACAGGAACGGCGAGAGGAACTCCAGGGTCGTGCCACCATTCCAAGAGTCCCCCAGATGTCTCAGTCCATTCCAGAGGAACCTCTTTTCCCTTCACCGGCTCGTCTTTCACGCCGAGGATCGACTCACACTAAGGTGGCACGTGGCACAGTCCTGTGGGAAAGCCTCGTGGGAAAGCCTCGAGGGACAGCCTCGAGGGAAAGACACAGATCCTTTGATCCACGTGACAGGAAGCGTGACACTACTGCTGCAGCTCGGGAGGAAAGCGCATGTGCATGCCCCCACTCGAGACGAGGCCTGACTCCACTCGGGAGACTGAGAAACACCCCAAGATCCATGGCAACCCTGGAGAGGAATCCTCAGGTTCCGGCTCCGACTCCACACAAGGTCTTAAGACCCGGCATGGACCGGAGAGGAATCCCGAGAGGTCCCCTAGCAACTCGCATGGGGACTGGCCTTTCCTGAGACCACCAGAGCGGGTCCCTAGGGTCCCATTCATAACTCGGTTAGACCTGCTGCAACACGAGAAAATCCAGGAGGTTCTCCCCTCCAGGCGAGATGAGGCCCATTTCCGCTGAGTCGTCTCGAGGCTGATCACACCTCACCTCTGGAACTTAGAAAGGGTCCTTCACACCCTTGGTGCAAATCAAGAAGTTCCCCGACATACCCGTCTCCACTCGAGAGGAAACACGAGGGTCCCGCCCACATCCAGAGGAGCCCCGTTTCCGCCTCATAGCTCGAAGTGAGGGATCCTTTCCCTGCTTCGTCGGGAAAGAGTTCCCGGCGTTCCTGTCGCATCTCAAGAGGAGGCCCTCTCAACAGGAATGGCGATAGGAACTTCAGGGTCGTGCCACCACTCCAAGAGTCCCCCTGATGTCTCAGTCCATTCCAGAGGAACCTCTTTTCCCTTCACCGGCTCGTCTTTCACGCCGAGGATAGACTCCCACCAAGGTGGCACGTGGCACAGCCCTGTGGCAAAGCCTCGTGGAAATGCCTCGAGGGAAAGCCTCCAGGGAAAGCCTCGAGGGAAAGCCTCGAGGGAAAGCCACAGATCCCTTGATCCACGTGACAGGAAGCGTGACACTACTGCTGCAGCTATGGAGGAGAGCGCACGTGCATGCACCCTCTCGAGACGAGGCCTGACTCCCCTGGGGAGACTCAGAAGCACCCCAAGATCCATGGCAACACTGGAGAGGAATTCTCAGGTTCCGGCCCCGACTCCACACAAGGACTGAGGCCCCGACATGGACGGGAGAGAAATCCCGAGAGGTACCCTAGCAACTTACATGTGGACTGGCCTTTCCTGAGGCCACCAGAGCGGGTCCCTTAGGTCCCATTCGTAACTCGGGAAAACCTGCCGCAACTCGAGAAAATCCAGGAGGTTCTCCCCTCCAGGCGAGATGAGGCCCATTTCCGCTGAGGCGTCTCGAGGATGATCACACCTCACCTCTGGAACTTCGAAAGGGTCCTTCACACCCTTGGTGTAAATCAAGAAGTTCCCCGACCTAGCCGTCTCCACTCGAGAGGAATCACGAGGGTCCCGCCCACATCCAGAGAAGCCCCGTTTCCGCCTCGTAGCTCGAGATGAGGGATCCTTTCCCTGCTTCGTCGGGAAAGAGTTCCCGGCGTTCCCGTCGCATCTCAAGAGGAGGCCCTCTCAACAGGAACGGCGAGAGGAAATCCAGGGTCGTGCCACCATTCCAAGAGTCCCCCAGATGTCTCAGTCCATTCCAGAGGAACCTCTTTTCCCTTCACCGGCTCGTCTTTCACGCCGAGGATCGACTCCCACCAAGGTGGCACGTGGCACAGCCCTGTGGGGAAGCCTCATGGGAAAGCCTCGAGGGACAGCCTCGAGGGAAAGCCACAGATCCCTTGATCCACGTGACAGGAAGCGTGACACTACTGCTGCAGCTCGGGAGGAAAGCGCACGTGCATGCCCCCACTCGAGACGAGGCCTGACTCCCCTGGGGAGACTCAGAAGCACCCCAAGATCCATGGCAACACTGGAGAGGAATCCTCAGGTACCGGCCCCGACTCCACACAAGGACTGAGGCTGCGGCATGGACGGGAGAGGAATCCCGAGAGGTCCCCTAGAACCTCGCATGGGGACTGGCCTTTCCTGAGTCAACCAGAGCGAGTCCCTGAGGTCCCCTTCGTAACTCGAGAAGACCTGCCGCAACTCGAGAAAATCCAGGAGGTTCTCCCCTCCAGGCGAGATGAGGCCCATTTCCGCAGAGGCTTATCGAGGCTGATCACACCTCACCTCTGGAACTTCGCAAGGGTCCTTCACACCATTGGTGCAAATCAAGAAGTTCCCCGACATACCCGCCTCCACTCGAGAGGAAACACGAGAGTCCCGCCCACATCCAGAGGAGCCCCGTTTCGGCCTCGTAACTCGAGATGAGGGATCCTTTCCCTGCTTCGTCGGGAAAGAGTTCCCGGCGTTCCCGGCGCATCTCAAGAGGAGGCCCTCTCAACAGGAACGGCGAGAGGAACTCCAGGGTCGTGCCACCATTCCAAGAGTCCCCCAGATGTCTCAGTACATTCCAGAGGAACCTCTTTTCCCTTCACCGGCTCGTCTTTCAGGCCGAGGATCGACTCCCACCAAGGTGGCACGTGGCACAGCCCTGTGGGAAAGCCTCGTACGAAAGCCTCGAGGGACAGCCTCGAGGGAAAGCCACAGATCCCTTGATCCAGGTGACAGGAAGCGTGACACTACTGCTGCAGCTCGGGAGGAAAGCGCTCGTGCATGCCCCCTCTCGAGACGATGCCCGACTCCACTGGGGAGACTCAGAAGCACCCCAAGAACCATGGCAACACTGGAGAGGAATCCTCAGGTTGCAGCCCCGACTCCACACAAGGACTGAGGCCCCGGCATGGACAGGAGAGTAATCCCGAGAAGTCCGCTAGCAACTCGCATGGGGACTGGCCTTTCCTGAGGCCACCAGAGCGGGTCCCTGAGGTCCCATTCGTAACTCGGGAAGACCTGCCGCAACTCGAGAAAATCCAGGAGGTTCTCCCCTCCAGGCGAGATGAGGCCCATTTCCGCTGAGGCGTCTCGAGGCTGATCACACCTCACCTCTGGAACTTCGAAAGGGTCCTTCACACCCTTGGTGCAAATCAAGAAGTTCCCCGACATACCCGCCTCCACTCGAGAGGAAACACGAGGGTCCCGCCCACATCCAGAGGAGCCCCGTTTCCGCCTCATAGCTCGAGATGAGGGATCCTTTCCCTGCTTCGTCGGGAAAGAGTTCCCGGCGTTCCCGTCACATCTCAAGAGGAGGTCCTCTCAACAGGAATGGCGAGCGGAACTCCAGGGTCCTGCCACCACTCCAAGAGTCCCCCTGATGTCTCAGTCCATTCCAGAGGAACCTCTTCTCCTTCACCGGCTCATCTTTCACGATGAGGATAGACTCCCACCAAGGTGGCACGTGGCACAGCCCTGTGGGAAAGCCTCGTGGGAAAGCTCCCATCGGAAGCCACGAGGGAATCCACAGATCCCTTGATCCACGTGACAGGAAGCGTGACACTACTGCTGCAGCTCGGGAGGAAAGCGCACGTGCATGCCCCCACTCGAGACGAGGCATGACTCCCCTGGGGAGACTCAGAAGCACCCCAAGATCCATGGCAACACTGGAGAGGAAACCTCAGGTTCCGGCCCCGACTCCACACAAGGACTGAGGCCCCGGCATGGACGGGAGAGGAATCCCGAGAGGTCCCCTAGCACCTCGCATGGGGACTGGCCTTTCCTGAGGCCACCAGAGCGGGTCCCTGAGGTCCCCGTCGTAACTCGAGAAGACCTGCCGCAACTCGAGAATATCCAGGAAGTTCTCCCCTCCAGGCGAGATGAGGCCATTTCCGCTGAGACGTCTCGAGGCTGATCACACCTCACCTCTGGAACTTCGAAAGGTTCCTTCACACCCTTGGTGCAAATCAAGAATTTCCCCGACATACCCGTCTCCACTCGAGAGGAATCACGAGGGTCCCGCCCACATCCAGAGGAGCCCCGTTTCGACCTCGTAGCTCGAGATGAGGGATCCTTTCCCTGCTTCTTCGGGAAAGAGTTCCCGGCGTTCCCGTCGCATCTCAAGAGGAGGCCCTCTCAACAGGAACGGCGAGAGGAACTCCAGGGTCGTGCCACCATTCCAAGAGTCCCCCAGATGTCTCAGTCCATTCCAGAGGAACCTCTTTTCCCTTCACCGGCTCGTCTTTCACGCCGAGGATCGACTCCCAACAAGGTGGCACGTGGCACAGCCCTGTGGGAAAGCCTCGTGGGAAAGCCTCGAGGGACAGCCTCGAGGGAAAGCCACAGATCCCTTGATCCACGTGACAGGAAGCGTGACACTACTGCTGCAGCTCGGGAGGAAAGCTCACGTGCATGCGCCCACTCGAGACGAGGCGTGACTCCCCTCGGGAGACAGAGAAACACCCCAAGATCCATGGCAACCCTGGAGAGGAATCCTCAGGTTCCGGCTCCGACTCCACACAAGGTCTTAAGCCCCGGCATGGACAGGAGAGGAATTCCGAGATGGCCCCTAGCAACTCGCATGTGGACTGGCCTTTCCTGAGGCCACCAGAGCGGGTCCCTGAGGTCCCCGTCGTAACTCGAGAAGACCTGCCGCAACTCGAGAAAATCCAGGAGGTTCTCCCCTCCAGGCGAGATGAGGCCCATTTCTGCTGAGGCGTCTCGAGGCTGATCACACCTCACCTCTGGAACTTAGAAAGGGTCCTTCACACCCTTGGTGCAAATCAAGAAGTTCCCCGACATACCCCTCTCCACTCGAGGGGAAACACTTGGGTCCCGCCCACATCCAGAGGAGCCCCGTTTCCGCCTCGTAGCTCGAGATGTGGAATCCTTTCCCTGCTTCGTCCCGAAAGAGTTCCCGGCGTTCCCGTCGCTTCTCAAGAGGAGGCCCTCTCAACAGGAACGGCGAGAGGAACTCCAGGGTCGTGCCACCATTCCAAGAGTCCCCCAGATGTCTCAGTCCATTCCAGAGGAAACACTTTTCCGTTCACCGGCTCGTCTTTCACGCCGAGGATCGCCTCCCACCAAGGTGGCACGTGGCACAGCCCTGTGGGAAAGCCTCGTGGGAAAGCCCCCATCGGAAGCCTCGAGGGAATCCACAGATCCCTTGATCCACGTGACAGGAAGCGTGACACTACTGCTGCAGCTCGGGAGGAAAGCGCACGTGCATGACCCCAGTCGAGACGAGGCCTGACTCCCCTGGGGAGACTCAGAAGCACCCCAAGATCCATGGCAACACTGGAGAGGGATCCTCAGGTTCCGGCCCCGACACCACACAAAGTCTTAGGCCCCGGCATGGACGGGAGAGGAATCCCGAGATGGCCCCTAGCAAGTCGCATGGGGACTGGCCTTTCCTGAGGTCACCAGAGCGGGTCCCTGAGGTCCCCGTCGTAACTCGAGAAGACCTGCCGCAACTCGAGAAAATCCAGGAGGTTCTCCCCTCCAGGCGAGATGAGGCCCATTTCCGCTGAGGCGTCTCGAGGCTGATCACACCTCACCTCTGGAACTTCGAAAGGGTCCTTCACACCCTTGGTGCAAATCAAGAAGTTCCCCGACATACCCGTCTCCACTCGAGAGGAATCACGAGGGTCCCGCCCACATCCAGAGGAGCCCCGTTTCCGCCTCGTAGCTCGAGATGAGGGATCCTTTCCCTGCTTCGTCGGGAAAGAGTTCCCGGCGTTCCCGTCGCATCTCAAGAGGAGGCCCTCTCAACAGGAACGGCGAGAGGAACTCCAGGGTCGTGCCACCATTCCAAGAGTCCCCCAGATGTCTCAGTCCATTCCAGAGGAACCTCTTTTCCCTTCACCGGCTCGTCTTTCACGCCGAGGATCGACTCACACTAAGGTGGCACGTGGCACAGTCCTGTGGGAAAGCCTCGTGGGAAAGCCTCGAGGGACAGCCTCGAGGGAAAGACACAGATCCTTTGATCCACGTGACAGGAAGCGTGACACTACTGCTGCAGCTCGGGAGGAAAGCGCACGTGCATGCCCCCACTCGAGACGAGGCCTGACTCCACTCGGGAGACTGAGAAACACCCCAAGATCCATGGCAACCCTGGAGAGGAATCCTCAGGTTCCGGCTCCGACTCCACACAAGGTCTTAAGACCCGGCATGGACCGGAGAGGAATCAGGAGAGGTCCCCTAGCAACTCGCATGGGGACTGGCCTTTCCTGAGACCACCAGAGCGGGTCCCTGAGGTCCCATTCATAACTCGGTTAGACCTGCTGCAACACGAGAAAATCCAGGAGGTTCTCCCCTCCAGGCGAGATGAGGCCCATTTCCGCTGAGTCGTCTCGAGGCTGATCTCACCTCACCTCTGGAACTTAGAAAGGGTCCTTCACACCCTTGGTGCAAATCAAGAAGTTCCCCGACATACCCGTCTCCACTCGAGAGGAAACACGAGGGTCCCGCCCACATCCAGAGGAGCCCCGTTTCCGCCTCATAGCTCGAGACGAGGGATCCTTTCCCTGCTTCGTCGGGAAAGAGTTCCCGGCGTTCCCGTCGCATCTCAAGAGGAGGCCCTCTCAACAGGAATGGCGATAGGAACTTCAGGGTCGTGCCACCACTCCAAGAGTCCCCCTGATGTCTCAGTCCATTCCAGAGGAACCTCTTTTCCCTTCACCGGCTCGTCTTTCACGCCGAGGATAGACTCCCACCAAGGTGGCACGTGGCACAGCCCTGTGGCAAAGCCTCGTGGAAATGCCTCGAGGGAAAGCCTCCAGGGAAAGCCTCGAGGGAAAGCCTCGAGGGAAAGCCACAGATCCCTTGATCCACGTGACAGGAAGCGTGACACTACTGCTGCAGCTATGGAGGAAAGCGCACGTGCATGCACCCTCTCGAGACGAGGCCTGACTCCCCTGGGGAGACTCAGAAGCACCCCAAGATCCATGGCAACACTGGAGAGGAATCCTCAGGTTCCGGCCCCGACTCCACACCAGGTCTTAACCCAGGCATGGACGGGAGAGGAATCCCGAGATGGCCCCTAGCAACTCGCATGGCGACTGGCCTTTCCTGAGGCCACCAGAGCGGGTCCCTGAGGTCCCCTTCGTAACTCGAGAAGAGCTGCCGCAACTCGAGAAAATCCAGGAGGTTCTCCCCTCCAGGAGAGATGAGTCCCATTTCCGCTGAGGCGTCTCGAGGCTGATCACACCTCACCTCTGGAACTTCGAAAGGGTCCTTCACACCCTTGGTGCAAATCAAGAAGTTCCCCGACCTAGCCGTCTCCACTCGAGAGGAATCACGAGGGTCCCGCCCACATCCAGAGGAGCCCCGTTTCCGCCTCGTAGCTCGAGATGAGGGATCCTTTCCCTGCTTCGTCGGGAAAGAGTTCCCGGCGTTCCCGTCGCATCTCAAGAGGAGGCCCTCTCAACAGGAACGGCGAGAGGAACTCCAGGGTCGTGCCACCATTCCAAGAGTCCCCCAGATGTCTCAGTCCATTCCAGAGGAACCTCTTTTCCGTTCACCGGCTCGTCTTCCAGGCCGACGATCGACTCCCACCAAGGTGGCACGTGGCACAGCCCTGTGGGAAAGCCTCGTGGGAAAGCCTCGAGGGACAGCCTCGAGGGAAAGCCACAGATCCCTTGATCGAGGTGACAGGAAGCGTGACACTACTGCTGCAGATTGGGAGGAAAGCGCTCGTGCATGCCCCCTCTCGAGATGATGCCCGACTCCCCTGGGGAGACTCAGAAGCACCCCAAGATCCATGGCAACACTGGAGAGGAATCCTCAGGTTCCAGCCCCGACTCCACACAAGGACTGAGGCCCCGGCATGGACGGGAGAGAAATCCCGAGAGGTACCCTAGCAACTTGCATGTGGACTGGCCTTTCCTGAGGCCACCAGAGCGGGTCCCTTAGGTCCCATTCGTAACTCGGGAAAACCTGCCGCAACTCGAGAAAATCCAGGAGGTTCTCCCCTCCAGGCGAGATGAGGCCCATTTCAGCTGAGGCGTCTCGAGGCTGATCACACCTCACCTCTGGAACTTCGAAAGGGTCCTTCACACCCTTGGTGCAAATCAAGAAGTTCCCCGACCTAGCCGTCTCCACTCGAGAGGAATCACGAGGGTCCCGCCCACATCCAGAGGAGCCCCGTTTCCGCCTCGTAGCTCGAGATGAGGGATCCTTTCCCTGCTTCGTCGGGAAAGAGTTCCCGGCGTTCCCGTCGCATCTCAAGAGGAGGCCCTCTCAACAGGAACGGCGAGAGGAACTCCAGGGTCGTGCCACCATTCCAAGAGTCCCCCAGATGTCTCAGTCCATTCCAGAGGAACCTCTTTTCCCTTCACCGGCTCGTCTTCCAGGCCGACGATCGACTCCCACCAAGGTGGCACGTGGCACAGCCCTGTGGGAAAGCCTCGTGGGAAAGCCTCGAGGGACAGCCTCGAGGGAAAGCCACAGATCCCTTGATCGAGGTGACAGGAAGCGTGACACTACTGCTGCAGCTTGGGAGGAAAGCGCTCGTGCATGCCCCCTCTCGAGATGATGCCCGACTCCCCTGGGGAGACTCAGAAGCACCCCAAGATCCATGGCAACACTGGAGAGGAATCCTCAGGTTCCAGCCCCGACTCCACACAAGGACTGAGGCCCCGGCATGGACGGGAGAGAAATCCCGAGAGGTACCCTAGCAACGTGCATGTGGACTGGCCTTTCCTGAGGCCACCAGAGCGGGTCCCTTAGGTCCCATTCGTAACTCGGGAAAACCTGCCGCAACTCGAGAAAATCCAGGAGGTTCTCCCCTCCAGGCGAGATGAGGCCCATTTCCGCTGAGGCTTATCGAGGCTGATCACACCTCACCTCTGGAACTTAGAAAGGGTCCTTCACACCCTTGGTGCAAATCAAGAAGTTCCCCGACATACCCGCCTCCACTCGAGAGGAAACACGAGAGTCCGGCCCACATCCAGAGGAGCCCCGTTTCGGCCTCGTAGCTCGAGATGAGGGATCCTTTCCCTGCTTCGTCGGGAAAGAGTTCCCGGCGTTCCCGTCGCATCTCAAGAGGAGGCCCTCTCAACAGGAACGGCGAGAGGAACTCCAGGGTCGTGCCACCATTCCAAGAGTCCCCCAGATGTCTCAGTCCATTCCAGAGGAAACTCTTTTCCCTTCACCGGCTCGTCTTTCACGCCGAGGATCGACTCACACCAAGGTGGCACGTGGCACAGCCCTGTGGGAAAGCCTCGTACGAAAGCCTCGAGGGACAGCCTCGAGGGAAAGCCACAGATCCCTTGATCCAGGTGACAGGAAGCGTGACACTACTGCTGCAGCTCGGGAGGAAAGCGCTCGTGCATGCCCACTCTCGAGACGATGCCCGACTCCACTGGGGAGACTCAGAAGCACCCCAAGAACCATGGCCACACTGGAGAGGAATCCTCAGGTTCCAGCCCCGACTCCACACAAGGACTGAGGCCCCGGCATGGACAGGAGAGTAATCCCGAGAAGTCCCCTAGCAACTCGCATGGGGACTGGCCTTTCCTGAGGCCACCAGAGCGGGTCCCTGAGGTCCCATTCGTAACTCGGGAAGACCTGCCGCAACTCGAGAAAATCCAGGAGGTTCTCCCCTCCAGGCGAGATGAGGCCCATTTCCGCTGAGGCGTCTCGAGGCTGATCACACCTCACCTATGGAACTTCGAAAGGGTCCTTCACACCCTTGGTGCAAATCAAGAAGTTCCCCGACATACCCGCCTCAACTAGAGAGGAAACACGAGGGTCCCGCCCACACCCAGAGGAGCCCCGTTTCGGCCTCGTACCTCGAGATGAGGGATCCTTTCCCTGCTTCGTCGGGAAAGAGTTCCCGGCGTTCCCGTCGCATCTCAAGAGGAGGCCCTCTCAACAGGAACGGCGAGAGGAACTCCAGGGTCGTGCCACCATTCCAAGAGTCCCCCAGGTGTCTCAGTCCATTCCAGAGGAACCTCTTTTACCTTCACCGGCTCGTCTTTCACGCCGAGGATCGACTCACACTAAGGTGGCACGTGGCACAGTCCTGTGGGAAAGCCTCGTGGGAAAGCCTCGAGGGACAGCCTCGAGGGAAAGACACAGATCCTTTGATCCACGTGACAGGAAGCGTGACACTACTGCTGCAGCTCGGGAGGAAAGCGCACGTGCATGCCCCCACTCGAGACGAGGCCTGACTCCACTCGGGAGACTGAGAAACACCCCAAGATCCATGGCAACCCTGGAGAGGAATCCTCAGGTTCCGGCTCCGACTCCACACAAGGTCTTAAGCCCCGGCATGGACGGGAGAGGAATTCCGAGATGGCCCCTAGCAACTCGCATGGGGACTGGCCTTTCCTGAGGCCACCAGAGCGGGTCCCTGAGGTCCCCGTCGTAACTCGAGAAGACCTGCCGCAACTCGAGAAAATCCAGGAGGTTCTCCCCTCCAGGCGAGATGAGGCCCATTTCTGCTGAGGCGTCTCGAGGCTGATCACACCTCACCTCTGGAACTTAGAAAGGGTCCTTCACACCCTTGGTGCAAATCAAGAAGTTCCCCGACATACCCGTCTCCACTCGAGGGGAAACACTTGGGTCCCGCACACATCCAGAGGAGCCCCGTTTCCGCCTCGTAGCTCGAGATGTGGAATCCTTTCCCTGCTTCGTCCCAAAAGAGTTCCCGGCGTTCCCGTCGCTTCTCAAGAGGAGGCCCTCTCAACAGGAACGGCGAGAGGAACTCCAGGGTCGTGCCACCATTCCAAGAGTCCCCCAGATGTCTCAGTCCATTCCAGAGGAACCTCTTTTCCGTTCACCGGCTCGTCTTTCACGCCGAGGATCGCCTCCCACCAAGGTGGCACGTGGCACAGCCCTGTGGGAAAGCCTCGTGGGAAAGCCCCCATCGGAAGCCTCGAGGGAATCCACAGATCCCTTGATCCACGTGACAGGAAGCGTGACACTACTGCTGCAGCTCGGGAGGAAAGCGCACGTGCATGACCCCACTCGAGACGAGGCCTGACTCCCCTGGGGAGACTCAGAAGCACCCCAAGATCCATGGCAACACTGGAGAGGAATCCTCAGGTACCGGCCCCGACTCCACACAAGGACTGAGGCTGCGGCATGGACGGGAGAGGAATCCCGAGAGGTCCCCTAGCACCTCGCATGGGGACTGGCCTTTCCTGAGTCAACCAGCGCGAGTCCTGAGGTCCCCTTCGTAACTCGAGAAGACCTGCCGCAACTCGAGAAAATCCAGGAGGTTCTCCCCTCCAGGCGAGATGAGGCCCATTTCCGCTGAGGCGTCTCGAGGCTGATCACACCTCACCTCTGGAACTTCGAAAGGCTCCTTCACACCCTTGGTGCAAATCAAGAAGTTCCCCGACATACCCGCCTCCACTAGAGAGGAAACACGAGAGTCCCGCCCATATCCAGAGGAGCCCCGTTTCCGCCTCGTAGCTCGAGATGAGGGATCCTTTCCCTGCTTCGTCGGGAAAGAGTTCCCGGCGTTCCTGTCGCATCTCAAGAGGAGGCCCTCTCAACAGGAACGGCGAGAGGAACTCCAGGGTCGTGCCACCATTCCAAGAGTCCCCCAGATGTCTCAGTCCATTCCAGAGGAACCTCTTTTCCCTTCACCGGCTCGTCTTTCAGGCCGAGGATCGACTCCCACCAAGGTGGCACGTGGCACAGCCCTGTGGGAAAGCCTCGTGGGAAAGCCTCGAGGGACAGCCTCGAGGGAAAGCCACAGATCCCTTGATCCAGGTGACAGGAAGCGTGACACTACTGCTGCAGCTCGGGAGGAAAGCACACGTGCATGCCCTCTCTCGAGACGATGCCCGACTCCACTGGGGAGACTCAGAAGCACCACAAGATCCATGGCAACACTGGAGAGGAATACTCAGGTTCCAGCCCCGACTCCACACAAGGACTGAGGCCCCGGCATGGACGGGAGAGAAATCCCGAGAGGCCCCTAGCAACTTGCATGGGGACTGGCCTTTCCTGAGGCCACCAGAGCGGGTCCCTGAGGTCCTATTCGTAACTCGGGAAGACCTGCCGCAACTCGAGAAAATCCAGGAGGTTCTCCCCTCCAGGCTAGATGAGGCCCATTTCCGCTGAGGCGTCTCGAGGCTGATCACACCTCACCTCTGGAACTTAGAAAGGGTCCTTCACACCCTTGGTGCAAATCAATAAGTTCCCCGACATACCCGTCTCCACTCGAGAGGAATCACGAGGGTCCCGCCCACATCCAGAGGAGCCCCGTTTCCGCCTCGTAGCTCGAGATGAGGGATCCTTTCCCTGCTTCGTCGGGAAAGAGTTCCCGGCGTTCCTGTCGCATCTCAAGAGGAGGCCCTCTCAACAGGAACGGCGAGAGGACCACCAGGGTCGTGCCACCATTCCACGAGTCCCCCAGATGTCTCAGTCCATTCCAGAGGAACCTCTTTTCCCTTCACCGACTCGTCTTTCACGACGAGGATAGACTCCCACCAAGGTGGTACGTGGCACAGCCCTGTGGGAAAGCCTCGTGGGAAAGCCCCCATCGGAAGCCACGAGGGAATCCACAGATCCCTTGATCCACGTGACAGGAAGCGTGACACTACTGCTGCAGCTCGGGAGGAAAGCGCACGTGCATGCCCCCACTCGAGACGAGGCCTGACTCCCCTGGGGAGACTCAGAAGCACCCCAAGATCCATGGCAACACTGGAGAGGGATCCTCAGGTTTCAGCCCCGACTCCACACAAAGTCTTAGGCCCCGGCATGGACGGGAGAGGAATCCCGAGATGGCCCCTAGCAACTCGCATGGGGACTGGCCTTTCCTGAGGCCAACAGAGCGGGTTCCTGAGGTCCCCTTCGTAACTCGAGAAGACCTGCCGCAACTCGAGAAAATCCAGGAGGTTCTCCCCTCCAGGCGAGATGAGGCCCATTTCCGCTGAGGCGTCTCGAGGCTGATCACACCTCACCTCTGGAACTTCGAAAGGGTCCTTCACACCCTTGGTGCAAATCAAGAAGTTCCCCGACATACCCGCCTCCACTCGAGAGGAAACACGAGAGTCCCACCCACATCCAGAGGAGCCCCGTTTCCACCTCGTAGCTCGAGATGAGGGATCCTTTCCCTGCTTCGTCGGGAAAGAGTTCCCGGTGTTCCCATCGCATCTCAAGTGGAGGCCCTCTCAAAGGAACGGCGAGAGGAACTCCAGGGTCGTGCCACCATTCCAAGATTCCCCCAGATGTCTCAATCCATTCCAGAGGAACCTCTTTTCCCTTCACCGGCTCGTCTTTCACGCCGAGGATCGACTCCCACCAAGGTGGCACGTGGCACAGCCCTGTGGGAAAGCCTCGTGGGAAAGCCTCGAGCGAAAGCCTGGAGGGAAAGCCACAGATCCCTTGATCCACGTGACAGGAAGCGTGACACTACTGCTGCAGCTCGGGAGGAAAGCGCACGTGCATGCCCCCACTCGAGACGAGGCCTGACTCCCCTGGGGAGACTCAGAAGCACCCCAAGATCCATGGCAACACTGGAGAGGAATCCTCAGGTTCCGGCCCCGACTCCACACAAGGACTGAGGCCCCGGCATGGACGGGAGAGGAATCCCGAGAGGTCCCCTAGCAACTCGCATGGGGACTGGCCTTTCCTGAGGCCACTAGAGCGGGTCCCGGAGGTCCCCGTCGTAACTCGAGAAGACCTGCCGCAACTCGAGAAAATCCAGGAGGTTCTCCCCTCCAGGCGAGATGAGGCCCATTTCCGCTGAGGCGTCTCGAGGCTGATCACACCTCACCTCTGGAACTTCGAAAGGGTCCTTCACACCCTTGGTGCAAATCAAGAAGTTCCCCGACCTAGCCGTCTCCACTCGAGAGGAATCACGAGGGTCCCGCCCACATCCAGAGGAGCCCCGTTTCCGCCTCGTAGCTCGAGATGAGGGATCCTTTCCCTGCTTCGTCGGGAAAGAGTTCCCGGCGTTCCCGTCGCATCTCAAGAGGAGGCCCTCTCAACAGGAACGGCGAGAGGAACTCCAGGGTCGTGCCACCATTCCAAGAGTCCCCCAGATGTCTCAGTCCATTCCAGAGGAACCTCTTTTCCCTTCACCGGCTCGTCTTTCACGCCGAGGATCGACTCACACCAAGGTGGCACGTGGCACAGCCCTGTGGGAAAGCCTCGTGGGAAAGCCTCGAGGGACAGCCTCGAGGGAAAGCCACAGATCCCTTGATCCACGTGACAGGAAGCGTGACACTACTGCTGCAGCTCGGGAGGAAAGCGCACGTGCATGCCCCCACTCGAGACGAGGCCTGACTCCCCTGGGGAGACTCAGAAGCACCCCAAGATCCATGGCAACACTGGAGAGGAATCCTCAGGTTCCGGCCCCGACTCCACACAAGGACTGAGGCCCCGGCATGGACGGGAGAGGAATCCCGAGAGGTCCCCTAGCAACTCGCATGGGGACTGGCCTTTCCTGAGGCCACCAGAGCGGGTCCCTTAGGTCCCCGTCGTAACTCGAGAAGACCTGCCGCAACTCGAGAAAATCCAGGAGGTTCTCCCCTCCAGGCGAGATGAGGCCCATTTCCGCTGAGGCGTCTCGAGGCTGATCACACCTCACCTCTGGAACTTCGAAAGGGTCCTTCACACCCTTGGTGCAAATCAAGAAGTTCCCCGACCTAGCCGTCTCCACTCGAGAGGAATCACGAGGGTCCCGCCCACATCCAGAGGAGCCCCGTTTCCGCCTCGTAGCTCGAGATGAGGGATCCTTTCCCTGCTTCGTCGGGAAAGAGTTCCCGGCGTTCCCGTCGCATGTGAAGAGGAGGCCCTCTCAACAGGAACGGCGAGAGGAACTCCAGGGTCGTGCCACCATTCCAAGAGTCCCCCAGATGTCTCAGTCCATTCCAGAGGAACCTCTTTTCCCTTCACCGGCTCGTCTTTCACGCCGAGGATCGACTCCCACCAAGGTGGCACGTGGCACAGCCCTGTGGGAAAGCCTCGTGGGAAAGCCTCGAGGGACAGCCTCGAGGGAAAGCCACAGATCCCTTGATCCACGTGACAGGAAGCGTGACACTACTGCTGCAGCTCGGGAGGAAAGCGCACGTGCATGCCCCCACTCGAGACGAGGCCTGACTCCCCTGGGGAGACTCAGAAGCACCCCAAGATCCATGGCAACACTGGAGAGGAATCCTCAGGTTCCTGCCCCGACTCCACACAAGGACTGAGGCCCCGGCATGGACGGGAGAGGAATCCCGAGAGGTCCCCTAGCAACTCGCATGGGGTCTGGCCTTTCCTGAGGCCACCAGAGCGGGTCCCTGATGTCCCCGTCGTAACTCGAGAAGACCTGCCGCAACTCGAGAAAATCCAGGAGGTTGTCCCCTCCAGGCGAGATGAGGCCCATTTCCGCTGAGGCGTCTCGAGGCTGATCACACCTCACCTCTGGAACTTCGAAAGGGTCCTTCACACCCTTGGTGCAAATCAAGAAGTTCCCCGACCTAGCCGTCTCCACTCGAGAGGAATCACGAGGGTCCCGCCCACATCCAGAGGAGCCCCGTTTCCGCCTCGTAGCTCGAGATGAGGGATCCTTTCCCTGCTTCGTCGGGAAAGAGTTCCCGGCGTTCCCGTCGCATCTCAAGAGGAGGCCCTCTCAACAGGAACGGCGAGAGGAACTCCAGGGTCGTGCCACCATTCCAAGAGTCCCCCAGATGTCTCAGTCCATTCCAGAGGAACCTCTTTTCCCTTCACCGGCTCGTCTTTCACGCCGAGGATCGACTCACACCAAGGTGGCACGTGGCACAGCCCTGTGGGAAAGCCTCGTGGGAAAGCCTCGAGGGACAGCCTCGAGGGAAAGCCACAGATCCCTTCATCCACGTGACAGGAAGCGTGACACTACTGCTGCAGCTCGGGAGGAAAGCGCACGTGCATGCCCCCACTCGAGACGAGGCCTGACTCCCCTGGGGAGACTCAGAAGCACCCCAAGATCCATGGCAACACTGGAGAGGAATCCTCAGGTTCCGGCCCCGACTCCACACAAGGACTGAGGCCCCGGCATGGACGGGAGAGGAATCCCGAGAGGTCCCCTAGCAACTCGCATGGGGACTGGCCTTTCCTGAGGCCACCAGAGCGGGTCCCTTAGGTCCCCGTCGTAACTCGAGAAGACCTGCCGCAACTCGAGAAAATCCAGGAGGTTCTCCCCTCCAGGCGAGATGAGGCCCATTTCCGCTGAGGCGTCTCGAGGCTGATCACACCTCACCTCTGGAACTTCGAAAGGGTCCTTCACACCCTTGGTGCAAATCAAGAAGTTCCCCGACCTAGCCGTCTCCACTCGAGAGGAATCACGAGGGTCCCGCCCACATCCAGAGGAGCCCCGTTTGTGCCTCGTAGCTCGAGATGAGGGATCCTTTCCCTGCTTCGTCTTGAAAGAGTTCCCGGCGTTCCCGTCGCATCTCAAGAGGAGGCCCTCTCAACAGGAACGGCGAGAGGAACTCCAGGGTCGTGCCACCATTCCAAGAGTCCCCCAGATGTCTCAGTCCATTCCAGAGGAACCTCTTTTCCCTTCACCGGCTCGTCTTTCACGCCGAGGATCGACTCCCACCAAGGTGGCACGTGGCACAGCCCTGTGGGAAAGCCTCGTGGGAAAGCCTCGAGGGACAGCCTCGAGGGAAAGCCACAGATCCCTTGATCCACGTGACAGGAAGCGTGACACTACTGCTGCAGCTCGGGAGGAAAGCGCACGTGCATGCCCCCACTCGAGACGAGGCCTGACTCCCCTGGGGAGACTCAGAAGCACCCCAAGATCCATGGCAACACTGGAGAGGAATCCTCAGGTTCCGGCCCCGACTCCACAAAAGGACTGAGGCCCCGGCATGGACGGGAGAGGAATCCCGAGAGGTCCCCTAGCAACTCGCATGGGGACTGGCCTTTCCTGAGGCCACCAGAGCGGGTCCCTGAGGTCCCCGTCGTAACTCGAGAAGACCTGCCGCAACTCGAGAAAATCCAGGAGGTTCTCCCCTCCAGGCGAGATGAGGCCCATTTTCGCTGAGGCGTCTCGAGGCTGATCACACCTCACCTCTGGAACTTCGAAAGGGTCCTTCACACCCTTGGTGCAAATCAAGAAGTTCCCCGACCTAGCCGTCTCCACTCGAGAGGAATCACGAGGGTCCCGCCCACATCCAGAGGAGCCCCGTTTCCGCCTCGTAGCTCGAGATGAGGGATCCTTTCCCTGCTTCGTCGGGAAAGAGTTCCCGGCGTTCCCGTCGCATGTGAAGAGGAGGCCCTCTCAACAGGAACGGCGAGAGGAACTCCAGGGTCGTGCCACCATTCCAAGAGTCCCCCAGATGTCTCAGTCCATTCCAGAGGAACCTCTTTTCCCTTCACCGGCTCGTCTTTCACGCCGAGGATCGACTCCCACCAAGGTGGCACGTGGCACAGCCCTGTGGGAAAGCCTCGTGGGAAAGCCTCGAGGGACAGCCTCGAGGGAAAGCCACAGATCCCTTGATCCACGTGACAGGAAGCGTGACACTACTGCTGCAGCTCGGGAGGAAAGCGCACGTGCATGCCCCCACTCGAGACGAGGCCTGACTCCCCTGGGGAGACTCAGAAGCACCCCAAGATCCATGGCAACACTGGAGAGGAATCCTCAGGTTCCTGCCCCGACTCCACACAAGGACTGAGGCCCCGGCATGGACGGGAGAGGAATCCCGAGAGGTCCCCTAGCAACTCGCATGGGGTCTGGCCTTTCCTGAGGCCACCAGAGCGGGTCCCTGATGTCCCCGTCGTAACTCGAGAAGACCTGCCGCAACTCGAGAAAATCCAGGAGGTTGTCCCCTCCAGGCGAGATGAGGCCCATTTCCGCTGAGGCGTCTCGAGGCTGATCACACCTCACCTCTGGAACTTCGAAAGGGTCCTTCACACCCTTGGTGCAAATCAAGAAGTTCCCCGACCTAGCCGTCTCCACTCGAGAGGAATCACGAGGGTCCCGCCCACATCCAGAGGAGCCCCGTTTCCGCCTCGTAGCTCGAGATGAGGGATCCTTTCCCTGCTTCGTCGGGAAAGAGTTCCCGGCGTTCCCGTCGCATGTGAAGTGGAGGCCCTCTCAACAGGAACGGCGAGAGGAACTCCAGGGTCGTGCCACCATTCCAAGAGTCCCCCAGATGTCTCAGTCCATTCCAGAGGAACCTCTTTTCCCTTCACCGGCTCGTCTTTCACGCCGAGGATCGACTCCCACCAAGGTGGCACGTGGCACAGCCCTGTGGGAAAGCCTCGCGGGAAAGCCTCGAGGGACAGCCTCGAGGGAAAGCCACAGATCCCTTGATCCACGTGACAGGAAGCGTGACACTACTGCTGCAGCTCGGGAGGAAAGCGCACGTGCATGCCCCCACTCGAGACGAGGCCTGACTCCCCTGGGGAGACTCAGAAGCACCCCAAGATCCATGGCAACACTGGAGAGGAATCCTCAGGTTCCGGCCCCGACTCCACACAAGGACTGAGGCCCCGGCATGGACGGGAGAGGAATCCCGAGAGGTCCCCTAGCAACTCGCATGGGGACTGGCCTTTCCTGAGGCCACCAGAGCGGGTCCCTGAGGTCCCCGTCGTAACTCGAGAAGACCTGCCGCAACTCGAGAAAATCCAGGAGGTTCTCCCCTCCAGGCGAGATGAGGCCCATTTCCGCTGAGGCGTCTCGAGGCTGATCACACCTCACCTCTGGAACTTCGAAAGGGTCCTTCACACCCTTGGTGCAAATCAAGAAGTTCCCCGACCTAGCCGTCTCCACTCGAGAGGAATCACGAGGGTCCCGCCCACATCCAGAGGAGCCCCGTTTCCACCTCGTAGCTCGAGATGAGGGATCCTTTCCCTGCTTCGTCGGGAAAGAGTTCCCGGCGTTCCCGTCGCATCTCAAGAGGAGGCCCTCTCAACAGGAACGGCGAGAGGAACTCCAGGGTCGTGCCACCATTCCAAGAGTCCCCCAGATGTCTCAGTCCATTCCAGAGGAACCTCTTTTCCCTTCACCGGCTCGTCTTTCACGCCGAGGATCGACTCCCACCAAGGTGGCACGTGGCACAGCCCTGTGGGAAAGCCTCGAGGGAAACCCTCGAGGGACAGCCTCGAGGGAAAGACACAGATCCCTTGATCCACGTGACAGGAAGCGTGACACTACTGCTGCAGCTCGGGAGGAAAGCGCACGTGCATGCCCCCACTCGAGACGAGGCCTGACTCCCCTGGGGAGACTCAGAAGCACCCCAAGATCCATGGCAACACTGGAGAGGAATCCTCAGGTTCCGGCCCCGACTCCACACAAGGACTGGGGCCCCGGCATGGACGGGAGAGGAATCCCGAGAGGTCCCCTAGCAACTCGCATGGGGACTGGCCTTTCCTGAGGCCACCAGAGCGGGTCCCTGAGGTCCCCGTCGTAACTCGAGAAGACCTGCCGCAACTCGAGAAAATCCAGGAGGTTCTCCCCTCCAGGCGAGATGAGGCCCATTTCCGCTGAGGCGTCTCGAGGCTGATCACACCTCACCTCTGCAACTTCGAAAGGGTCCTTCACACCCTTGGTGCAAATCAAGAAGTTCCCCGACCTAGCCGTCTCCACTCGAGAGGAATCACGAGGGTCCCGCCCACATCCAGAGGAGCCCCGTTTCCGCCTCGTAGCTCGAGATGAGGGATCCTTTCCCTGCTTCGTCGGGAAAGAGTTCCCGGCGTTCCCGTCGCATCTCAAGAGGAGGCCCTCTCAACAGGAACGGCGAGAGGAACTCCAGGGTCGTGCCACCATTCCAAGAGTCCCCCAGATGTCTCAGTCCATTCCAGAGGAACCTCTTTTCCCTTCACCGGCTCGTCTTTGACGCCGAGGATCGACTCCCACCAAGGTGGCACGTGGCACAGCCCTGTGGAAAAGCCTCGTGGGAAACCCTCGAGGGACAGCCTCGAGGGAAAGCCACAGATCCCTTGATCCACGTGACAGGAAGCGTGACACTACTGCTGCAGCTCGGGAGGAAAGCGCACGTGCATGCCCCCACTCGAGACGAGGCCTGACTCCCCTGGGGAGACTCAGAAGCACCCCAAGTTCCATGGCAACACTGGAGAGGAATCCTCAGGTTTCGGCCCCGACTCCACACAAGGAGTGAGGCCCCGACATGGACGGGAGAGGAATCCCGAGAGGTCCCCTAGCAACTCGCATGGGGACTGGCCTTTCCTGAGGCCACCAGAGCGGGTCCCTGAGGTCCCCGTCGTAACTCGAGAAGACCTGCCGCAACTCGAGAAAATCCAGGAGGTTCTCCCCTCCAGGCGAGATGAGGCCCATTTCCGCTGAGGCGTCTCGAGGCTGATCACACCTCACCTCTGGAACTTCGAAAGGGTCCTTCACACCCTTGGTGCAAATCAAGAAGTTCCCCGACCTAGCCGTCTCCACTCGAGAGGAATCACGAGGGTCCCGCCCACATCCAGAGGAGCCCCGTTTCCGCCTCGTAGCTCGAGATGAGGGATCCTTTCCCTGCTTCGTCGGGAAAGAGTTCCCGGCGTTCCCGTCGCATGTGAAGAGGAGGCCCTCTCAACAGGAACGGCGAGAGGAACTCCAGGGTCGTGCCACCATTCCAAGAGTCCCCCAGATGTCTCAGTCCATTCCAGAGGAACCACTTTTCCCTTCACCGGCTCGTCTTTCACGCCGAGGATCGACTCCCACCAAGGTGGCACGTGTGACAGCCCTGTGGGAAAGCCTCGCGGGAAAGCCTCGAGGGACAGCCTCGAGGGAAAGCCACAGATCCCTTGATCCACGTGACAGGAAGCGTGACACTACTGCTGCAGCTCGGGAGGAAAGTGCACGTGCATGCCCCGACTCGAGACGAGGCCTGACTCCCCTGGGGAGACTCAGAAGCACCCCAAGATCCATGGCAACACTGGAGAGGAATCCTCAGGTTCCGGCCCCGACTCCACACAAGGACTGAGGCCCCGGCATGGACGGGAGAGGAATCCCGAGAGGTCCCCTAGCAACTCGCATGGGGACTGGCCTTTCCTGAGGCCACCAGAGCGGGTCCCTGAGGTCCCCGTCGTAACTCGAGAAGACCTGCCGCAACTCGAGAAAATCCAGGAGGTTCTCCCCTCCAGGCGAGATGAGGCCCATTTCCGCTGAGGCGTCTCGAGGCTGATCACACCTCACCTCTGGAACTTCGAAAGGGTCCTTCACACCCTTGGTGCAAATCAAGAAGTTCCCCGACCTAGCCGTCTCCACTCGAGAGGAATCACGAGGGTCCCGCCCACATCCAGAGGAGCCCCGTTTCCGCCTCGTAGCTCGAGATGAGGAATCCTTTCCCTGCTTCGTCGGGAAAGAGTTCCCGGCGTTCCCGTCGCATGTGAAGAGGAGGCCCTCTCAACAGGAACGGCGAGAGGAACTCCAGGGTCGTGCCACCATTCCAAGAGTCCCCCAGATGTCTCAGTCCATTCCAGAGGAACCTCTTTTCCCTTCACCGGCTCGTCTTTCACGCCGAGGATCGACTCACACCAAGGTGGCACGTGGCACAGCCCTGTGGGAAAGCCTCGTGGGAAAGCCTCGAGGGACAGCCTCGAGGGAAAGCCACAGATCCCTTGATCCACGTGACAGGAAGCGTGACACTACTGCTGCAGCTCGGGAGGAAAGCGCACGTGCATGCCCCCACTCGAGACGAGGCCTGACTCCCCTGGGGAGACTCAGAAGCACCCCAAGATCCATGGCAACACTGGAGAGGAATCCTCAGGTTCCGGCCCCGACTCCACACAAGGACTGAGGCCCCGGCATGGACGGGAGAGGAATCCCGAGAGGTCCCCTAGCAACTCGCATGGGGACTGGCCTTTCCTGAGGCCACCAGAGCGGGTCCCTGAGGTCCCCGTCGTAACTCGAGAAGACCTGCCGCAACTCGAGAAAATCCAGGAGGTTCTCCCCTCCAGGCGAGATGAGGCCCATTTCCGCTGAGGCGTCTCGAGGCTGATCACACCTCACCTCTGGAACTTCGAAAGGGTCCTTCACACCCTTGGTGCAAATCAAGAAGTTCCCCGACCTAGCCGTCTCCACTCGAGAGGAATCACGAGGGTCCCGCCCACATCCAGAGGAGCCCCGTTTCCGCCTCGTAGCTCGAGATGAGGGATCCTTTCCCTGCTTCGTCGGGAAAGAGTTCCCGGCTTTCCCGTCGCATCTCAAGAGGAGGCCCTCTCAACAGGAACGGCGAGAGGAACTCCAGGGTCGTGCCACCATTCCAAGAGTCCCCCAGATGTCTCAGTCCATTCCAGAGGAACCTCTTTTCCCTTCACCGGCTCGTCTTTCACGCCGAGGATCGACTCCCACCAAGGTGGCACGTGGCACAGCCCTGTGGGAAAGCCTCGTGGGAAAGCCTCGAGGGACAGCCTCGAGGGAAAGCCACAGATCCCTTGATCCACGTGACAGGAAGCGTAACACTACTGCTGCAGCTCGGGAGGAAAGCGCACGTGCATGCCCCCACTCGAGACGAGGCCTGACTCCCCTGGGGAGACTCAGAAGCACCCCAAGATCCATGGCAACACTGGAGAGGAATCCTCAGGTTCCGGCCCCGGCTCCACACAAGGACTGAGGCCCCGGCATGGACGGGAGAGGAATCCCGAGAGGTCCCCTAGCAACTCGCATGGGGACTGGCCTTTCCTGAGGCCACCAGAGCGGGTCCCTGAGGTCCCCGTCGTAACTTGAGAAGACCTGCCGCAACTCGAGAAAATCCAGGAGGTTCTCCCCTCCAGGCGAGATGAGGCCCATTTCCGCTGAGGCGTCTCGAGGCTGATCACACCTCACCTCTGGAACTTCGAAAGGGTCCTTCACACCCTTGGTGCAAATCAAGAAGTTCCCCGACCTAGCCGTCTCCACTCGAGAGGAATCACGAGGGTCCCGCCCACATCCAGAGGAGCCCCGTTTCCGCCTCGTAGCTCGAGATGAGGGATCCTTTCCCTGCTTCGTCGGGAAAGAGTTCCCGGCGTTCCCGCCGCATCTCAAGAGGAGGCCCTCTCAACAGGAACGGCGAGAGGAACTCCAGGGTCGTGCCACCATTCCAAGAGTCCCCCAGATGTCTCAGTCCATTCCAGAGGAACCTCTTTTCCCTTCACCTGCTCGTCTTTCACGCCGAGGATCGACTCCCACCAAGGTGGCACGTGGCACAGCCCTGTGGGAAAGCCTCGCGGGAAAGCCTCGAGGGACAGCCTCGAGGGAAAGCCACAGATCCCTTGATCCACGTGACAGGAAGCGTGACACTACTGCTGCAGCTCGGGAGGAAAGCGCACGTGCATGCCCCCACTCGAGACGAGGCCTGACTCCCCTGGGGAGACTCAGAAGCACCCCAAGATCCATGGCAACACTGGAGAGGAATCCTCAGGTTCCGGCCCCGACTCCACACAAGGACTGAGGCCCCGGCATGGACGGGAGAGGAATCCCGAGAGGTCCCCTAGCAACTCGCATGGGGACTGGCCTTTCCTGAGGCCACCAGAGCGGGTCCCTGAGGTCCCCGTCGTAACTCGAGAAGACCTGCCGCAACTCGAGAAAATCCAGGAGGTTCTCCCCTCCAGGCGAGATGAGGCCCATTTCCGCTGAGGCGTCTCGAGGCTGATCACACCTCACCTCTGGAACTTCGAAAGGGTCCTTCACACCCTTGGTGCAAATCAAGAAGTTCCCCGACCTAGCCGTCTCCACTCGAGAGGAATCACGAGGGTCCCGCCCACATCCAGAGGAGCCCCGTTTCCGCCTCGTAGCTCGAGATGAGGGATCCTTTCCCTGCTTCGTCGGGAAAGAGTTCCCGGCGTTCCCGTCGCATCTCAAGAGGAGGCCCTCTCACCAGGAACGGCGAGAGGAACTCCAGGGTCGTGCCACCATTCCAAGAGTCCCCCAGATGTCTCAGTCCATTCCAGAGGAACCTCTTTTCCCTTCACCGGCTCGTCTTTCACGCCGAGGATCGACTCCCACCAAGGTGGCACGTGGCACAGCCCTGTGGGAAAGCCTCGAGGGAAACCCTCGAGGGACAGCCTCGAGGGAAAGCCACAGATCCCTTGATCCACGTGACAGGAAGCGTGACACTACTGCTGCAGCTCGGGAGGAAAGCGCACGTGCATGCCCCCACTCGAGACGAGGCCTGACTCCCCTGGGGAGACTCAGAAGCACCCCAAGATCCATGGCAACACTGGAGAGGAATCCTCAGGTTCCGGCCCCGACTCCACACAAGGACTGAGGCCCCGGCATGGACGGGAGAGGAATCCCGAGAGGTCCCCTAGCAACTCGCATGGGGACTGGCCTTTCCTGAGGCCACCAGAGCGGGTCCCTGAGGTCCCCGTCGTAACTCGAGAAGACCTGCCGCAACTCGAGAAAATCCAGGAGGTTCTCCCCTCCAGGCGAGATGAGGCCCATTTCCGCTGAGGCGTTTCGAGGCTGATCACACCTCACCTCTGCAACTTCGAAAGGGTCCTTCACACCCTTGGTGCAAATCAAGAAGTTTCCCGACCTAGCCGTCTCCACTCGAGAGGAATCACTAGGGTCCCGCCCACATCCAGAGGAGCCCCGTTTCCGCCTCGTAGCTCGAGATGAGGGATCCTTTCCCTGCTTCGTCGGGAAAGAGTTCCCGGCGTTCCCGCCGCATCTCAAGAGGAGGCCCTCTCAACAGGAACGGCGAGAGGAACTCCAGGGTCGTGCCACCATTCCAAGAGTCCCCCAGATGTCTCAGTCCATTCCAGAGGAACCTCTTTTCCCTTCACCGGCTCGTCTTTCACGCCGAGGATCGACTCCCACCAAGGTGGCACGTGGCACAGCCCTGTGGAAAAGCCTCGTGGGAAACCCTCGAGGGACAGCCTCGAGGGAAAGCCACAGATCCCTTGATCCACGTGACAGGAAGCGTGACACTACTGCTGCAGCTCGGGAGGAAAGCGCACGTGCATGCCCCCACTCGAGACGAGGCCTGACTCCCCTGGGGAGACTCAGAAGCACCCCAAGTTCCATGGCAACACTGGAGAGGAATCCTCAGGTTTCGGCCCCGACTCCACACAAGGAGTGAGGCCCCGACATGGACGGGAGAGGAATCCCGAGAGGTCCCCTAGCAACTCGCATTGGGACTGGCCTTTCCTGAGGCCACCAGAGCGGGTCCCTGAGGTCCCCGTCGTAACTCGAGAAGACCTGCCGCAACTCGAGAAAATCCAGGAGGTTCTCCCCTCCAGGCGAGATGAGGCCCATTTCCGCTGAGGCGTCTCGAGGCTGATCACACCTCACCTCTGGAACTTCGAAAGGGTCCTTCACACCCTTGGTGCAAATCAAGAAGTTCCCCGACCTAGCCGTCTCCACTCGAGAGGAATCACGAGGGTCCCGCCCACATCCAGAGGAGCCCCGTTTCCGCCTCGTAGCTCGAGATGAGGGATCCTTTCCCTGCTTCGTCGGGAAAGAGTTCCCGGCTTTCCCGTCGCATCTCAAGAGGAGGCCCTCTCAACAGGAACGGCGAGAGGAACTCCAGGGTCGTGCCACCATTCCAAGAGTCCCCCAGATGTCTCAGTCCATTCCAGAGGAACCTCTTTTCCCTTCACCGGCTCGTCTTTCACGCCGAGGATCGACTCCCACCAAGGTGGCACATGGCACAGCCCTGTGGGAAAGCATCGTGGGAAAGCCTCGAGGGACAGCCTCGAGGGAAAGCCACAGATCCCTTGATCCACGTGACAGGAAGCGTGACACTACTGCTGCAGCTCGGGAGGAAAGCGCACGTGCATGCCCCCACTCGAGACGAGGCCTGACTCCCCTGGGGAGACTCAGAAGCACCCCAAGATCCATGGCAACACTGGAGAGGAATCCTCAGGTTCCGGCCCCGGCTCCACACAAGGACTGAGGCCCCGGCATGGACGGGAGAGGAATCCCGAGAGGTCCCCTAGCAACTCGCATGGGGACTGGCCTTTCCTGAGGCCACCAGAGCGGGTCCCTGAGGTCCCCGTCGTAACTTGAGAAGACCTGCCGCAACTCGAGAAAATCCAGGAGGTTCTCCCCTCCAGGCGAGATGAGGCCCATTTCCGCTGAGGCGTCTCGAGGCTGATCACACCTCACCTCTGGAACTTCGAAAGGGTCCTTCACACCCTTGGTGCAAATCAAGAAGTTCCCCGACCTAGCCGTCTCCACTCGAGAGGAATCACGAGGGTCCCGCCCACATCCAGAGGAGCCCCGTTTCCGCCTCGTAGCTCGAGATGAGGGATCCTTTCCCTGCTTCGTCGGGAAAGAGTTCCCGGCGTTCCCGTCGCATCTCAAGAGGAGGCCCTCTCACCAGGAACGGCGAGAGGAACTCCAGGGTCGTGCCACCATTCCAAGAGTCCCCCAGATGTCTCAGTCCATTCCAGAGGAACCTCTTTTCCCTTCACCGGCTCGTCTTTCACGCCGAGGATCGACTCCCACCAAGGTGGCACGTGGCACAGCCCTGTGGGAAAGCCTCGTGGGAAAGCCTCGAGGGACAGCCTCGAGGGAAAGCCACAGATCCCTTGATCCACGTGACAGGAAGCGTGACACTACTGCTGCAGCTCGGGAGGAAAGCGCACGTGCATGCCCCCACTCGAGACGAGGCCTGACTCCCCTGGGGAGACTCAGAAGCACCCCAAGATCCATGGCAACACTGGAGAGGAATCCTCAGGTTCCGGCCCCGACTCCACACAAGGACTGAGGCCCCGGCATGGACGGGAGAGGAATCCCGAGAGGTCCCCTAGCAACTCGCATGGGGACTGGCCTTTCCTGAGGCCACCAGAGCGGGTCCCTGAGGTCCCCGTCGTAACTCGAGAAGACCTGCCGCAACTCGAGAAAATCCAGGAGGTTCTCCCCTCCAGGCGAGATGAGGCCCATTTCCTCTGAGGCGTCTCGAGGCTGATCACACCTCACCTCTGGAACTTCGAAAGGGTCCTTCACACCCTTGGTGCAAATCAAGAAGTTCCCCGACCTAGCCGTCTCCACTCGAGAGGAATCACGAGGGTCCCGCCCACATCCAGAGGAGCCCCGTTTCCGCCTCGTAGCTCGAGATGAGGGATCCTTTCCCTGCTTCGTCGGGAAAGAGTTCCCGGCGTTCCCGTCGCATGTGAAGAGGAGGCCCTCTCAACAGGAACGGCGAGAGGAACTCCAGGGTCGTGCCACCATTCCAAGAGTCCCCCAGATGTCTCAGTCCATTCCAGAGGAACCTCTTTTCCCTTCACCGGCTCGTCTTTCACGCCGAGGATCGACTCCCACCAAGGTGGCACGTGGCACAGCCCTGTGGGAAAGCCTCGTGGGAAAGCCTCGAGGGACAGCCTCGAGGGAAAGCCACAGATCCCTTGATCCACGTGACAGGAAGCGTGACACTACTGCTGCAGCTCGGGAGGAAAGCGCACGTGCATGCCCCCACTCGAGACGAGGCCTGACTCCCCTGGGGAGACTCAGAAGCACCCCAAGATCCATGGCAACACTGGAGAGGAATCCTCAGGTTCCGGCCCCGACTCCACACAAGGACTGAGGCCCCGGCATGGACGGGAGAGGAATCCCGAGAGGTCCCCTAGCAACTCGCATGGGGACTGGCCTTTCCTGAGGCCACCAGAGCGGGTCCCTGAGGTCCCCGTCGTAACTCGAGAAGACCTGCCGCAACTCGAGAAAATCCAGGAGGTTCTCCCTCCAGGCGAGATGAGGCCCATTTCCGCTGAGGCGTCTCGAGGCTGATCACACCTCACCTCTGGAACTTCGAAAGGGTCCTTCACACCCTTGGTGCAAATCAAGAAGTTCCCCGACCTAGCCGTCTCCACTCGAGAGGAATCACGAGGGTCCCGCCCACATCCAGAGGAGCCCCGTTTCCGCCTCGTAGCTCGAGATGAGGGATCCTTTCCCTGCTTCGTCGGGAAAGAGTTCCCGGCTTTCCCGTCGCATCTCAAGAGGAGGCCCTCTCAACAGGAACGGCGAGAGGAACTCCAGGGTCGTGCCACCATTCCAAGAGTCCCCCAGATGTCTCAGTCCATTCCAGAGGAACCTCTTTTCCCTTCACCGGCTCGTCTTTCACGCCGAGGATCGACTCCCACCAAGGTGGCACGTGGCACAGCCCTGTGGGAAAGCCTCGTGGGAAAGCCTCGAGGGACAGCCTCGAGGGAAAGCCACAGATCCCTTGATCCACGTGACAGGAAGCGTGACACTACTGCTGCAGCTCGGGAGGAAAGCGCACGTGCATGCCCCCACTCGAGACGAGGCCTGACTCCCCTGGGGAGACTCAGAAGCACCCCAAGATCCATGGCAACACTGGAGAGGAATCCTCAGGTTCCGGCCCCGGCTCCACACAAGGACTGAGGCCCCGGCATGGACGGGAGAGGAATCCCGAGAGGTCCCCTAGCAACTCGCATGGGGACTGGCCTTTCCTGAGGCCACCAGAGCGGGTCCCTGAGGTCCCCGTCGTAACTTGAGAAGACCTGCCGCAACTCGAGAAAATCCAGGAGGTTCTCCCCTCCAGGCGAGATGAGGCCCATTTCCGCTGAGGCGTCTCGAGGCTGATCACACCTCACCTCTGGAACTTCGAAAGGGTCCTTCACACCCTTGGTGCAAATCAAGAAGTTCCCCGACCTAGCCGTCTCCACTCGAGAGGAATCACGAGGGTCCCGCCCACATCCAGAGGAGCCCCGTTTCCGCCTCGTAGCTCGAGATGAGGGATCCTTTCCCTGCTTCGTCGGGAAAGAGTTCCCGGCGTTCCCGTCGCATCTCAAGAGGAGGCCCTCTCACCAGGAACGGCGAGAGGAACTCCAGGGTCGTGCCACCATTCCAAGAGTCCCCCAGATGTCTCAGTCCATTCCAGAGGAACCTCTTTTCCCTTCACCGGCTCGTCTTTCACGCCGAGGATCGACTCCCACCAAGGTGGCACGTGGCACAGCCCTGTGGGAAAGCCTCGTGGGAAAGCCTCGAGGGACAGCCTCGAGGGAAAGCCACAGATCCCTTGATCCACGTGACAGGAAGCGTGACACTACTGCTGCAGCTCGGGAGGAAAGCGCACGTGCATGCCCCCACTCGAGACGAGGCCTGACTCCCCTGGGGAGACTCAGAAGCACCCCAAGATCCATGGCAACACTGGAGAGGAATCCTCAGGTTCCGGCCCCGACTCCACACAAGGACTGAGGCCCCGGCATGGACGGGAGAGGAATCCCGAGAGGTCCCCTAGCAACTCGCATGGGGACTGGCCTTTCCTGAGGCCACCAGAGCGGGTCCCTGAGGTCCCCGTCGTAACTCGAGAAGACCTGCCGCAACTCGAGAAAATCCAGGAGGTTCTCCCCTCCAGGCGAGATGAGGCCCATTTCCTCTGAGGCGTCTCGAGGCTGATCACACCTCACCTCTGGAACTTCGAAAGGGTCCTTCACACCCTTGGTGCAAATCAAGAAGTTCCCCGACCTAGCCGTCTCCACTCGAGAGGAATCACGAGGGTCCCGCCCACATCCAGAGGAGCCCCGTTTCCGCCTCGTAGCTCGAGATGAGGGATCCTTTCCCTGCTTCGTCGGGAAAGAGTTCCCGGCGTTCCCGTCGCATGTGAAGAGGAGGCCCTCTCAACAGGAACGGCGAGAGGAACTCCAGGGTCGTGCCACCATTCCAAGAGTCCCCCAGATGTCTCAGTCCATTCCAGAGGAACCTCTTTTCCCTTCACCGGCTCGTCTTTCACGCCGAGGATCGACTCCCACCAAGGTGGCACGTGGCACAGCCCTGTGGGAAAGCCTCGTGGGAAAGCCTCGAGGGACAGCCTCGAGGGAAAGCCACAGATCCCTTGATCCACGTGACAGGAAGCGTGACACTACTGCTGCAGCTCGGGAGGAAAGCGCACGTGCATGCCCCCACTCGAGACGAGGCCTGACTCCCCTGGGGAGACTCAGAAGCACCCCAAGATCCATGGCAACACTGGAGAGGAATCCTCAGGTTCCGGCCCCGACTCCACACAAGGACTGAGGCCCCGGCATGGACGGGAGAGGAATCCCGAGAGGTCCCCTAGCAACTCGCATGGGGACTGGCCTTTCCTGAGGCCACCAGAGCGGGTCCCTGAGGTCCCCGTCGTAACTCGAGAAGACCTGCCGCAACTCGAGAAAATCCAGGAGGTTCTCCCTCCAGGCGAGATGAGGCCCATTTCCGCTGAGGCGTCTCGAGGCTGATCACACCTCACCTCTGGAACTTCGAAAGGGTCCTTCACACCCTTGGTGCAAATCAAGAAGTTCCCCGACCTAGCCGTCTCCACTCGAGAGGAATCACGAGGGTCCCGCCCACATCCAGAGGAGCCCCGTTTCCGCCTCGCAGCTCGAGATGAGGGATCCTTTCCCTGCTTCGTCGGGAAAGATTTCCCGGCTTTCCCGTCGCATCTCAAGAGGAGGCCCTCTCAACAGGAACGGCGAGAGGAACTCCAGGGTCGTGCCACCATTCCAAGAGTCCCCCAGATGTCTCAGTCCATTCCAGAGGAACCTCTTTTCCCTTCACCGGCTCGTCTTTCACGCCGAGGATCGACTCCCACCAAGGTGGCACGTGGCACAGCCCTGTGGGAAAGCCTCGTGGGAAAGCCTCGAGGGACAGCCTCGAGGGAAAGCCACAGATCCCTTGATCCACGTGACAGGAAGCGTGACACTACTGCTGCAGCTCGGGAGGAAAGCGCACGTGCATGCCCCCACTCGAGACGAGGCCTGACTCCCCTGGGGAGACTCAGAAGCACCCCAAGATCCATGGCAACACTGGAGAGGAATCCTCAGGTTCCGGCCCCGGCTCCACACAAGGACTGAGGCCCCGGCATGGACGGGAGAGGAATCCCGAGAGGTCCCCTAGCAACTCGCATGGGGACTGGCCTTTCCTGAGGCCACCAGAGCGGGTCCCTGAGGTCCCCGTCGTAACTCGAGAAGACCTGCCGCAACTCGAGAAAATCCAGGAGGTTCTCCCCTCCAGGCGAGATGAGGCCCATTTCCGCTGAGGCGTCTCGAGGCTGATCACACCTCACCTCTGGAACTTCGAAAGGGTCCTTCACACCCTTGGTGCAAATCAAGAAGTTCCCCGACCTAGCCGTCTCCACTCGAGAGGAATCACGAGGGTCCCGCCCACATCCAGAGGAGCCCCGTTTCCGCCTCGTAGCTCGAGATGAGGGATCCTTTCCCTGCTTCGTCGGGAAAGAGTTCCCGGCGTTCCCGTCGCATGTGAAGAGGAGGCCCTCTCAACAGGAACGGCGAGAGGAACTCCAGGGTCGTGCCACCATTCCAAGAGTCCCCCAGATGTCTCAGTCCATTCCAGAGGAACCTCTTTTCCCTTCACCGGCTCGTCTTTCACGCCGAGGATCGACTCCCACCAAGGTGGCACGTGGCACAGCCCTGTGGGAAAGCCTCGCGGGAAAGCCTCGAGGGACAGCCTCGAGGGAAAGCCACAGATCCCTTGATCCACGTGACAGGAAGCGTGACACTACTGCTGCAGCTCGGGAGGAAAGTGCACGTGCATGCCCCCACTCGAGACGAGGCCTGACTCCCCTGGGGAGACTCAGAAGCACCCCAAGATCCATGGCAACACTGGAGAGGAATCCTCAGGTTCCGGCCCCGACTCCACACAAGGACTGAGGCCCCGGCATGGACGGGAGAGGAATCCCGAGAGGTCCCCTAGCAACTCGCATGGGGACTGGCCTTTCCTGAGGCCACCAGAGCGGGTCCCTGAGGTCCCCGTCGTAACTCGAGAAGACCTGCCGCAACTCGAGAAAATCCAGGAGGTTCTCCCCTCCAGGCGAGATGAGGCCCATTTCCGCTGAGGCGTCTCGAGGCTGATCACACCTCACCTCTGGAACTTCGAAAGGGTCCTTCACACCCTTGGTGCAAATCAAGAAGTTCCCCGACCTAGCCGTCTCCACTCGAGAGGAATCACGAGGGTCCCGCCCACATCCAGAGGAGCCCCGTTTCCGCCTCGTAGCTCGAGATGAGGGATCCTTTCCCTGCTTCGTCGGGAAAGAGTTCCCGGCGTTCCCGTCGCATCTCAAGAGGAGGCCCTCTCAACAGGAACGGCGAGAGGAACTCCAGGGTCGTGCCACCATTCCAAGAGTCCCCCAGATGTCTCAGTCCATTCCAGAGGAACCTCTTTTCCCTTCACCGGCTCGACTTTCACGCCGAGGATCGACTCCCACCAAGGTGGCACGTGGCACAGCCCTGTGGGAAAGCCTCGTGGGAAAGCCTCGAGGGACAGCCTCGAGGGAAAGCCACAGATCCCTTGATCCACGTGACAGGAAGCGTGACACTACTGCTGCAGCTCGGGAGGAAAGCGCACGTGCATGCCCCCACTCGAGACGAAGCCTGACTCCCCTGGGGAGACTAAGAAGCACCCCAAGATCCATGGCAACACTGGAGAGGAATCCTCAGGTTCCGGCCCCGACTCCACACAAGGACTGAGGCCCCGGCATGGACGGGAGAGGAATCCCGAGAGGTCCCCTAGCAACTCGCATGGGGACTGGCCTTTCCTGAGGCCACCAGAGCGGGTCCCTGTGGTCCCCGTCGTAACTCGAGAAGACCTGCCGCAACTCGAGAAAATCCAGGAGGTTCTCCCCTCCAGGCGAGATGAGGCCCATTTCCGCTGAGGCGTCTCGAGGCTGATCACACCTCACCTCTGGAACTTCGAAAGGGTCCTTCACACCCTTGGTGCAAATCAAGAAGTTTCCCGACCTAGCCGTCTCCACTCGAGAGGAATCACGAGGGTCCCGCCCACATCCAGAGGAGCCCCGTTTCCGCCTCGTAGCTCGAGATGAGGGATCCTTTCCCTGCTTCGTCGGGAAAGAGTTCCCGGCGTTCCCGTCGCATCTCAAGAGGAGGCCCTCTCAACAGGAACGGCGAGAGGAACTCCAGGGTCGTGCCACCATTCCAAGAGTCCCCCAGATGTCTCAGTCCATTCCAGAGGAACCTCTTTTCCCTTCACCGGCTCGTCTTTCACGCCGAGGATCGACTCACACCAAGGTGGCACGTGGCACAGCCCTGTGGGAAAGCCTCGTGGGAAAGCCTCGAGGGACAGCCTCGAGGGAAAGCCACAGATCCCTTGATCCACGTGACAGGAAGCGTGACACTACTGCTGCAGCTCGGGAGGAAAGCGCACGTGCATGCCCCCACTCGAGACGAGGCCTGACTCCCCTGGGGAGACTCAGAAGCACCCCAAGATCCATGGCAACACTGGAGAGGAATCCTCAGGTTCCGGCCCCGACTCCACACAAGGACTGAGGCCCCGGCATGGACGGGAGAGGAATCCCGAGAGGTCCCCTAGCAACTCGCATGGGGACTGGCCTTTCCTGAGGCCACCAGAGCGGGTCCCTGAGGTCCCCGTCGTAACTCGAGAAGACCTGCCGCAACTCGAGAAAATCCAGGAGGTTCTCCCCTCCAGGCGAGATGAGGCCCATTTCCGCTGAGGCGTCTCGAGGCTGATCACACCTCACCTCTGGAACTTCGAAAGGGTCCTTCACACCCTTGGTGCAAATCAAGAAGTTCCCCGACCTAGCCGTCTCCACTCGAGAGGAATCACGAGGGTCCCGCCCACATCCAGAGGAGCCCCGTTTCCGCCTCGTAGCTCGAGATGAGGGATCCTTTCCCTGCTTCGTCGGGAAAGAGTTCCCGGCTTTCCCGTCGCATCTCAAGAGGAGGCCCTCTCAACAGGAACGGCGAGAGGAACTCCAGGGTCGTGCCACCATTCCAAGAGTCCCCCAGATGTCTCAGTCCATTCCAGAGGAACCTCTTTTCCCTTCACCGGCTCGTCTTTCACGCCGAGGATCGACTCCCACCAAGGTGGCACGTGGCACAGACCTGTGGGAAAGCCTCGCGGGAAAGCCTCGAGGGACAGCCTCGAGGGAAAGCCACAGATCCCTTGATCCACGTGACAGGAAGCGTGACACTACTGCTGCAGCTCGGGAGGAAAGCGCACGTGCATGCCCCCACTCGAGACGAGGCCTGACTCCCCTGGGGAGACTCAGAAGCACCCCAAGATCCATGGCAACACTGGAGAGGAATCCTCAGGTTCCGGCCCCGACTCCACACAAGGACTGAGGCCCCGGCATGGACGGGAGAGGAATCCCGAGAGGTCCCCTAGCAACTCGCATGGGGACTGGCCTTTCCTGAGGCCACCAGAGCGGGTCCCTGAGGTCCCCGTCGTAACTCGAGAAGACCTGCCGCAACTCGAGAAAATCCAGGAGGTTCTCCCCTCCAGGCGAGATGAGGCCCATTTCCGCTGAGGCGTCTCGAGGCTGATCACACCTCACCTCTGGAACTTCGAAAGGGTCCTTCACACCCTTGGTGCAAATCAAGAAGTTCCCCGACCTAGCCGTCTCCACTCGAGAGGAATCACGAGGGTCCCGCCCACATCCAGAGGAGCCCCGTTTCCGCCTCGTAGCTCGAGATGAGGGATCCTTTCCCTGCTTCGTCGGGAAAGAGTTCCCGGCTTTCCCGTCGCATCTCAAGAGGAGGCCCTCTCAACAGGAACGGCGAGAGGAACTCCAGGGTCGTGCCACCATTCCAAGAGTCCCCCAGATGTCTCAGTCCATTCCAGAGGAACCTCTTTTCCCTTCACCGGCTCGTCTTTCACGCCGAGGATCGACTCCCACCAAGGTGGCACGTGGCACAGCCCTGTGGGAAAGCCTCGTGGGAAATCCTCGAGGGACAGCCTCGAGGGAAAGCCACAGATCCCTTGATCCACGTGACAGGAAGCGTGACACTACTGCTGCAGCTCGGGAGGAAAGCGCACGTGCATGCCCCCACTCGAGACGAGGCCTGACTCCCCTGGGGAGACTCAGAAGCACCCCAAGATCCATGGCAACACTGGAGAGGAATCCTCAGGTTCCGGCCCCGGCTCCACACAAGGACTGAGGCCCCGGCATGGACGGGAGAGGAATCCCGAGAGGTCCCCTAGCAACTCGCATGGGGACTGGCCTTTCCTGAGGCCACCAGAGCGGGTCCCTGAGGTCCCCGTCGTAACTCGAGAAGACCTGCCGCAACTCGAGAAAATCCAGGAGGTTCTCCCCTCCAGGCGAGATGAGGCCCATTTCCGCTGAGGCGTCTCGAGGCTGATCACACCTCACCTCTGGAACTTCGAAAGGGTCCTTCACACCCTTGGTGCAAATCAAGAAGTTCCCCGACCTAGCCGTCTCCACTCGAGAGGAATCACGAGGGTCCCGCCCACATCCAGAGGAGCCCCGTTTCCGCCTCGTAGCTCGAGATGAGGGATCCTTTCCCTGCTTCGTCGGGAAAGAGTTCCCGGCGTTCCCGTCGCATGTGAAGAGGAGGCCCTCTCAACAGGAACGGCGAGAGGAACTCCAGGGTCGTGCCACCATTCCAAGAGTCCCCCAGATGTCTCAGTCCATTCCAGAGGAACCTCTTTTCCCTTCACCGGCTCGTCTTTCACGCCGAGGATCGACTCCCACCAAGGTGGCACGTGGCACAGCCCTGTGGGAAAGCCTCGCGGGAAAGCCTCGAGGGACAGCCTCGAGGGAAAGCCACAGATCCCTTGATCCACGTGACAGGAAGCGTGACACTACTGCTGCAGCTCGGGAGGAAAGTGCACGTGCATGCCCCCACTCGAGACGAGGCCTGACTCCCCTGGGGAGACTCAGAAGCACCCCAAGATCCATGGCAACACTGGAGAGGAATCCTCAGGTTCCGGCCCCGACTCCACACAAGGACTGAGGCCCCGGCATGGACGGGAGAGGAATCCCGAGAGGTCCCCTAGCAACTCGCATGGGGACTGGCCTTTCCTGAGGCCACCAGAGCGGGTCCCTGAGGTCCCCGTCGTAACTCGAGAAGACCTGCCGCAACTCGAGAAAATCCAGGAGGTTCTCCCCTCCAGGCGAGATGAGGCCCATTTCCGCTGAGGCGTCTCGAGGCTGATCACACCTCACCTCTGGAACTTCGAAAGGGTCCTTCACACCCTTGGTGCAAATCAAGAAGTTCCCCGACCTAGCCGTCTCCACTCGAGAGGAATCACGAGGGTCCCGCCCACATCCAGAGGAGCCCCGTTTCCGCCTCGTAGCTCGAGATGAGGGATCCTTTCCCTGCTTCGTCGGGAAAGAGTTCCCGGCGTTCCCGTCGCATCTCAAGAGGAGGCCCTCTCAACAGGAACGGCGAGAGGAACTCCAGGGTCGTGCCACCATTCCAAGAGTCCCCCAGATGTCTCAGTCCATTCCAGAGGAACCTCTTTTCCCTTCACCGGCTCGACTTTCACGCCGAGGATCGACTCCCACCAAGGTGGCACGTGGCACAGCCCTGTGGGAAAGCCTCGTGGGAAAGCCTCGAGGGACAGCCTCGAGGGAAAGCCACAGATCCCTTGATCCACGTGACAGGAAGCGTGACACTACTGCTGCAGCTCGGGAGGAAAGCGCACGTGCATGCCCCCACTCGAGACGAAGCCTGACTCCCCTGGGGAGACTAAGAAGCACCCCAAGATCCATGGCAACACTGGAGAGGAATCCTCAGGTTCCGGCCCCGACTCCACACAAGGACTGAGGCCCCGGCATGGACGGGAGAGGAATCCCGAGAGGTCCCCTAGCAACTCGCATGGGGACTGGCCTTTCCTGAGGCCACCAGAGCGGGTCCCTGTGGTCCCCGTCGTAACTCGAGAAGACCTGCCGCAACTCGAGAAAATCCAGGAGGTTCTCCCCTCCAGGCGAGATGAGGCCCATTTCCGCTGAGGCGTCTCGAGGCTGATCACACCTCACCTCTGGAACTTCGAAAGGGTCCTTCACACCCTTGGTGCAAATCAAGAAGTTTCCCGACCTAGCCGTCTCCACTCGAGAGGAATCACGAGGGTCCCGCCCACATCCAGAGGAGCCCCGTTTCCGCCTCGTAGCTCGAGATGAGGGATCCTTTCCCTGCTTCGTCGGGAAAGAGTTCCCGGCGTTCCCGTCGCATCTCAAGAGGAGGCCCTCTCAACAGGAACGGCGAGAGGAACTCCAGGGTCGTGCCACCATTCCAAGAGTCCCCCAGATGTCTCAGTCCATTCCAGAGGAACCTCTTTTCCCTTCACCGGCTCGTCTTTCACGCCGAGGATCGACTCACACCAAGGTGGCACGTGGCACAGCCCTGTGGGAAAGCCTCGTGGGAAAGCCTCGAGGGACAGCCTCGAGGGAAAGCCACAGATCCCTTGATCCACGTGACAGGAAGCGTGACACTACTGCTGCAGCTCGGGAGGAAAGCGCACGTGCATGCCCCCACTCGAGACGAGGCCTGACTCCCCTGGGGAGACTCAGAAGCACCCCAAGATCCATGGCAACACTGGAGAGGAATCCTCAGGTTCCGGCCCCGACTCCACACAAGGACTGAGGCCCCGGCATGGACGGGAGAGGAATCCCGAGAGGTCCCCTAGCAACTCGCATGGGGACTGGCCTTTCCTGAGGCCACCAGAGCGGGTCCCTGAGGTCCCCGTCGTAACTCGAGAAGACCTGCCGCAACTCGAGAAAATCCAGGAGGTTCTCCCCTCCAGGCGAGATGAGGCCCATTTCCGCTGAGGCGTCTCGAGGCTGATCACACCTCACCTCTGGAACTTCGAAAGGGTCCTTCACACCCTTGGTGCAAATCAAGAAGTTCCCCGACCTAGCCGTCTCCACTCGAGAGGAATCACGAGGGTCCCGCCCACATCCAGAGGAGCCCCGTTTCCGCCTCGTAGCTCGAGATGAGGGATCCTTTCCCTGCTTCGTCGGGAAAGAGTTCCCGGCGTTCCCGTCGCATCTCAAGAGGAGGCCCTCTCAACAGGAACGGCGAGAGGAACTCCAGGGTCGTGCCACCATTCCAAGAGTCCCCCAGATGTCTCAGTCCATTCCAGAGGAACCTCTTTTCCCTTCACCGGCTCGTCTTTCACGCCGAGGATCGACTCACACCAAGGTGGCACGTGGCACAGCCCTGTGGGAAAGCCTCGCGGGAAAGCCTCGAGGGACAGCCTCGAGGGAAAGCCACAGATCCCTTGATCCACGTGACAGGAAGCGTGACACTACTGCTGCAGCTCGGGAGGAAAGCGCACGTGCATGCCCCCACTCGAGACGAGGCCTGACTCCCCTGGGGAGACTCAGAAGCACCCCAAGATCCATGGCAACACTGGAGAGGAATCCTCAGGTTCCGGCCCCGACTCCACACAAGGACTGAGGCCCCGGCATGGACGGGAGAGGAATCCCGAGAGGTCCCCTAGCAACTCGCATGGGGACTGGCCTTTCCTGAGGCCACCAGAGCGGGTCCCTGAGGTCCCCGTCGTAACTCGAGAAGACCTGCCGCAACTCGAGAAAATCCAGGAGGTTCTCCCCTCCAGGCGAGATGAGGCCCATTTCCGCTGAGGCGTCTCGAGGCTGATCACACCTCACCTCTGGAACTTCGAAAGGGTCCTTCACACCCTTGGTGCAAATCAAGAAGTTCCCCGACCTAGCCGTCTCCACTCGAGAGGAATCACGAGGGTCCCGCCCACATCCAGAGAAGCCCCGTTTCCGCCTCGTAGCTCGAGATGAGGGATCCTTTCCCTGCTTCGTCGGGAAAGAGTTCCCGGCGTTCCCGTCGCATCTCAAGAGGAGGCCCTCTCAACAGGAACGGCGAGAGGAACTCCAGGGTCGTGCCACCATTCCAAGAGTCCCCCAGATGTCTCAGTCCATTCCAGAGGAACCTCTTTTCCCTTCACCGGCTCGACTTTCACGCCGAGGATCGACTCCCACCAAGGTGGCACGTGGCACAGCCCTGTGGGAAAGCCTCGTGGGAAAGCCTCGAGGGACAGCCTCGAGGGAAAGCCACAGATCCCTTGATCCACGTGACAGGAAGCGTGACACTACTGCTGCAGCTCGGGAGGAAAGCGCACGTGCATGCCCCCACTCGAGACGAAGCCTGACTCCCCTGGGGAGACTAAGAAGCACCCCAAGATCCATGGCAACACTGGAGAGGAATCCTCAGGTTCCGGCCCCGACTCCACACAAGGACTGAGGCCCCGGCATGGACGGGAGAGGAATCCCGAGAGGTCCCCTAGCAACTCGCATGGGGACTGGCCTTTCCTGAGGCCACCAGAGCGGGTCCCTGTGGTCCCCGTCGTAACTCGAGAAGACCTGCCGCAACTCGAGAAAATCCATGAGGTTCTCCCCTCCAGGCGAGATGAGGCCCATTTCCGCTGAGGCGTCTCGAGGCTGATCACACCTCACCTCTGGAACTTCGAAAGGGTCCTTCACACCCTTGGTGCAAATCAAGAAGTTTCCCGACCTAGCCGTCTCCACTCGAGAGGAATCACGAGGGTCCCGCCCACATCCAGAGGAGCCCCGTTTCCGCCTCGTAGCTCGAGATGAGGGATCCTTTCCCTGCTTCGTCGGGAAAGAGTTCCCGGCGTTCCCGTCGCATCTCAAGAGGAGGCCCTCTCAACAGGAACGGCGAGAGGAACTCCAGGGTCGTGCCACCATTCCAAGAGTCCCCCAGATGTCTCAGTCCATTCCAGAGGAACCTCTTTTCCCTTCACCGGCTCGTCTTTCACGCCGAGGATCGACTCACACCAAGGTGGCACGTGGCACAGCCCTGTGGGAAAGCCTCGTGGGAAAGCCTCGAGGGACAGCCTCGAGGGAAAGCCACAGATCCCTTGATCCACGTGACAGGAAGCGTGACACTACTGCTGCAGCTCGGGAGGAAAGCGCACGTGCATGCCCCCACTCGAGACGAGGCCTGACTCCCCTGGGGAGACTCAGAAGCACCCCAAGATCCATGGCAACACTGGAGAGGAATCCTCAGGTTCCGGCCCCGACTCCACACAAGGACTGAGGCCCCGGCATGGACGGGAGAGGAATCCCGAGAGGTCCCCTAGCAACTCGCATGGGGACTGGCCTTTCCTGAGGCCACCAGAGCGGGTCCCTGAGGTCCCCGTCGTAACTCGAGAAGACCTGCCGCAACTCGAGAAAATCCAGGAGGTTCTCCCCTCCAGGCGAGATGAGGCCCATTTCCGCTGAGGCGTCTCGAGGCTGATCACACCTCACCTCTGGAACTTCGAAAGGGTCCTTCACACCCTTGGTGCAAATCAAGAAGTTCCCCGACCTAGCCGTCTCCACTCGAGAGGAATCACGAGGGTCCCGCCCACATCCAGAGGAGCCCCGTTTCCGCCTCGTAGCTCGAGATGAGGGATCCTTTCCCTGCTTCGTCGGGAAAGAGTTCCCGGCGTTCCCGTCGCATCTCAAGAGGAGGCCCTCTCAACAGGAACGGCGAGAGGAACTCCAGGGTCGTGCCACCATTCCAAGAGTCCCCCAGATGTCTCAGTCCATTCCAGAGGAACCTCTTTTCCCTTCACCGGCTCGTCTTTCACGCCGAGGATCGACTCACACCAAGGTGGCACGTGGCACAGCCCTGTGGGAAAGCCTCGCGGGAAAGCCTCGAGGGACAGCCTCGAGGGAAAGCCACAGATCCCTTGATCCACGTGACAGGAAGCGTGACACTACTGCTGCAGCTCGGGAGGAAAGCGCACGTGCATGCCCCCACTCGAGACGAGGCCTGACTCCCCTGGGGAGACTCAGAAGCACCCCAAGATCCATGGCAACACTGGAGAGGAATCCTCAGGTTCCGGCCCCGACTCCACACAAGGACTGAGGCCCCGGCATGGACGGGAGAGGAATCCCGAGAGGTCCCCTAGCAACTCGCATGGGGACTGGCCTTTCCTGAGGCCACCAGAGCGGGTCCCTGAGGTCCCCGTCGTAACTCGAGAAGACCTGCCGCAACTCGAGAAAATCCAGGAGGTTCTCCCCTCCAGGCGAGATGAGGCCCATTTCCGCTGAGGCGTCTCGAGGCTGATCACACCTCACCTCTGGAACTTCGAAAGGGTCCTTCACACCCTTGGTGCAAATCAAGAAGTTCCCCGACCTAGCCGTCTCCACTCGAGAGGAATCACGAGGGTCCCGCCCACATCCAGAGGAGCCCCGTTTCCGCCTCATAGCTCGAGATGAGGGATCCTTTCCCTGCTTCGTCGGGAAAGAGTTCCCGGCGTTCCCGTCGCATCTCAAGAGGAGGCCCTCTCAACAGGAACGGCGAGAGGAACTCCAGGGTCGTGCCACCATTCCAAGAGTCCCCCAGATGTCTCAGTCCATTCCAGAGGAACCTCTTTTCCCTTCACCGGCTCGTCTTTCACGCCGAGGATCGACTCCCACCAAAGTGGCACGTGGCACAGCCCTGTGGGAAAGCCTCGTGGGAAAGCCTCGAGGGACAGCCTCGAGGGAAAGCCACAGATCCCTTGATCCACGTGACAGGAAGCGTGACACTACTGCTGCAGCTCGGGAGGAAAGCGCACGTGCATGCCCCCACTCGAGACGAGGCCTGACTCCCCTGGGGAGACTCAGAAGCACCCCAAGATCCATGGCAACACTGGAGAGGAATCCTCAGGTTCCGGCCCCGACTCCACACAAGGACTGAGGCCCCGGCATGGACGGGAGAGGAATCCCGAGAGGTCCCCTAGCAACTCGCATGGGGACTGGCCTTTCCTGAGGCCACCAGAGCGGGTCCCTGAGGTCCCCGTCGTAACTCGAGAAGACCTGCCGCAACTCGAGAAAATCCAGGAGGTTCTCCCCTCCAGGCGAGATGAGGCCCATTTCCGCTGAGGCGTCTCGAGGCTGATCACACCTCACCTCTGGAACTTCGAAAGGGTCCTTCACACCCTTGGTGCAAATCAAGAAGTTCCCCGACCTAGCCGTCTCCACTCGAGAGGAATCACGAGGGTCCCGCCCACATCCAGAGGAGCCCCGTTTCCGCCTCGTAGCTCGAGATGAGGGATCCTTTCCCTGCTTCGTCGGGAAAGAGTTCCCGGCGTTCCCGTCGCATCTCAAGAGGAGGCCCTCTCAACAGGAACGGCGAGAGGAACTCCAGGGTCGTGCCACCATTCCAAGAGTCCCCCAGATGTCTCAGTCCATTCCAGAGGAACCTCTTTTCCCTTCACCGGCTCGTCTTTCACGCCGAGGATCGACTCACACCAAGGTGGCACGTGGCACAGCCCTGTGGGAAAGCCTCGTGGGAAAGCCTCGAGGGAAAGCCTCGAGGGAAAGCCACAGATCCCTTGATCCACGTGACAGGAAGCGTGACACTACTGCTGCAGCTCGGGAGGAAAGCGCACGTGCATGCTCCCAGTCGAGACTAGGCCTGACTCCCCTGGGGAGACTCAGAAGCACCCCAAGATCCATGGCAACACTGGAGAGGAATCCTCAGGTTCCGGCCCCGACTCCACACAAGGACTGAGGCCCCGGCATGGACGGGAGAGGAATCCCGAGAGGTCCCCTAGCAACTCGCATGGGGACTGGCCTTTCCTGAGGCCACCAGAGCGGGTCCCTGAGGTCCCCGTCGTAACTCGAGAAGACCTGCCGCAACTCGAGAAAATCCAGGAGGTTCTCCCCTCCAGGCGAGATGAGGCCCATTTCCGCTGAGGCGTCTCGAGGCTGATCACACCTCACCTCTGCAACTTCGAAAGGGTCCTTCACACCCTTGGTGCAAATCAAGAAGTTTCCCGACCTAGCCGTCTCCACTCGAGAGGAATCACGAGGGTCCCGCCCACATCCAGAGGAGCCCCGTTTCCGCCTCGTAGCTCGAGATGAGGGATCCTTTCCCTGCTTCGTCGGGAAAGAGTTCCCGGCGTTCCCGTCGCATCTCAAGAGGAGGCCCTCTCAACAGGAACGGCGAGAGGAACTCCAGGGTCGTGCCACCATTCCAAGAGTCCCCCAGATGTCTCAGTCCATTCCAGAGGAACCTCTTTTCCCTTCACCGGCTCGTCTTTCACGCCGAGGATCGACTCCCACCAAGGTGGCACGTGGCACAGCCCTGTGGAAAAGCCTCGTGGGAAACCCTCGAGGGACAGCCTCGAGGGAAAGCCACAGATCCCTTGATCCACGTGACAGGAAGCGTGACACTACTGCTGCAGCTCGGGAGGAAAGCGCACGTGCATGCCCCCACTCGAGACGAGGCCTGACTCCCCTGGGGAGACTCAGGAGCACCCCAAGTTCCATGGCAACACTGGAGAGGAATCCTCAGGTTTCGGCCCCGACTCCACACAAGGAGTGAGGCCCCGACATGGACGGGAGAGGAATCCCGAGAGGTCCCCTAGCAACTCGCATGGGGACTGGCCTTTCCTGAGGCCACCAGAGCGGGTCCCTGAGGTCCCCGTCGTAACTCGAGAAGACCTGCCGCAACTCGAGAAAATCCAGGAGGTTCTCCCCTCCAGGCGAGATGAGGCCCATTTCCGCTGAGGCGTCTCGAGGCTGATCACACCTCACCTCTGGAACTTCGAAAGGGTCCTTCACACCCTTGGTGCAAATCAAGAAGTTCCCCGACCTAGCCGTCTCCACTCGAGAGGAATCACGAGGGTCCCGCCCACATCCAGAGGAGCCCCGTTTCCGCCTCGTAGCTCGAGATGAGGGATCCTTTCCCTGCTTCGTCGGGAAAGAGTTCCCGGCGTTCCCGTCGCATCTCAAGAGGAGGCCCTCTCAACAGGAACGGCGAGAGGAACTCCAGGGTCGTGCCACCATTCCAAGAGTCCCCCAAATGTCTCAGTCCATTCCAGAGGAACCTCTTTTCCCTTCACCGGCTCGTCTTTCACGCCGAGGATCGACTCCCACCAAGGTGGCACGTGTGACAGCCCTGTGGGAAAGCCTCACGGGAAAGCCTCGAGGGACAGCCTCGAGGGAAAGCCACAGATCCCTTGATCCACGTGACAGGAAGCGTGACACTACTGCTGCAGCTCGGGAGGAAAGTGCACGTGCATGCCCCCACTCGAGACGAGGCCTGACTCCCCTGGGGAGACTCAGAAGCACCCCAAGATCCATGGCAACACTGGAGAGGAATCCTCAGGTTCCGGCCCCGACTCCACACAAGGACTGAGGCCCCGGCATGGACGGGAGAGGAATCCCGAGAGGTCCCCTAGCAACTCGCATGGGGACTGGCCTTTCCTGAGGCCACCAGAGCGGGTCCCTGAGGTCCCCGTCGTAACTCGAGAAGACCTGCCGCAACTCGAGAAAATCCAGGAGGTTCTCCCCTCCAGGCGAGATGAGGCCCATTTCCGCTGAGGCGTCTCGAGGCTGATCACACCTCACCTCTGGAACTTCGAAAGGGTCCTTCACACCCTTGGTGCAAATCAAGAAGTTCCCCGACCTAGCCGTCTCCACTCGAGAGGAATCACGAGGGTCCCGCCCACATCCAGAGGAGCCCCGTTTCCGCCTCGTAGCTCGAGATGAGGGATCCTTTCCCTGCTTCGTCGGGAAAGAGTTCCCGGCGTTCCCGTCGCATCTCAAGAGGAGGCCCTCTCAACAGGAACGGCGAGAGGAACTCCAGGGTCGTGCCACCATTCCAAGAGTCCCCCAGATGTCTCAGTCCATTCCAGAGGAACCTCTTTTCCCTTCACCGGCTCGACTTTCACGCCGAGGATCGAATCCCACCAAGGTGGCACGTGGCACAGCCCTGTGGGAAAGCCTCGTGGGAAAGCCTCGAGGGACAGCCTCGAGGGAAAGCCACAGATCCCTTGATCCACGTGACAGGAAGCGTGACACTACTGCTGCAGCTCGGGAGGAAAGCGCACGTGCATGCCCCCACTCGAGACGAAGCCTGACTCCCCTGGGGAGACTAAGAAGCACCCCAAGATCCATGGCAACACTGGAGAGGAATCCTCAGGTTCCGGCCCCGACTCCACACAAGGACTGAGGCCCCGGCATGGACGGGAGAGGAATCCCGAGAGGTCCCCTAGCAACTCGCATGGGGACTGGCCTTTCCTGAGGCCACCAGAGCGGGTCCCTGAGGTCCCCGTCGTAACTCGAGAAGACCTGCCGCAACTCGAGAAAATCCAGGAGGTTCTCCCCTCCAGGCGAGATGAGGCCCATTTCCGCTGAGGCGTCTCGAGGCTGATCACACCTCACCTCTGGAACTTCGAAAGGGTCCTTCACACCCTTGGTGCAAATCAAGAAGTTTCCCGACCTAGCCGTCTCCACTCGAGAGGAATCACGAGGGTCCCGCCCACATCCAGAGGAGCCCCGTTTCCGCCTCGTAGCTCGAGATGAGGGATCCTTTCCCTGCTTCGTCGGGAAAGAGTTCCCGGCGTTCCCGTCGCATCTCAAGAGGAGGCCCTCTCAACAGGAACGGCGAGAGGAACTCCAGGGTCGTGCCACCATTCCAAGAGTCCCCCAGATGTCTCAGTCCATTCCAGAGGAACCTCTTTTCCCTTCACCGGCTCGTCTTTCACGCCGAGGATCGACTCCCACCAAGGTGGCACGTGGCACAGCCCTGTGGGAAAGCCTCGTGGGAAAGCCTCGAGGGACAGCCTCGAGGGAAAGCCACAGATCCCTTGATCCACGTGACAGGAAGCGTGACACTACTGCTGCAGCTCGGGAGGAAAGCGCACGTGCATGCCCCCACTCGAGACGAGGCCTGACTCCCCTGGGGAGACTCAGAAGCACCCCAAGATCCATGGCAACACTGGAGAGGAATCCTCAGGTTCCGGCCCCGACTCCACACAAGGACTGAGGCCCCGGCATGGACGGGAGAGGAATCCCGAGAGGTCCCCTAGCAACTCGCATGGGGACTGGCCTTTCCTGAGGCCACCAGAGCGGGTCCCTGAGGTCCCCGTCGTAACTCGAGAAGACCTGCCGCAACTCGAGAAAATCCAGGAGGTTCTCCCCTCCAGGCGAGATGAGGCCCATTTCCGCTGAGGCGTCTCGAGGCTGATCACACCTCACCTCTGGAACTTCGAAAGGGTCCTTCACACCCTTGGTGCAAATCAAGAAGTTCCCCGACCTAGCCGTCTCCACTCGAGAGGAATCACGAGGGTCCCGCCCACATCCAGAGGAGCCCCGTTTCCGCCTCGTAGCTCGAGATGAGGGATCCTTTCCCTGCTTCGTCGGGAAAGAGTTCCCGGCGTTCCCGTCGCATCTCAAGAGGAGGCCCTCTCAACAGGAACGGCGAGAGGAACTCCAGGGTCGTGCCACCATTCCAAGAGTCCCCCAGATGTCTCAGTCCATTCCAGAGGAACCTCTTTTCCCTTCACCGGCTCGTCTTTCACGCCGAGGATCGACTCACACCAAGGTGGCACGTGGCACAGCCCTGTGGGAAAGCCTCGCGGGAAAGCCTCGAGGGACAGCCTCGAGGGAAAGCCACAGATCCCTTGATCCACGTGACAGGAAGCGTGACACTACTGCTGCAGCTCGGGGGGAAAGCGCACGTGCATGCCCCCACTCTAGACGAGGCCTGACTCCCCTGGGGAGACTCAGAAGCACCCCAAGATCCATGGCAACACTGGAGAGGAATCCTCAGGTTCCGGCCCCGACTCCACACAAGGACTGAGGCCCCGGCATGGACGGGAGAGGAATCCCGAGAGGTCCCCTAGCAACTCGCATGGGGACTGGCCTTTCCTGAGGCCACCAGAGCGGGTCCCTGAGGTCCCCGTCGTAACTCGAGAAGACCTGCCGCAACTCGAGAAAATCGAGGAGGTTCTCCCCTCCAGGCGAGATGAGGCCCATTTCCGCTGAGGCGTCTCGAGGCTGATCACACCTCACCTCTGGAACTTCGAAAGGGTCCTTCACACCCTTGGTGCAAATCAAGAAGTTCCCCGACCTAGCCGTCTCCACTCGAGAGGAATCACGAGGGTCCCGCCCACATCCAGAGGAGCCCCGTTTCCGCCTCGTAGTTCGAGATGAGGGATCCTTTCCCTGCTTCGTCGGGAAAGAGTTCCCGGCCTTCCCGTCGCATGTGAAGAGGAGGCCCTCTCAACAGGAACGGCGAGAGGAACTCCAGGGTCGTGCCACCATTCCAAGAGTCCCCCAGATGTCTCAGTCCATTCCAGAGGAACCTCTTTTCCCTTCACCGGCTCGTCTTTCACGCCGAGGATCGACTCCCACCAAGGTGGCACGTGGCACAGCCCTGTGGGAAAGACTCGCGGGAAAGCCTCGAGGGACAGCCTCGAGGGAAAGCCACAGATCCCTTGATCCACGTGACAGGAAGCGTGACACTACTGCTGCAGCTCGGGAGGAAAGCGCACGTGCATGCCCCCACTCGAGACGAGGCCTGACTCCCCTGGGGAGACTCAGAAGCACCCCAAGATCCATGGCAACACTGGAGAGGAATCCTGAGGTTCCGGCCCCGACTCCACACAAGGACTGAGGCCCCGGCATGGACGGGAGAGGAATCCCGAGAGGTCCCCTAGCAACTCGCATGGGGACTGGCCTTTCCTGAGGCCACCAGAGCGGGTCCCTGAGGTCCCCGTCGTAACTCGAGAAGACCTGCCGCAACTCGAGAAAATCCAGGAGGTTCTCCCCTCCAGGCGAGATGAGGCCCATTTCCGCTGAGGCGTCTCGAGGCTGATCACACCTCACCTCTGGAACTTCGAAAGGGTCCTTCACACCCTTGGTGCAAATCAAGAAGTTCCCCGACCTAGCCGTCTCCACTCGAGAGGAATCACGAGGGTCCCGCCCACATCCAGAGGAGCCCCGTTTCCGCCTCGTAGCTCGAGATGAGGGATCCTTTCCCTGCTTCGTCGGGAAAGAGTTCCCGGCGTTCCCGTCGCATGTGAAGAGGAGGCCCTCTCAACAGGAACGGCGAGAGGAACTCCAGGGTCGTGCCACCATTCCAAGAGTCCCCCAGATGTCTCAGTCCATTCCAGAGGAACCTCTTTTCCCTTCACCGGCTCGTCTTTCACGCCGAGGATCGACTCCCACCAAGGTGGCACGTGGCACAGCCCTGTGGGAAAGACTCGCGGGAAAGCCTCGAGGGACAGCCTCGAGGGAAAGCCACAGATCCCTTGATCCACGTGACAGGAAGCGTGACACTACTGCTGCAGCTCGGGAGGAAAGCGCACGTGCATGCCCCCACTCGAGACGAGGCCTGACTCCCCTGGGGAGACTCAGAAGCACCCCAAGATCCATGGCAACACTGGAGAGGAATCCTCAGGTTCCGGCCCCGACTCCACACAAGGACTGAGGCCCAGGCATGGACGGGAGAGGAATCCCGAGAGGTCCCCTAGCAACTCGCATGGGGACTGGCCTTTCCTGAGGCCACCAGAGCGGGTCCCTGAGGTCCCCGTCGTAACTCGAGAAGACCTGCCGCAACTCGAGAAAATCCAGGAGGTTCTCCCCTCCAGGCGAGATGAGGCCCATTTCCGCTGAGGCGTCTCGAGGCTGATCACACCTCACCTCTGGAACTTCGAAAGGGTCCTTCACACCCTTGGTGCAAATCAAGAAGTTCCCCGACCTAGCCGTCTCCACTCGAGAGGAATCACGAGGGTCCCGCCCACATCCAGAGGAGCCCCGTTTCCGCCTCGTAGCTCGAGATGAGGGATCCTTTCCCTGCTTCGTCGGGAAAGAGTTCCCGGCGTTCCCGTCGCATCTCAAGAGGAGGCCCTCTCACCAGGAACGGCGAGAGGAACTCCAGGGTCGTGCCACCATACCAAGAGTCCCCCAGATGTCTCAGTCCATTCCAGAGGAACCTCTTTTCCCTTCACCGGCTCGTCTTTCACGCCGAGGATCGACTCCCACCAAAGTGGCACGTGGCACAGCCCTGTGGGAAAGCCTCGTGGGAAAGCCTCGAGGGACAGCCTCGAGGGAAAGCCACAGATCCCTTGATCCACGTGACAGGAAGCGTGACACTACTGCTGCAGCTCGGGAGGAAAGCGCACGTGCATGCCCCCACTCGAGACGAGGCTTGACTCCCCTGGGGAGACTCAGAAGCACCCCAAGATCCATGGCAACACTGGAGAGGAATCCTCAGGTTCCGGCCCCGACTCCACACAAGGACTGAGGCCCCGGCATGGACGGGAGAGGAATCCCGAGAGGTCCCCTAGCAACTCGCATGGGGACTGGCCTTTCCTGAGGCCACCAGAGCGGGTCCCTGAGGTCCCCGTCGTAACTCGAGAAGACCTGCCGCAACTCGAGAAAATCCAGGAGGTTCTCCCCTCCAGGCGAGATGAGGCCCATTTCCGCTGAGGCGTCTCGAGGCTGATCACACCTCACCTCTGGAACTTCGAAAGGGTCCTTCACACCCTTGGTGCAAATCAAGAAGTTCCCCGACCTAGCCGTCTCCACTCGAGAGGAATCACGAGGGTCCCGCCCACATCCAGAGGAGCCCCGTTTCCGCCTCGTAGCTCGAGATGAGGGATCCTTTCCCTGCTTCGTCGGGAAAGAGTTCCCGGCGTTCCCGTCGCATCTCAAGAGGAGGCCCTCTCAACAGGAACGGCGAGAGGAACTCCAGGGTCGTGCCACCATTCCAAGAGTCCCCCAGATGTCTCAGTCCATTCCAGAGGAACCTCTTTTCCCTTCACCGGCTCGTCTTTCACGCCGAGGATCGACTCCCACCAAGGTGGCACGTGGCACAGCCCTGTGGGAAAGCCTCGTGGGAAAGCCTCGAGGGAAAGCCTCGAGGGAAAGCCACAGATCCCTTGATCCACGTGACAGGAAGCGTGACACTACTGCTGCGGCTCGGGAGGAAAGCGCACGTGCATGCTCCCAGTCGAGACTAGGCCTGACTCCCCTGGGGAGACTCAGAAGCACCCCAAGATCCATGGCAACACTGGAGAGGAATCCTGAGGTTCCGGCCCCGACTCCACACAAGGACTGAGGCCCCGGCATGGACGGGAGAGGAATCCCGAGAGGTCCCCTAGCAACTCGCATGGGGACTGGCCTTTCCTGAGGCCACCAGAGCGGGTCCCTGAGGTCCCCGTCGTAACTCGAGAAGACCTGCCGCAACTCGAGAAAATCCAGGAGGTTCTCCCCTCCAGGCGAGATGAGGCCCATTTCCGCTGAGGCGTCTCGAGGCTGATCACACCTCACCTCTGGAACTTCGAAAGGGTCCTTCACACCCTTGGTGCAAATCAAGAAGTTCCCCGACCTAGCCGTCTCCACTCGAGAGGAATCACGAGGGTCCCGCCCACATCCAGAGGAGCCCCGTTTCCGCCTCGTAGCTCGAGATGAGGGATCCTTTCCCTGCTTCGTCGGGAAAGAGTTCCCGGCGTTCCCGTCGCATCTCAAGAGGAGGCCCTCTCAACAGGAACGGCGAGAGGAACTCCAGGGTCGTGCCACCATTCCAAGAGTCCCCCAGATGTCTCAGTCCATTCCAGAGGAACCTCTTTTCCCTTCACCGGCTCGTCTTTCACGCCGAGGATCGACTCCCACCAAGGTGGCACGTGGCACAGCCCTGTGGGAAAGCCTCGCGGGAAAGACTCGAGGGACAGCCTCGAGGGAAAGCCACAGATCCCTTGATCCACGTGACAGGAAGCGTGACACTACTGCTGCAGCTCGGGAGGAAAGCGCACGTGCATGCCCCCACTCGAGACGAGGCCTGACTCCCCTGGGGAGACTCAGAAGCACCCCAAGATCCATGGCAACACTGGAGAGAAAATCCTCAGGTTCCGGCCCCGACTCCACACAAGGACTGAGGCCCCGGCATGGACGGGAGAGGAATCCCGAGAGGTCCCCTAGCAACTCGCATGGGGACTGGCCTTTCCTGAGGCCACCAGAGCGGGTCCCTGAGGTCCCCGTCGTAACTCGAGAAGACCTGCCGCAACTCGAGAAAATCCAGGAGGTTCTCCCCTCCAGGCGAGATGAGGCCCATTTCCGCTGAGGCGTCTCGAGGCTGATCACACCTCACCTCTGGAACTTCGAAAGGGTCCTTCACACCCTTGGTGCAAATCAAGAAGTTCCCCGACCTAGCCGTCTCCACTCGAGAGGAATCACGAGGGTCCCGCCCACATCCAGAGGAGCCCCGTTTCCGCCTCGTAGCTCGAGATGAGGGATCCTTTCCCTGCTTCGTCGGGAAAGAGTTCCCGGCGTTCCCGTCGCATCTCAAGAGGAGGCCCTCTCACCAGGAACGGCGAGAGGAACTCCAGGGTCGTGCCACCATTCCAAGAGTCCCCCAGATGTCTCAGTCCATTCCAGAGGAACCTCTTTTCCCTTCACCGGCTCGTATTTCACGCCGAGGATCGACTCCCACCAAGGTGGCACGTGGCACAGCCCTGTGGGAAAGCCTCGTGGGAAAGCCTCGAGGGACAGCCTCGAGGGAAAGCCACAGATCCCTTGATCCACGTGACAGGAAGCGTGACACTACTGCTGCAGCTCGGGAGGAAAGCGCACGTGCATGCCCCCACTCTAGACGAGGCCTGACTCCCCTGGGGAGACTCAGAAGCACCCCAAGATCCATGGCAACACTGGAGAGGAATCCTCAGGTTCCGGCCCCGACTCCACACAAGGACTGAGGCCCCGGCATGGACGGGAGAGGAATCCCGAGAGGTCCCCTAGCAACTCGCATGGGGACTGGCCTTTCCTGAGGCCAACAGAGCGGGTCCCTGAGGTCCCCGTCGTAACTCGAGAAGACCTGCCGCAACTCGAGAAAATCCAGGAGGTTCTCCCCTCCAGGCGAGATGAGGCCCATTTCCGCTGAGGCGTCTCGAGGCTGATCACACCTCACCTCTGGAACTTCGAAAGGGTCCTTCACACCCTTGGTGCAAATCAAGAAGTTCCCCGACCTAGCCGTCTCCACTCGAGAGGAATCACGAGGGTCCCGCCCACATCCAGAGGAGCCCCGTTTCCGCCTCGTAGCTCGAGATGAGGGATCCTTTCCCTGCTTCGTCGGGAAAGAGTTCCCGGCGTTCCCGTCGCATCTCAAGAGGAGGCCCTCTCAACAGGAACGGCGAGAGGAACTCCAGGGTCGTGCCACCATTCCAAGAGTCCCCCAGATGTCTCAGTCCATTCCAGAGGAACCTCTTTTCCCTTCACCGGCTCGTCTTTCACGCCGAGGATCGACTCCCACCAAGGTGGCACGTGGCACAGCCCTGTGGGAAAGCCTCGTGGGAAAGCCTCGAGGGACAGCCTCGAGGGAAAGCCACAGATCCCTTGATCCACGTGACAGGAAGCGTGACACTACTGCTGCAGCTCGGGAGGAAAGCGCACGTGCATGCCCCCACTCGAGACGAGGCCTGACTCCCCTGGGGAGACTCAGAAGCACCCCAAGATCCATGGCAACACTGGAGAGGAATCCTCAGGTTCCGGCCCCGACTCCACACAAGGACTGAGGCCCCGGCATGGACGGGAGAGGAATCCCGAGAGGTCCCCTAGCAACTCGCATGGGGACTGGCCTTTCCTGAGGCCACCAGAGCAGGTACCTGAGGTCCCCGTCGTAACTCAAGAAGACCTGCCGCAACTCGAGAAAATCCAGGAGGTTCTCCCCTCCAGGCGAGATGAGGCCCATTTCCGCTGAGGCGTCTCGAGGCTGATCACACCTCACCTCTGGAACTTCGAAAGGGTCCTTCACACCCTTGGTGCAAATCAAGAAGTTCCCCGACCTAGCCGTCTCCACTCGAGAGGAATCACGAGGGTCCCGCCCACATCCAGAGGAGCCCCGTTTCCGCCTCGTAGCTCGAGATGAGGGATCCTTTCCCTGCTTCGTCGGGAAAGAGTTCCCGGCGTTCCCGTCGCATCTCAAGAGGAGGCCCTCTCAACAGGAACGGCGAGAGGAACTCCAGGGTCGTGCCACCATTCCAAGAGTCCCCCAGATGTCTCAGTCCATTCCAGAGGAACCTCTTTTCCCTTCACCGGCTCGTCTTTCACGCCGAGGATCGACTCACACCAAGGTGGCACGTGGCACAGCCCTGTGGGAAAGCCTCTCGGGAAACCCTCGAGGGACAGCCTCGAGGGAAAGCCACAGATCCCTTGATCCACGTGACAGGAAGAGTGACACTACTGCTGCAGCTCGGGAGGAAAGCGCACGTGCATGCCCCCACTCGAGACGAAGCCTGACTCCCCTGGGGAGACTCAGAAGCACCCCAAGATCCATGGCAACACTGGAGAGGAATCCTCAGGTTCCGGCCCCGACTCCACACAAGGACTGAGGCCCCGGCATGGACGGGAGAGGAATCCCGAGAGGTCCCCTAGCAACTCGCATGGGGACTGGCCTTTCCTGAGGCCACCAGAGCGGGTCCCTGAGGTCCCCGTCGTAACTCGAGAAGACCTGCCGCAACTCGAGAAAATCCAGGAGGTTCTCCCCTCCAGGCGAGATGAGGCCCATTTCCGCTGAGGCGTCTCGAGGCTGATCACACCTCACCTCTGGAACTTCGAAAGGGTCCTTCACACCCTTGGTGCAAATCAAGAAGTTCCCCGACCTAGCCGTCTCCACTCGAGAGGAATCACGAGGGTCCCGCCCACATCCAGAGGAGCCCCGTTTCCGCCTCGTAGCTCGAGATGAGGGATCGTTTCCCTGCTTCGTCGGGAAAGAGTTCCCGGCGTTCCCGTCGCATCTCAAGAGGAGGCCCTCTCAACAGGAACGGCGAGAGGAACTCCAGGGTCGTGCCACCATTCCAAGAGTCCCCCAGATGTCTCAGTCCATTCCAGAGGAACCTCTTTTCCCTTCACCGGCTCGTCTTTCACGCCGAGGATCGACTCCCACCAAGGTGGCACGTGGCACAGCCCTGTGGGAAAGCCTCGTGGGAAAGCCTCGAGGGAAAGCCTCGAGGGAAAGCCACAGATCCCTTGATCCACGTGACAGGAAGAGTGACACTACTGCTGCAGCTCGGGAGGAAAGCGCACGTGCATGCCCCCACTCGAGACGAAGCCTGACTCCCCTGGGGAGACTCAGAAGCACCCCAAGATCCATGGCAACACTGGAGAGGAATCCTCAGGTTCCGGCCCCGACTCCACACAAGGACTGAGGCCCCGGCATGGACGGGAGAGGAATCCCGAGAGGTCCCCTAGCAACTCGCATGGGGACTGGCCTTTCCTGAGGCCACCAGAGCGGGTCCCTGAGGTCCCCGTCGTAACTCGAGAAGACCTGCCGCAACTCGAGAAAATCCAGGAGGTTCTCCCCTCCAGGCGAGATGAGGCCCATTTCCGCTGAGGCGTCTCGAGGCTGATCACACCTCACCTCTGGAACTTCGAAAGGGTCCTTCACACCCTTGGTGCAAATCAAGAAGTTCCCCGACCTAGCCGTCTCCACTCGAGAGGAATCACGAGGGTCCCGCCCACATCCAGAGGAGCCCCGTTTCCGCCTCGTAGCTCGAGATGAGGGATCGTTTCCCTGCTTCGTCGGGAAAGAGTTCCCGGCGTTCCCGTCGCATCTCAAGAGGAGGCCCTCTCAACAGGAACGGCGAGAGGAACTCCAGGGTCGTGCCACCATTCCAAGAGTCCCCCAGATGTCTCAGTCCATTCCAGAGGAACCTCTTTTCCCTTCACCGGCTCGTCTTTCACGCCGAGGATCGACTCCCACCAAGGTGGCACGTGGCACAGCCCTGTGGGAAAGCCTCGTGGGAAAGCCTCGAGGGAAAGCCTCGAGGGAAAGCCACAGATCCCTTGATCCACGTGACAGGAAGTGTGACACTACTGCTGCAGCTCGGGAGGAAAGCGCACGTGCATGCTCCCACTCGAGACGAGGCCTGACTCCCCTGGGGAGACTCAGAAGCACCCCAAGATCCATGGCAACACTGGAGAGGAATCCTCAGGTTCCGGCCCCGACTCCACACAAGGACTGAGGCCCCGGCATGGACGGGAGAGGAATCCCGAGAGGTCCCCTAGCAACTCGCATGGGGACTGGCCTTTCCTGAGGCCACCAGAGCGGGTCCCTGAGGTCCCCGTCGTAACTCGAGAAGACCTGCCGCAACTCGAGAAAATCCAGGAGGTTCTCCCCTCCAGGCGAGATGAGGCCCATTTCCGCTGAGGCGTCTCGAGGCTGATCACACCTCACCTCTGGAACTTCGAAAGGGTCCTTCACACCCTTGGTGCAAATCAAGAAGTTCCCCGACCTAGCCGTCTCCACTCGAGAGGAATCACGAGGGTCCCGCCCACATCCAGAGGAGCCCCGTTTCCGCCTCGTAGCTCGAGATGAGGGATCCTTTCCCTGCTTCGTCGGGAAAGAGTTCCCGGCGTTCCCGTCGCATGTGAAGAGGAGGCCCTCTCACCAGGAACGGCGAGAGGAACTCCAGGGTCGTGCCACCATTCCAAGAGTCCCCCAGATGTCTCAGTCCATTCCAGAGGAACCTCTTTTCCCTTCACCGGCTCGTCTTTCACGCCGAGGATCGACTCCCACCAAGGTGGCACGTGGCACAGCCCTGTGGGAAAGCCTCGTGGGAAAGCCTCGAGGGACAGCCTCGAGGGAAAGCCACAGATCCCTTGATCCACGTGACAGGAAGCGTGACACTACTGCTGCAGCTCGGGAGGAAAGCGCACGTGCATGCCCCCACTCGAGACGAGGCCTGACTCCCCTGGGGAGACTCAGAAGCACCCCAAGATCCATGGCAACACTGGAGAGGAATCCTCAGGTTCCGGCCCCGACTCCACACAAGGACTGAGGCCCCGGCATGGACGGGAGAGGAATCCCGAGAGGTCCCCTAGCAACTCGCATGGGGACTGGCCTTTCCTGAGGCCACCAGAGCGGGTCCCTGAGGTCCCCGTCGTAACTCGAGAAGACCTGCCGCAACTCGAGAAAATCCAGGAGGTTCTCCCCTCCAGGCGAGATGAGGCCCATTTCCGCTGAGGCGTCTCGAGGCTGATCACACCTCACCTCTGGAACTTCGAAAGGGTCCTTCACACCCTTGGTGCAAATCAAGAAGTTCCCCGACCTAGCCGTCTCCACTCGAGAGGAATCACGAGGGTCCCGCCCACATCCAGAGGAGCCCCGTTTCCGCCTCGTAGCTCGAGATGAGGGATCCTTTCCCTGCTTCGTCGGGAAAGAGTTCCCGGCGTTCCCGTCGCATCTCAAGAGGAGGCCCTCTCAACAGGAACGGCGAGAGGAACTCCAGGGTCGTGCCACCATTCCAAGAGTCCCCCAGATGTCTCAGTCCATTCCAGAGGAACCTCTTTTCCCTTCACCGGCTCGTCTTTCACGCCGAGGATCGACTCCCACCAAGGTGGCACGTGGCACAGCCCTGTGGGAAAGCCTCGTGGGGAAGCCTCGAGGGACAGCCTCGAGGGAAAGCCACAGATCCCTTGATCCACGTGACAGGAAGCGTGACACTACTGCTGCAGCTCGGGAGGAAAGCGCACGTGCATGCCCCGACTCGAGACGAGGCCTGACTCCCCTGGGGAGACTCAGAAGCACCCCAAGATCCATGGCAACACTGGAGAGGAATCCTCAGGTTCCGGTCCCGACTCCACACAAGGACTTAGGCCCCGGCATGGACGGGAGAGGAATCCCGAGAGGTCCCATAGCAACTCGAATGGGGACTGGCCTTTCCTGAAGCCACCAGAGCAGGTCCCTGAGGTCCCCGTCGTAACTCGAGAAGACCTGCCGCAACTCGAGAAAATCCAGGAGGTTCTCCCCTCCAGGCGAGATGAGGCCCATTTCCGCTGAGGCGTCTCGAGGCTGATCACACCTCACCTCTGGAACTTCGAAAGGGTCCTTCACACCCTTGGTGCAAATCAAGAAGTTCCCCGACCTAGCCGTCTCCACTCGAGAGGAATCACGAGGGTCCCGCCCACATCCAGAGGAGCCCCGTTTCCGCCTCGTAGCTCGAGATGAGGGATCCTTTCCCTGCTTCGTCGGGAAAGAGTTCCCGGCGTTCCCGTCGCAGCTCAAGAGGAGGCCCTCTCAACAGGAACGGCGAGAGGAACTCCAGGGTCGTGCCACCATTCCAAGAGTCCCCCAGATGTCTCAGTCCATTCCAGAGGAACCTCTTTTCCCTTCACCGGCTCGTCTTTCACGCCGAGGATCGACTCCCACCAAGGTGGCACGTGGCACAGCCCTGTGGGAAAGCCTCGTGGGAAAGCCTCGAGGGACAGCCTCGAGGGAAAGCCACAGATCCCTTGATCCACGTGACAGGAAGCGTGACACTACTGCTGCAGCTCGGGAGGAAAGCGCACGTGCATGCCCCCACTCGAGACGAGGCCTGACTCCCCTGGGGAGACTCAGAAGCACCCCAAGATCCATGGCAACACTGGAGAGGAATCCTCAGGTTCCGGCCCCGACTCCACACAAGGACTGAGGCCCCGGCATGGACGGGAGAGGAATCCCGAGAGGTCCCCTAGCAACTCGCATGGGGACTGGCCTTTCCTGAGGCCACCAGAGCGGGTCCCTGAGGTCCCCGTCGTAACTCGAGAAGACCTGCCGCAACTCGAGAAAATCCAGGAGGTTCTCCCCTCCAGGCGAGATGAGGCCCATTTCCGCTGAGGCGTCTCGAGGCTGATCACACCTCACCTCTGGAACTTCGAAAGGGTCCTTCACACCCTTGGTGCAAATCAAGAAGTTCCCCGACCTAGCCGTCTCCACTCGAGAGGAATCACGAGGGTCCCGCCCACATCCAGAGGAGCCCCGTTTCCGCCTCGTAGCTCGAGATGAGGGATCCGTTCCCTGCTTCGTCGGGAAAGAGTTCCCGGCGTTCCCGTCGCATGTGAAGAGGAGGCCCTCTCAACAGGAACGGCGAGAGGAACTCCAGGGTCGTGCCACCATTCCAAGAGTCCCCCAGATGTCTCAGTCCATTCCAGAGGAACCTCTTTTCCCTTCACCGGCTCGTCTTTCACGCCGAGGATCGACTCCCACCAAGGTGGCACGTGGCACAGCCCTGTGGGAAAGCCTCGTGGGAAAGCCTCGAGGGACAGCCTCGAGGGAAAGCCACAGATCCCTTGATCCACGTGACAGGAAGCGTGACACTACTGCTGCAGCTCGGGAGGAAAGCGCACGTGCATGCCCCGACTCGAGACGAGGCCTGACTCCCCTGGGGAGACTCAGAAGCACCCCAAGATCCATGGCAACACTGGAGAGGAATCCTCAGGTTCCGGCCCCGACTCCACACAAGGACTTAGGCCCCGGCATGGACGGGAGAGGAATCCCGAGAGGTCCCATAGCAACTCGCATGGGGACTGGCCTTTCCTGAGGCCACCAGAGCAGGTCCCTGAGGTCCCCGTCGTAACTCGAGAAGACCTGCCGCAACTCGAGAAAATCCAGGAGGTTCTCCCCTCCAGGCGAGATGAGGCCCATTTCCGCTGAGGCGTCTCGAGGCTGATCACACCTCACCTCTGGAACTTCGAAAGGGTCCTTCACACCCTTGGTGCAAATCAAGAAGTTCCCCGACCTAGCCGTCTCCACTCGAGAGGAATCACGAGGGTCCCGCCCACATCCAGAGGAGCCCCGTTTCCGCCTCGTAGCTCGAGATGAGGGATCCTTTCCCTGCTTCGTCGGGAAAGAGTTCCCGGCGTTCCCGTCGCAGCTCAAGAGGAGGCCCTCTCAACAGGAACGGCGAGAGGAACTCCAGGGTCGTGCCACCATTCCAAGAGTCCCCCAGATGTCTCAGTCCATTCCAGAGGAACCTCTTTTCCCTTCACCGGCTCGTCCTTCACGCCGAGGATCGACTCCCACCAAGGTGGCACGTGGCACAGCCCTGTGGGAAAGCCTCGTGGGAAAGCCTCGAGGGACAGCCTCGAGGGAAAGCCACAGATCCCTTGATCCACGTGACAGGAAGCGTGACACTACTGCTGCAGCTCGGGAGGAAAGCGCACGTGCATGCCCCCACTCGAGACGAGGCCTGACTCCCCTGGGGAGACTCAGAAGCACCCCAAGATCCATGGCAACACTGGAGAGGAATCCTCAGGTTCCGGCCCCGACTCCACACAAGGACTGAGGCCCCGGCATGGACGGGAGAGGAATCCCGAGAGGTCCCCTAGCAACTCGCATGGGGACTGGCCTTTCCTGAGGCCACCAGAGCGGGTCCCTGAGGTCCCCGTCGTAACTCGAGAAGACCTGCCGCAACTCGAGAAAATCCAGGAGGTTCTCCCCTCCAGGCGAGATGAGGCCCATTTCCGCTGAGGCGTCTCGAGGCTGATCACACCTCACCTCTGGAACTTCGAAAGGGTCCTTCACACCCTTGGTGCAAATCAAGAAGTTCCCCGACCTAGCCGTCTCCACTCGAGAGGAATCACGAGGGTCCCGCCCACATCCAGAGGAGCCCCGTTTCCGCCTCGTAGCTCGAGATGAGGGATCCTTTCCCTGCTTCGTCGGGAAAGAGTTCCCGGCGTTCCCGTCGCATCTCAAGAGGAGGCCCTCTCAACAGGAACGGCGAGAGGAACTCCAGGGTCGTGCCACCATTCCAAGAGTCCCCCAGATGTCTCAGTCCATTCCAGAGGAACCTCTTTTCCCTTCACCGGCTCGTCTTTCACGCCGAGGATCGACTCCCACCAAGGTGGCACGTGGCACAGCCCTGTGGGAAAGCCTCGTGGGAAAGCCTCGAGGGACAGCCTCGAGGGAAAGCCACAGATCCCTTGATCCACGTGACAGGAAGCGTGACACTACTGCTGCAGCTCGGGAGGAAAGCGCACGTGCATGCCCCCACTCGAGACGAGGCCTGACTCCCCTGGGGAGACTCAGAAGCACCCCAAGATCCATGGCAACACTGGAGAGGAATCCTCAGGTTCCCGCCCCGACTCCACACAAGGACTGAGGCCCCGGCATGGACGGGAGAGGAATCCCGAGAGGTCCCCTAGCAACTCGCATGGGGACTGGCCTTTCCTGAGGCCACCAGAGCGGGTCCCTGAGGTCCCCGTCGTAACTCGAGAAGACCTGCCGCAACTCGAGAAAATCCAGGAGGTTCTCCCCTCCAGGCGAGATGAGGCCCATTTCCGCTGAGGCGTCTCGAGGCTGATCACACCTCACCTCTGGAACTTCGAAAGGGTCCTTCACACCCTTGGTGCAAATCAAGAAGTTCCCCGACCTAGCCGTCTCCACTCGAGAGGAATCACGAGGGTCCCGCCCACATCCAGAGGAGCCCCGTTTCCGCCTCGTAGCTCGAGATGAGGGATCCGTTCCCTGCTTCGTCGGGAAAGAGTTCCCGGCGTTCCCGTCGCATGTGAAGAGGAGGCCCTCTCAACAGGAACGGCGAGAGGAACTCCAGGGTCGTGCCACCATTCCAAGAGTCCCCCAGATGTCTCAGTCCATTCCAGAGGAACCTCTTTTCCCTTCACCGGCTCGTCTTTCACGCCGAGGATCGACTCCCACCAAGGTGGCACGTGGCACAGCCCTGTGGGAAAGCCTCGTGGGAAAGCCTCGAGGGACAGCCTCGAGGGAAAGCCACAGATCCCTTGATCCACGTGACAGGAAGCGTGACACTACTGCTGCAGCTCGGGAGGAAAGCGCACGTGCATGCCCCGACTCGAGACGAGGCCTGACTCCCCTGGGGAGACTCAGAAGCACCCCAAGATCCATGGCAACACTGGAGAGGAATCCTCAGGTTCCGGCCCCGACTCCACACAAGGACTTAGGCCCCGGCATGGACGGGAGAGGAATCCCGAGAGGTCCCATAGCAACTCGCATGGGGACTGGCCTTTCCTGAGGCCACCAGAGCAGGTCCCTGAGGTCCCCGTCGTAACTCGAGAAGACCTGCCGCAACTCGAGAAAATCCAGGAGGTTCTCCCCTCCAGGCGAGATGAGGCCCATTTCCGCTGAGGCGTCTCGAGGCTGATCACACCTCACCTCTGGAACTTCGAAAGGGTCCTTCACACCCTTGGTGCAAATCAAGAAGTTCCCCGACCTAGCCGTCTCCACTCGAGAGGAATCACGAGGGTCCCGCCCACATCCAGAGGAGCCCCGTTTCCGCCTCGTAGCTCGAGATGAGGGATCCTTTCCCTGCTTCGTCGGGAAAGAGTTCCCGGCGTTCCCGTCGCAGCTCAAGAGGAGGCCCTCTCAACAGGAACGGCGAGAGGAACTCCAGGGTCGTGCCACCATTCCAAGAGTCCCCCAGATGTCTCAGTCCATTCCAGAGGAACCTCTTTTCCCTTCACCGGCTCGTCCTTCACGCCGAGGATCGACTCCCACCAAGGTGGCACGTGGCACAGCCCTGTGGGAAAGCCTCGTGGGAAAGCCTCGAGGGACAGCCTCGAGGGAAAGCCACAGATCCCTTGATCCACGTGACAGGAAGCGTGACACTACTGCTGCAGCTCGGGAGGAAAGCGCACGTGCATGCCCCCACTCGAGACGAGGCCTGACTCCCCTGGGGAGACTCAGAAGCACCCCAAGATCCATGGCAACACTGGAGAGGAATCCTCAGGTTCCGGCCCCGACTCCACACAAGGACTGAGGCCCCGGCATGGACGGGAGAGGAATCCCGAGAGGTCCCCTAGCAACTCGCATGGGGACTGGCCTTTCCTGAGGCCACCAGAGCGGGTCCCTGAGGTCCCCGTCGTAACTCGAGAAGACCTGCCGCAACTCGAGAAAATCCAGGAGGTTCTCCCCTCCAGGCGAGATGAGGCCCATTTCCGCTGAGGCGTCTCGAGGCTGATCACACCTCACCTCTGGAACTTCGAAAGGGTCCTTCACACCCTTGGTGCAAATCAAGAAGTTCCCCGACCTAGCCGTCTCCACTCGAGAGGAATCACGAGGGTCCCGCCCACATCCAGAGGAGCCCCGTTTCCGCCTCGTAGCTCGAGATGAGGGATCCTTTCCCTGCTTCGTCGGGAAAGAGTTCCCGGCGTTCCCGTCGCATCTCAAGAGGAGGCCCTCTCAACAGGAACGGCGAGAGGAACTCCAGGGTCGTGCCACCATTCCAAGAGTCCCCCAGATGTCTCAGTCCATTCCAGAGGAACCTCTTTTCCCTTCACCGGCTCGTCTTTCACGCCGAGGATCGACTCCCACCAAGGTGGCACGTGGCACAGCCCTGTGGGAAAGCCTCGTGGGAAAGCCTCGAGGGACAGCCTCGAGGGAAAGCCACAGATCCCTTGATCCACGTGACAGGAAGCGTGACACTACTGCTGCAGCTCGGGAGGAAAGCGCACGTGCATGCCCCCACTCGAGACGAGGCCTGACTCCCCTGGGGAGACTCAGAAGCACCCCAAGATCCATGGCAACACTGGAGAGGAATCCTCAGGTTCCCGCCCCGACTCCACACAAGGACTGAGGCCCCGGCATGGACGGGAGAGGAATCCCGAGAGGTCCCCTAGCAACTCGCATGGGGACTGGCCTTTCCTGAGGCCACCAGAGCGGGTCCCTGAGGTCCCCGTCGTAACTCGAGAAGACCTGCCGCAACTCGAGAAAATCCAGGAGGTTCTCCCCTCCAGGCGAGATGAGGCCCATTTCCGCTGAGGCGTCTCGAGGCTGATCACACCTCACCTCTGGAACTTCGAAAGGGTCCTTCACACCCTTGGTGCAAATCAAGAAGTTCCCCGACCTAGCCGTCTCCACTCGAGAGGAATCACGAGGGTCCCGCCCACTTCCAGAGGAGCCCCGTTTCCGCCTCGTAGCTCGAGATGAGGGATCCTTTCCCTGCTTCGTCGGGAAAGAGTTCCCGGCGTTCCCGTCGCATCTCAAGAGGAGGCCCTCTCAACAGGAACGGCGAGAGGAACTCCAGGGTCGTGCCACCATTCCAAGAGTCCCCCAGATGTCTCAGTCCATTCCAGAGGAACCTCTTTTCCCTTCACCGGCTCGTCTTTCACGCCGAGGATCGACTCACACCAAGGTGGCACGTGGCACAGCCCTGTGGGAAAGCCTCGTGGGAAAGCCTCGAGGGACAGCCTCGAGGGAAAGCCACAGATCCCTTGATCCACGTGACAGGAAGCGTGACACTACTGCTGCAGCTCGGGAGGAAAGCGCACGTGCATGCCCCCACTCGAGACGAGGCCTGACTCCCCTGGGGAGACTCAGAAGCACCCCAAGATCCATGGCAACACTGGAGAGGAATCCTCAGGTTCCGGCCCCGACTCCACACAAGGACTGAGGCCCCGGCATGGACGGGAGAGGAATCCCGAGAGGTCCCCTAGCAACTCGCATGGGGACTGGCCTTTCCTGAGGCCACCAGAGCGGGTCCCTGAGGTCCCCGTCGTAACTCGAGAAGACCTGCCGCAACTCGAGAAAATCCAGGAGGTTCTCCCCTCCAGGCGAGATGAGGCCCATTTCCGCTGAGGCGTCTCGAGGCTGATCACACCTCACCTCTGGAACTTCGAAAGGGTCCTTCACACCCTTGGTGCAAATCAAGAAGTTCCCCGACCTAGCCGTCTCCACTCGAGAGGAATCACGAGGGTCCCGCCCACATCCAGAGGAGCCCCGTTTCCGCCTCGTAGCTCGAGATGAGGGATCCGTTCCCTGCTTCGTCGGGAAAGAGTTCCCGGCGTTCCCGTCGCATCTCAAGAGGAGGCCCTCTCAACAGGAACGGCGAGAGGAACTCCAGGGTCGTGCCACCATTCCAAGAGTCCCCCAGATGTCTCAGTCCATTCCAGAGGAACCTCTTTTCCCTTCACCGGCTCGTCTTTCACGCCGAGGATCGACTCCCACCAAGGTGGCACGTGGCACAGCCCTGTGGGAAAGCCTCGTGGGAAAGCCTCGAGGGACAGCCTCGAGGGAAAGCCACAGATCCCTTGATCCACGTGACAGGAAGCGTGACACTACTGCTGCAGCTCGGGAGGAAAGCGCACGTGCATGCCCCCACTCGAGACGAGGCCTGACTCCCCTGGGGAGACTCAGAAGCACCCCAAGATCCATGGCAACACTGGAGAGGAATCCTCAGGTTCCGGCCCCGACTCCACACAAGGACTGAGGCCCTGGCATGGACGGGAGAGGAATCCCGAGAGGTCCCCTAGCAACTCGCATGGGGACTGGCCTTTCCTGAGGCCACCAGAGCGGGTCCCTGAGGTCCCCGTCGTAACTCGAGAAGACCTGCCGCAACTCGAGAAAATCCAGGAGGTTCTCCCCTCCAGGCGAGATGAGGCCCATTTCCGCTGAGGCGTCTCGAGGCTGATCACACCTCACCTCTGGAACTTCGAAAGGGTCCTTCACACCCTTGGTGCAAATCAAGAAGTTCCCCGACCTAGCCGTCTCCACTCGAGAGGAATCACGAGGGTCCCGCCCACATCCAGAGGAGCCCCGTTTCCGCCTCGTAGCTCGAGATGAGGGATCCTTTCCCTGCTTCGTCGGGAAAGAGTTCCCGGCGTTCCCGTCGCATCTCAAGAGGAGGCCCTCTCAACAGGAACGGCGAGAGGAACTCCAGGGTCGTGCCACCATTCCAAGAGTCCCACAGATGTCTCAGTCCATTCCAGAGGAACCTCTTTTCCCTTCACCGGCTCGTCCTTCACGCCGAGGATCGACTCCCACCAAGGTGGCACGTGGCACAGCCCTGTGGGAAAGCCTCGTGGGAAAGCCTCGAGGGACAGCCTCGAGGGAAAGCCACAGATCCCTTGATCCACGTGACAGGAAGCGTGACACTACTGCTGCAGCTCGGGAGGAAAGCGCACGTGCATGCCCCCACTCGAGACGAGGCCTGACTCCCCTGGGGAGACTCAGAAGCACCCCAAGATCCATGGCAACACTGGAGAGGAATCCTCAGGTTCCGGCCCCGACTCCACACAAGGACTGAGGCCCCGGCATGGACGGGAGAGGAATCCCGAGAGGTCCCCTAGCAACTCGCATGGGGACTGGCCTTTCCTGAGGCCACCAGAGCGGGTCCCTGAGGTCCCCGTCGTAACTCGAGAAGACCTGCCGCAACTCGAGAAAATCCAGGAGGTTCTCCCCTCCAGGCGAGATGAGGCCCATTTCCGCTGAGGCGTCTCGAGGCTGATCACACCTCACCTCTGGAACTTCGAAAGGGTCCTTCACACCCTTGGTGCAAATCAAGAAGTTCCCCGACCTAGCCGTCTCCACTCGAGAGGAATCACGAGGGTCCCGCCCACATCCAGAGGAGCCCCGTTTCCGCCTCGTAGCTCGAGATGAGGGATCCTTTCCCTGCTTCGTCGGGAAAGAGTTCCCGGCGTTCCCGTCGCATCTCAAGAGGAGGCCCTCTCAACAGGAACGGCGAGAGGAACTCCAGGGTCGTGCCACCATTCCAAGAGTCCCCCAGATGTCTCAGTCCATTCCAGAGGAACCTCTTTTCCCTTCACCGGCTCGTCTTTCACGCCGAGGATCGACTCCCACCAAGCTGGCACGTGGCACAGCCCTGTGGGAAAGCCTCGTGGGAAAGCCTCGAGGGACAGCCTCGAGGGAAAGCCACAGATCCCTTGATCCACGTGACAGGAAGCGTGACACTACTGCTGCAGCTCGGGAGGAAAGCGCACGTGCATGCCCCCACTCGAGACGAGGCCTGACTCCCCTGGGGAGACTCAGAAGCACCCCAAGATCCATGGCAACACTGGAGAGGAATCCTCAGGTTCCGGCCCCGACTCCACACAAGGACTGAGGCCCCGGCATGGACGGGAGAGGAATCCCGAGAGGTCCCCTAGCAACTCGCATGGGGACTGGCCTTTCCTGAGGCCACCAGAGCGGGTCCCTGAGGTCCCCGTCGTAACTCGAGAAGACCTGCCGCAACTCGAGAAAATCCAGGAGGTTCTCCCCTCCAGGCGAGATGAGGCCCATTTCCGCTGAGGCGTCTCGAGGCTGATCACACCTCACCTCTGGAACTTCGAAAGGGTCCTTCACACCCTTGGTGCAAATCAAGAAGTTCCCCGACCTAGCCGTCTCCACTCGAGAGGAATCACGAGGGTCCCGCCCACTTCCAGAGGAGCCCCGTTTCCGCCTCGTAGCTCGAGATGAGGGATCCTTTCCCTGCTTCGTCGGGAAAGAGTTCCCGGCGTTCCCGTCGCATCTCAAGAGGAGGCCCTCTCAACAGGAACGGCGAGAGGAACTCCAGGGTCGTGCCACCATTCCAAGAGTCCCCCAGATGTCTCATTCCATTCCAGAGGAACCTCTTTTCCCTTCACCGGCTCGTCTTTCACGCCGAGGATCGACTCCCACCAAGGTGGCACGTGGCACAGCCCTGTGGGAAAGCCTCGTGGGAAAGCCTCGAGGGACAGCCTCGAGGGAAAGCCACAGATCCCTTGATCCACGTGACAGGAAGCGTGACACTACTGCTGCAGCTCGGGAGGAAAGCGCACGTGCATGCCCCCACTCGAGACGAGCCCTGACTCCCCTGGGGAGACTCAGAAGCACCCCAAGATCCATGGCAACACTGGAGAGGAATCCTCAGGTTCCGGCCCCGACTCCACACAAGGACTGAGGCCCCGGCATGGACGGGAGAGGAATCCCGAGAGGTCCCCTAGCAACTCGCATGGGGACTGGCCTTTCCTGAGGCCACCAGAGCGGGTCCCTGAGGTCCCCGTCGTAACTCGAGAAGACCTGCCGCAACTCGAGAAAATCCAGGAGGTTCTCCCCTCCAGGCGAGATGAGGCCCATTTCCGCTGAGGCGTCTCGAGGCTGATCACACCTCACCTCTGGAACTTCGAAAGGGTCCTTCACACCCTTGGTGCAAATCAAGAAGTTCCCCGACCTAGCCGTCTCCACTCGAGAGGAATCACGAGGGTCCCGCCCACATCCAGAGGAGCCCCGTTTCCGCCTCGTAGCTCGAGATGAGGGATCCTTTCCCTGCTTCGTCGGGAAAGAGTTCCCGGCGTTCCCGTCGCATCTCAAGAGGAGGCCCTCTCAACAGGAACGGCGAGAGGAACTCCAGGGTCGTGCCACCATTCCAAGAGTCTCCCAGATGTCTCAGTCCATTCCAGAGGAACCTCTTTTCCCTTCACCGGCTCGTCTTTCACGCCGAGGATCGACTCACACCAAGGTGGCACGTGGCACAGCCATGTGGGAAAGCCTCGTGGGAAAGCCTCGAGGGACAGCCTCGAGGGAAAGCCACAGATCCCTTGATCCACGTGACAGGAAGCGTGACACTACTGCTGCAGCTCGGGAGGAAAGCGCACGTGCATGCCCCCACTCGAGACGAGGCCTGACTCCCCTGGGGAGACTCAGAAGCACCCCAAGATCCATGGCAACACTGGAGAGGAATCCTCAGGTTCCGGCCCCGACTCCACACAAGGACTGAGGCCCCGGCATGGACGGGAGAGGAATCCCGAGAGGTCCCCTAGCAACTCGCATGGGGACTGGCCTTTCCTGAGGCCACCAGAGCGGGTCCCTGAGGTCCCCGTCGTAACTCGAGAAGACCTGCCGCAACTCGAGAAAATCCAGGAGGTTCTCCCCTCCAGGCGAGATGAGGCCCATTTCCACTGAGGCGTCTCGAGGCTGATCACACCTCACCTCTGGAACTTCGAAAGGGTCCTTCACACCCTTGGTGCAAATCAAGAAGTTCCCCGACCTAGCCGTCTCCACTCGAGAGGAATCACGAGGGTCCCGCCCACATCCAGAGGAGCCCCGTTTCCGCCTCGTAGCTCGAGATGAGGGATCCTTTCCCTGCTTCGTCGGGAAAGAGTTCCCGGCGTTCCCGTCGCATCTCAAGAGGAGGCCCTCTCAACAGGAACGGCGAGAGGAACTCCAGGGTCGTGCCACCATTCCAAGAGTCCCCCAGATGTCTCAGTCCATTCCAGAGGAACCTCTTTTCCCTTCACCGGCTCGTCTTTCACGCCGAGGATCGACTCCCACCAAGGTGGCACGTGGCACAGCCCTGTGGGAAAGTCTCGTGGGACAGCCTCGAGGGACAGCCTCGAGGGAAAGCCACAGATCCCTTGATCCACGTGACAGGAAGCGTGACACTACTGCTGCAGCTCGGGAGGAAAGCGCACGTGCATGCCCCCACTCGAGACGAGGCCTGACTCCCCTGGGGAGACTCAGAAGCACCCCAAGATCCATGGCAACACTGGAGAGGAATCCTCAGGTTCCGGCCCCGACTCCACACAAGGACTGAGGCCCCGGCATGGACGGGAGAGGAATCCCGAGAGGTCCCCTAGCAACTCGCATGGGGACTGGCCTTTCCTGAGGCCACCAGAGCGGGTCCCTGAGGTCCCCGTCGTAACTCGAGAAGACCTGCCGCAACTCGAGAAAATCCAGGAGGTTCTCCCCTCCAGGCGAGATGAGGCCCATTTCCGCTGAGGCGTCTCGAGGCTGATCACACCTCACCTCTGGAACTTCGAAAGGGTCCTTCACACCCTTGGTGCAAATCAAGAAGTTCCCCGACCTAGCCGTCTCCACTCGAGAGGAATCACGAGGGTCCCGCCCACATCCAGAGGAGCCCCGTTTCCGCCTCGTAGCTCGAGATGAGGGATCCTTTCCCTGCTTCGTCGGGAAAGAGTTCCCGGCGTTCCCGTCGCATCTCAAGAGGAGGCCCTCTCAACAGGAACGGCGAGAGGAACTCCAGGGTCGTGCCACCATTCCAAGAGTCCCCCAGATGTCTCAGTCCATTCCAGAGGAACCTCTTTTCCCTTCACCGGCTCGTCTTTCACGCCGAGGATCGACTCACACCAAGGTGGCACGTGGCACAGCCCTGTGGGAAAGCCTCGCGGGAAACCCTCGAGGGACAGCCTCGAGGGAAAGCCACAGATCCCTTGATCCACGTGACAGGAAGAGTGACACTACTGCTGCAGCTCGGGAGGAAAGCGCACGTGCATGCCCCGACTCGAGACGAGGCCTGACTCCCCTGGGGAGACTCAGAAGCACCCCAAGATCCATGGCAACACTGGAGAGGAATCCTCAGGTTCCGGCCCCGACTCCACACAAGGACTTAGGCCCCGGCATGGACGGGAGAGGAATCCCGAGAGGTCCCCTAGCAACTCGCATGGGGACTGGCCTTTCCTGAGGCCACCAGAGCAGGTCCCTGAGGTCCCCGTCGTAACTCGAGAAGACCTGCCGCAACTCGAGAAAATCCAGGAGGTTCTCCCCTCCAGGCGAGATGAGGCCCATTTCCGCTGAGGCGTCTCGAGGCTGATCACACCTCACCTCTGGAACTTCGAAAGGGTCCTTCACACCCTTGGTGCAAATCAAGAAGTTCCCCGACCTAGCCGTCTCCACTCGAGAGGAATCACGAGGGTCCCGCCCACATCCAGAGGAGCCCCGTTTCCGCCTCGTAGCTCGAGATGAGGGATCCTTTCCCTGCTTCGTCGGGAAAGAGTTCCCGGCGTTTCCGTCGCAGCTCAAGAGGAGGCCCTCTCAACAGGAACGGCGAGAGGAACTCCAGGGTCGTGCCACCATTCCAAGAGTCCCCCAGATGTCTCAGTCCATTCCAGAGGAACCTCTTTTCCCTTCACCGGCTCGTCTTTCACGCCGAGGATCGACTCCCACCAAGGTGGCACGTGGCACAGCCCTGTGGGAAAGCCTCGTGGGAAAGCCTCGAGGGACAGCCTCGAGGGAAAGCCACAGATCCGTTGATCCACGTGACAGGAAGCGTGACACTACTGCTGCAGCTCGGGAGGAAAGCGCACGTGCATGCCCCCACTCGAGACGAGGCCTGACTCCCCTGGGGAGACTCAGAAGCACCCCAAGATCCATGGCAACACTGGAGAGGAATCCTCAGGTTCCGGCCCCGACTCCACACAAGGACTGAGGCCCCGGCATGGACGGGAGAGGAATCCCGAGAGGTCCCCTAGCAACTCGCATGGGGACTGGCCTTTCCTGAGGCCACCAGAGCGGGTCCCTGAGGTCCCCGTCGTAACTCGAGAAGACCTGCCGCAACTCGAGAAAATCCAGGAGGTTCTCCCCTCCAGGCGAGATGAGGCCCATTTCCGCTGAGGCGTCTCGAGGCTGATCACACCTCACCTCTGGAACTTCGAAAGGGTCCTTCACACCCTTGGTGCAAATCAAGAAGTTCCCCGACCTAGCCGTCTCCACTCGAGAGGAATCACGAGGGTCCCGCCCACATCCAGAGGAGCCCCGTTTCCGCCTCGTAGCTCGAGATGAGGGATCCGTTCCCTGCTTCGTCGGGAAAGAGTTCCCGGCGTTCCCGTCGCATCTCAAGAGGAGGCCCTCTCAACAGGAACGGCGAGAGGAACTCCAGGGTCGTGCCACCATTCCAAGAGTCCCCCAGATGTCTCAGTCCATTCCAGAGGAACCTCTTTTCCCTTCACCGGCTCGTCTTTCACGCCGAGGATCGACTCCCACCAAGGTGGCACGTGGCACAGCCCTGTGGGAAAGCCTCGTGGGAAAGCCTCGAGGGACAGCCTCGAGGGAAAGCCACAGATCCCTTGATCCACGTGACAGGAAGCGTGACACTACTGCTGCAGCTCGGGAGGAAAGCGCACGTGCATGCCCCCACTCGAGACGAGGCCTGACTCCCCTGGGGAGACTCAGAAGCACCCCAAGATCCATGGCAACACTGGAGAGGAATCCTCAGGTTCCGGCCCCGACTCCACACAAGGACTGAGGCCCCGGCATGGACGGGAGAGGAATCCCGAGAGGTCCCCTAGCAACTCGCATGGGGACTGGCCTTTCCTGAGGCCACCAGAGCGGGTCCCTGAGGTCCCCGTCGTAACTCGAGAAGACCTGCCGCAACTCGAGAAAATCCAGGAGGTTCTCCCCTCCAGGCGAGATGAGGCCCATTTCCGCTGAGGCGTCTCGAGGCTGATCACACCTCACCTCTGGAACTTCGAAAGGGTCCTTCACACCCTTGGTGCAAATCAAGAAGTTCCCCGACCTAGCCGTCTCCACTCGAGAGGAATCACGAGGGTCCCGCCCACATCCAGAGGAGCCCCGTTTCCGCCTCGTAGCTCGAGATGAGGGATCCGTTCCCTGCTTCGTCGGGAAAGAGTTCCCGGCGTTCCCGTCGCATCTCAAGAGGAGGCCCTCTCAACAGGAACGGCGAGAGGAACTCCAGGGTCGTGCCACCATTCCAAGAGTCCCCCAGATGTCTCAGTCCATTCCAGAGGAACCTCTTTTCCCTTCACCGGCTCGTCTTTCACGCCGAGGATCGACTCCCACCAAGGTGGCACGTGGCACAGCCCTGTGGGAAAGCCTCGTGGGAAAGCCTCGAGGGACAGCCTCGAGGGAAAGCCACAGATCCCTTGATCCACGTGACAGGAAGCGTGACACTACTGCTGCAGCTCGGGAGGAAAGCGCACGTGCATGCCCCCACTCGAGACGAGGCCTGACTCCCCTGGGGAGACTCAGAAGCACCCCAAGATCCATGGCAACACTGGAGAGGAATCCTCAGGTTCCGGCCCCGACTCCACACAAGGACTGAGGCCCTGGCATGGACGGGAGAGGAATCCCGAGAGGTCCCCTAGCAACTCGCATGGGGACTGGCCTTTCCTGAGGCCACCAGAGCGGGTCCCTGAGGTCCCCGTCGTAACTCGAGAAGACCTGCCGCAACTCGAGAAAATCCAGGAGGTTCTCCCCTCCAGGCGAGATGAGGCCCATTTCCGCTGAGGCGTCTCGAGGCTGATCACACCTCACCTCTGGAACTTCGAAAGGGTCGTTCACACCCTTGGTGCAAATCAAGAAGTTCCCCGACCTAGCCGTCTCCACTCGAGAGGAATCACGAGGGTCCCGCCCACATCCAGAGGAGCCCCGTTTCCGCCTCGTAGCTCGAGATGAGGGATCCTTTCCCTGCTTCGTCGGGAAAGAGTTCCCGGCGTTCCCGTCGCATCTCAAGAGGAGGCCCTCTCAACAGGAACGGCGAGAGTAACTCCAGGGTCGTGCCACCATTCCAAGAGTCCCACAGATGTCTCAGTCCATTCCAGAGGAACCTCTTTTCCCTTCACCGGCTCGTCCTTCACGCCGAGGATCGACTCCCACCAAGCTGGCACGTGGCACAGCCCTGTGGGAAAGCCTCGTGGGAAAGCCTCGAGGGACAGCCTCGAGGGAAAGCCACAGATCCCTTGATCCACGTGACAGGAAGCGTGACACTACTGCTGCAGCTCGGGAGGAAAGCGCACGTGCATGCCCCCACTCGAGACGAGGCCTGACTCCCCTGGGGAGACTCAGAAGCACCCCAAGATCCATGGCAACACTGGAGAGGAATCCTCAGGTTCCGGCCCCGACTCCACACAAGGACTGAGGCCCCGGCATGGACGGGAGAGGAATCCCGAGAGGTCCCCTAGCAACTCGCATGGGGACTGGCCTTTCCTGAGGCCACCAGAGCGGGTCCCTGAGGTCCCCGTCGTAACTCGAGAAGACCTGCCGCAACTCGAGAAAATCCAGGAGGTTCTCCCCTCCAGGCGAGATGAGGCCCATTTCCGCTGAGGCGTCTCGAGGCTGATCACACCTCACCTCTGGAACTTCGAAAGGGTCCTTCACACCCTTGGTGCAAATCAAGAAGTTCCCCGACCTAGCCGTCTCCACTCGAGAGGAATCACGAGGGTCCCGCCCACATCCAGAGGAGCCCCGTTTCCGCCTCGTAGCTCGAGATGAGGGATCCTTTCCCTGCTTCGTCGGGAAAGAGTTCCCGGCGTTCCCGTCGCATCTCAAGAGGAGGCCCTCTCAACAGGAACGGCGAGAGGAACTCCAGGGTCGTGCCACCATTCCAAGAGTCCCCCAGATGTCTCAGTCCATTCCAGAGGAACCTCTTTTCCCTTCACCGGCTCGTCTTTCACGCCGAGGATCGACTCCCACCAAGGTGGCACGTGGCACAGCCCTGTGGGAAAGCCTCGTGGGAAAGCCTCGAGGGACAGCCTCGAGGGAAAGCCACAGATCCCTTGATCCACGTGACAGGAAGCGTGACACTACTGCTGCAGCTCGGGAGGAAAGCGCACGTGCATGCCCCCACTCGAGACGAGGCCTGACTCCCCTGGGGAGACTCAGAAGCACCCCAAGATCCATGGCAACACTGGAGAGGAATCCTCAGGTTCCGGCCCCGACTCCACACAAGGACTGAGGCCCCGGCATGGACGGGAGAGGAATCCCGAGAGGTCCCCTAGCAACTCGCATGGGGACTGGCCTTTCCTGAGGCCACCAGAGCGGGTCCCTGAGGTCCCCGTCGTAACTCGAGAAGACCTGCCGCAACTCGAGAAAATCCAGGAGGTTCTCCCCTCCAGGCGAGATGAGGCCCATTTCCGCTGAGGCGTCTCGAGGCTGATCACACCTCACCTCTGGAACTTCGAAAGGGTCCTTCACACCCTTGGTGCAAATCAAGAAGTTCCCCGACCTAGCCGTCTCCACTCGAGAGGAATCACGAGGGTCCCGCCCACTTCCAGAGGAGCCCCGTTTCCGCCTCATAGCTCGAGATGAGGGATCCTTTCCCTGCTTCGTCGGGAAAGAGTTCCCGGCGTTCCCGTCGCATCTCAAGAGGAGGCCCTCTCAACAGGAACGGCGAGAGGAACTCCAGGGTCGTGCCACCATTCCAAGAGTCCCCCAGATGTCTCAGTCCATTCCAGAGGAACCTCTTTTCCCTTCACCGGCTCGTCTTTCACGCCGAGGATCGACTCCCACCAAGGTGGCACGTGGCACAGCCCTGTGGGAAAGCCTCGTGGGAAAGCCTCGAGGGACAGCCTCGAGGGAAAGCCACAGATCCCTTGATCCACGTGACAGGAAGCGTGACACTACTGCTGCAGCTCGGGAGGAAAGCGCACGTGCATGCCCCCACTCGAGACGAGGCCTGACTCCCCTGGGGAGACTCAGAAGCACCCCAAGATCCATGGCAACACTGGAGAGGAATCCTCAGGTTCCGGCCCCGACTCCACACAAGGACTGAGGCCCCGGCATGGACGGGAGAGGAATCCCGAGAGGTCCCCTAGCAACTCGCATGGGGACTGGCCTTTCCTGAGGCCACCAGAGCGGGTCCCTGAGGTCCCCGTCGTAACTCGAGAAGACCTGCCGCAACTCGAGAAAATCCAGGAGGTTCTCCCCTCCAGGCGAGATGAGGCCCATTTCCGCTGAGGCGTCTCGAGGCTGATCACACCTCACCTCTGGAACTTCGAAAGGGTCCTTCACACCCTTGGTGCAAATCAAGAAGTTCCCCGACCTAGCCGTCTCCACTCGAGAGGAATCACGAGGGTCCCGCCCACTTCCAGAGGAGCCCCGTTTCCGCCTCGTAGCTCGAGATGAGGGATCCTTTCCCTGCTTCGTCGGGAAAGAGTTCCCGGCGTTCCCGTCGCATCTCAAGAGGAGGCCCTCTCAACAGGAACGGCGAGAGGAACTCCAGGGTCGTGCCACCATTCCAAGAGTCCCCCAGATGTCTCAGTCCATTCCAGAGGAACCTCTTTTCCCTTCACCGGCTCGTCTTTCACGCCGAGGATCGACTCACACCAAGGTGGCACGTGGCACAGCCCTGTGGGAAAGCCTCGCGGGAAACCCTCGAGGGACAGCCTCGAGGGAAAGCCACAGATCCCTTGATCCACGTGACAGGAAGAGTGACACTACTGCTGCAGCTCGGGAGGAAAGCGCACGTGCATGCCCCCACTCGAGACGAAGCCTGACTCCCCTGGGGAGACTCAGAAGCACCCCAAGATCCATGGCAACACTGGAGAGGAATCCTCAGGTTCCGGCCCCGACTCCACACAAGGACTGAGGCCCCGGCATGGACGGGAGAGGAATCCCGAGAGGTCCCCTAGCAACTCGCATGGGGACTGGCCTTTCCTGAGGCCACCAGAGCGGGTCCCTGAGGTCCCCGTCGAAACTCGAGAAGACCTGCCTCAACTCGAGAAAATCCAGGAGGTTCTCCCCTCCAGGCGAGATGAGGCCCATTTCCGCTGAGGCGTCTCGAGGCTGATCACACCTCACCTCTGGAACTTCGAAAGGGTCCTTCACACCCTTGGTGCAAATCAAGAAGTTCCCCGACCTAGCCGTCTCCACTCGAGAGGAATCACGAGGGTCCCGCCCACATCCAGAGGAGCCCCGTTTCCGCCTCGTAGCTCGAGATGAGGGATCCTTTCCCTGCTTCGTCGGGAAAGAGTTCCCGGCGTTCCCGTCGCATCTCAAGAGGAGGCCCTCTCAACAGGAACGGCGAGAGGAACTCCAGGGTCTTGCCACCATTCCAAGAGTCCCCCAGATGTCTCAGTCCATTCCAGAGGAACCTCTTTTCCCTTCACCGGCTCGTCTTTCACGCCGAGGATCGACTCCCACCAAGGTGGCACGTGGCACAGCCCTGTGGGAAAGCCTCGTGGGAAAGCCTCGAGGGAAAGCCTCGAGGGAAAGCCACAGATCCCTTGATCCACGTGACAGGAAGTGTGACACTACTGCTGCAGCTCGGGAGGAAAGCGCACGTGCATGCTCCCACTCGAGACGAGGCCTGACTCCCCTGGGGAGACTCAGAAGCACCCCAAGATCCATGGCAACACTGGAGAGGAATCCTCAGGTTCCGGCCCCGACTCCACACAAGGACTGAGGCCCCGGCATGGACGGGAGAGGAATCCCGAGAGGTCCCCTAGCAACTCGCATGGGGACTGGCCTTTCCTGAGGCCACCAGAGCGGGTCCCTGAGGTCCCCGTCGTAACTCGAGAAGACCTGCCGCAACTCGAGAAAATCCAGGAGGTTCTCCCCTCCAGGCGAGATGAGGCCCATTTCCGCTGAGGCGTCTCGAGGCTGATCACACCTCACCTCTGGAACTTCGAAAGGGTCCTTCACACCCTTGGTGCAAATCAAGAAGTTCCCCGACCTAGCCGTCTCCACTCGAGAGGAATCACGAGGGTCCCGCCCACATCCAGAGGAGCCCCGTTTCCGCCTCGTAGCTCGAGATGAGGGATCCTTTCCCTGCTTCGTCGGGAAAGAGTTCCCGGCGTTCCCGTCGCATCTCAAGAGGAGGCCCTCTCACCAGGAACGGCGAGAGGAACTCCAGGGTCGTGCCACCATTCCAAGAGTCCCCCAGATGTCTCAGTCCATTCCAGAGGAACCTCTTTTCCCTTCACCGGCTCGTCTTTCACGCCGAGGATCGACTCCCACCAAGCTGGCACGTGGCACAGCCCTGTGGGAAAGCCTCGTGGGAAAGCCTCGAGGGACAGCCTCGAGGGAAAGCCACAGATCCCTTGATCCACGTGACAGGAAGCGTGACACTACTGCTGCAGCTCGGGAGGAAAGCGCACGTGCATGCCCCCACTCGAGACGAGGCCTGACTCCCCTGGGGAGACTCAGAAGCACCCCAAGATCCATGGCAACACTGGAGAGGAATCCTCAGGTTCCGGCCCCGACTCCACACAAGGACTGAGGCCCCGGCATGGACGGGAGAGGAATCCCGAGAGGTCCCCTAGCAACTCGCATGGGGACTGGCCTTTCCTGAGGCCACCAGAGCGGGTCCCTGAGGTCCCCGTCGTAACTCGAGAAGACCTGCCGCAACTCGAGAAAATCCAGGAGGTTCTCCCCTCCAGGCGAGATGAGGCCCATTTCCGCTGAGGCGTCTCGAGGCGGATCACACCTCACCTCTGGAACTTCGAAAGGGTCCTTCACACCCTTGGTGCAAATCAAGAAGTTCCCCGACCTAGCCGTCTCCACTCGAGAGGAATCACGAGGGTCCCGCCCACATCCAGAGGAGCCCCGTTTCCGCCTCGTAGCTCGAGATGAGGGATCCTTTCCCTGCTTCGTCGGGAAAGAGTTCCCGGCGTTCCCGTCGCATCTCAAGAGGAGGCCCTCTCAACAGGAACGGCGAGAGGAACTCCAGGGTCGTGCCACCATTCCAAGAGTCCCCCAGATGTCTCAGTCCATTCCAGAGGAACCTCTTTTCCCTTCACCGGCTCGTCTTTCACGCCGAGGATCGACTCCCACCAAGGTGGCACGTGGCACAGCCCTGTGGGAAAGCCTCGTGGGAAAGCCTCGAGGGACAGCCTCGAGGGAAAGCCACAGATCCCTTGATCCACGTGACAGGAAGCGTGACACTACTGCTGCAGCTCGGGAGGAAAGCGCACGTGCATGCCCCGACTCGAGACGAGGCCTGACTCCCCTGGGGAGACTCAGAAGCACCCCAAGATCCATGGCAACACTGGAGAGGAATCCTCAGGTTCCGGCCCCGACTCCACACAAGGACTGAGGCCCCGGCATGGACGGGAGAGGAATCCCGAGAGGTCCCCTAGCAACTCGCATGGTGACTGGCCTTTCCTGAGGCCACCAGAGCGGGTCCCTGAGGTCCCCGTCGTAACTCGAGAAGACCTGCCGCAACTCGAGAAAATCCAGGAGGTTCTCCCCTCCAGGCGAGATGAGGCCCATTTCCGCTGAGGCGTCTCGAGGCTGATCACACCTCACCTCTGGAACTTCGAAAGGGTCCTTCACACCCTTGGTGCAAATCAAGAAGTTCCCCGACCTAGCCGTCTCCACTCGAGAGGAATCACGAGGGTCCCGCCCACATCCAGAGGAGCCCCGTTTCCGCCTCGTAGCTCGAGATGAGGGATCCTTTCCCTGCTTCGTCGGGAAAGAGTTCCCGGCGTTCCCGTCGCATCTCAAGAGGAGGCCCTCTCAACAGGAACGGCGAGAGGAACTCCAGGGTCGTGCCACCATTCCAAGAGTCCTCCAGATGTCTCAGTCCATTCCAGAGGAACCTCTTTTCCCTTCACCGGCTCGTCTTTCACGCCGAGGATCGACTCCCACCAAGGTGGCACGTGGCACAGCCCTGTGGGAAAGCCTCGTGGGAAAGCCTCGAGGGACAGCCTCGAGGGAAAGCCACAGATCCCTTGATCCACGTGACAGGAAGCGTGACACTACTGCTGCAGCTCGGGAGGAAAGCGCACGTGCATGCCCCCACTCGAGACGAGGCCTGACTCCCCTGGGGAGACTCAGAAGCACCCCAAGATCCATGGCAACACTGGAGAGGAATCCTCAGGTTCCGGCCCCGACTCCACACAAGGACTGAGGCCCCGGCATGGACGGGAGAGGAATCCCGAGAGGTCCCCTAGCAACTCGCATGGGGACTGGCCTTTCCTGAGGCCACCAGAGCGGGTCCCTGAGGTCCCCGTCGTAACTCGAGAAGACCTGCCGCAACTCGAGAAAATCCAGGAGGTTCTCCCCTCCAGGCGAGATGAGGCCCATTTCCGCTGAGGCGTCTCGAGGCTGATCACACCTCACCTCTGGAACTTCGAAAGGGTCCTTCACACCCTTGGTGCAAATCAAGAAGTTCCCCGACCTAGCCGTCTCCACTCGAGAGGAATCACGAGGGTCCCGCCCACTTCCAGAGGAGCCCCGTTTCCGCCTCGTAGCTCGAGATGAGGGATCCTTTCCCTGCTTCGTCGGGAAAGAGTTCCCGGCGTTCCCGTCGCATCTCAAGAGGAGGCCCTCTCAACAGGAACGGCGAGAGGAACTCCAGGGTCGTGCCACCATTCCAAGAGTCCCCCAGATGTCTCAGTCCATTCCAGAGGAACCTCTTTACCCTTCACCGGCTCGTCTTTCACGCCGAGGATCGACTCCCACCAAGGTGGCACGTGGCACAGCCCTGTGGGAAAGCCTCGTGGGAAAGCCTCGAGGGACAGCCTCGAGAGAAAGCCACAGATCCCTTGATCCACGTGACAGGAAGCGTGACACTACTGCTGCAGCTCGGGAGGAAAGCGCACGTGCATGCCCCCACTCGAGACGAGGCCTGACTCCCCTGGGGAGACTCAGAAGCACCCCAAGATCCATGGCAACACTGGAGAGGAATCCTCAGGTTCCGGCCCCGACTCCACACAAGGACTGAGGCCCCGGCATGGACGGGAGAGGAATCCCGAGAGGTCCCCTAGCAACTCGCATGGGGACTGGCCTTTCCTGAGGCCACCAGAGCGGGTCCCTGAGGTCCCCGTCGTAACTCGAGAAGACCTGCCGCAACTCGAGAAAATCCAGGAGGTTCTCCCCTCCAGGCGAGATGAGGCCCATTTCCGCTGAGGCGTCTCGAGGCGGATCACACCTCACCTCTGGAACTTCGAAAGGGTCCTTCACACCCTTGGTGCAAATCAAGAAGTTCCCCGACCTAGCCGTCTCCACTCGAGAGGAATCACGAGGGTCCCGCCCACATCCAGAGGAGCCCCGTTTCCGCCTCGTAGCTCGAGATGAGGGATCCTTTCCCTGCTTCGTCGGGAAAGAGTTCCCGGCGTTCCCGTCGCATCTCAAGAGGAGGCCCTCTCAACAGGAACGGCGAGAGGAACTCCAGGGTCGTGCCACCATTCCAAGAGTCCCCCAGATGTCTCAGTCCATTCCAGAGGAACCTCTTTTCCCTTCACCGGCTCGTCTTTCACGCCGAGGATCGACTCCCACCAAGGTGGCACGTGGCACAGCCCTGTGGGAAAGCCTCGTGGGAAAGCCTCGAGGGACAGCCTCGAGGGAAAGCCACAGATCCCTTGATCCACGTGACAGGAAGCGTGACACTACTGCTGCAGCTCGGGAGGAAAGCGCACGTGCATGCCCCCACTCGAGACGAGGCCTGACTCCCCTGGGGAGACTCAGAAGCACCCCAAGATCCATGGCAACACTGGAGAGGAATCCTCAGGTTCCGGCCCCGACTCCACACAAGGACTGAGGCCCCGGCATGGACGGGAGAGGAATCCCGAGAGGTCCCCTAGCAACTCGCATGGGGACTGGCCTTTCCTGAGGCCACCAGAGCGGGTCCCTGAGGTCCCCGTCGTAACTCGAGAAGACCTGCCGCAACTCGAGAAAATCCAGGAGGTTCTCCCCTCCAGGCGAGATGAGGCCCATTTCCGCTGAGGCGTCTCGAGGCTGATCACACCTCACCTCTGGAACTTCGAAAGGGTCCTTCACACCCTTGGTGCAAATCAAGAAGTTCCCCGACCTAGCCGTCTCCACTCGAGAGGAATCACGAGGGTCCCGCCCACATCCAGAGGAGCCCCGTTTCCGCCTCGTAGCTCGAGATGAGGGATCCTTTCCCTGCTTCGTCGGGAAAGAGTTCCCGGCGTTCCCGTCGCATCTCAAGAGGAGGGCCTCTCAACAGGAACGGCGAGAGGAACTCCAGGGTCGTGCCACCATTCCAAGAGTCCCACAGATGTCTCAGTCCATTCCAGAGGAACCTCTTTTCCCTTCACCGGCTCGTCTTTCACGCCGAGGATCGACTCCCACCAAGGTGGCACGTGGCACAGCCCTGTGGGAAAGCCTCGTGGGACAGCCTCGAGGGACAGCCTCGAGGGAAAGCCACAGATCCCTTGATCCACGTGACAGGAAGCGTGACACTACTGCTGCAGCTCGGGAGGAAAGCGCACGTGCATGCCCCCACTCGAGACGAGGCCTGACTCCCCTGGGGAGACTCAGAAGCACCCCAAGATCCATGGCAACACTGGAGAGGAATCCTCAGGTTCCGGCCCCGACTCCACACAAGGACTGAGGCCCCGGCATGGACGGGAGAGGAATCCCGAGAGGTCCCCTAGCAACTCGCATGGGGACTGGCCTTTCCTGAGGCCACCAGAGCGGGTCCCTGAGGTCCCCGTCGTAACTCGAGAAGACCTGCCGCAACTCGAGAAAATCCAGGAGGTTCTCCCCTCCAGGCGAGATGAGGCCCATTTCCGCTGAGGCGTCTCGAGGCTGATCACACCTCACCTCTGGAACTTCGAAAGGGTCCTTCACACCCTTGGTGCAAATCAAGAAGTTCCCCGACCTAGCCGTCTCCACTCGAGAGGAATCACGAGGGTCCCGCCCACATCCAGAGGAGCCCCGTTTCCGCCTCGTAGCTCGAGATGAGGGATCCTTTCCCTGCTTCGTCGGGAAAGAGTTCCCGGCGTTCCCGTCGCATCTCAAGAGGAGGCCCTCTCAACAGGAACGGCGAGAGGAACTCCAGGGTCGTGCCACCATTCCAAGAGTCCCCCAGATGTCTCAGTCCATTCCAGAGGAACCTCTTTTCCATTCACCGGCTCGTCTTTCACGCCGAGGATCGACTCCCACCAAGGTGGCACGTGGCACAGCCCTGTGGGAAAGCCTCGCGGGAAACCCTCGAGGGACAGCCTCGAGGGAAAGCCACAGATCCCTTGATCCACGTGACAGGAAGCGTGACACTACTGCTGCAGCTCGGGAGGAAAGCGCACGTGCATGCCCCCACTCGAGACGAGGCCTGACTCCCCTGGGGAGACTCAGAAGCACCCCAAGATCCATGGCAACACTGGAGAGGAATCCTCAGGTTCCGGCCCCGACTCCACACAAGGACTGAGGCCCCGGCATGGACGGGAGAGGAATCCCGAGAGGTCCCCTAGCAACTCGCATGGGGACTGGCCTTTCCTGAGGCCACCAGAGCGGGTCCCTGAGGTCCCCGTCGTAACTCGAGAAGACCTGCCGCAACTCGAGAAAATCCAGGAGGTTCTCCCCTCCAGGCGAGATGAGGCCCATTTCCGCTGAGGCGTCTCGAGGCTGATCACACCTCACCTCTGGAACTTCGAAAGGGGCCTTCACACCCTTGGTGCAAATCAAGAAGTTCCCCGACCTAGCCGTCTCCACTCGAGAGGAATCACGAGGGTCCCGCCCACATCCAGAGGAGCCCCGTTTCCGCCTCGTAGCTCGAGATGAGGGATCCTTTCCCTGCTTCGTCGGGAAAGAGTTCCCGGCGTTCCCGTCGCATCTCAAGAGGAGGCCCTCTCAACAGGAACGGCGAGAGGAACTCCAGGGTCGTGCCACCATTCCAAGAGTACCCCAGATGTCTCAGTCCATTCCAGAGGAACCTCTTTTCCCTTCACCGGCTCGTCTTTCACGCCGAGGATCGACTCCCACCAAGGTGGCACGTGGCACAGCCCTGTGGGAAAGCCTCGTGGGAAAGCCTCGAGGGACAGCCTCGAGGGAAAGCCACAGATCCCTTGATCCACGTGACAGGAAGCGTGACACTACTGCTGCAGCTCGGGAGGAAAGCGCACGTGCATGCCCCCACTCGAGACGAGGCCTGACTCCCCTGGGGAGACTCAGAAGCACCCCAAGATCCATGGCAACACTGGAGAGGAATCCTCAGGTTCCGGCCCCGACTCCACACAAGGACTGAGGCCCCGGCATGGACGGGAGAGGAATCCCGAGAGGTCCCCTAGCAACTCGCATGGGGACTGGCCTTTCCTGAGGCCACCAGAGCGGGTCCCTGAGGACCCCGTCGTAACTCGAGAAGACCTGCCGCAACTCGAGAAAATCCAGGAGGTTCTCCCCTCCAGGCGAGATGAGGCCCATTTCCGCTGAGGCGTCTCGAGGCTGATCACACCTCACCTCTGGAACTTCGAAAGGGTCCTTCACACCCTTGGTGCAAATCAAGAAGTTTCCCGACCTAGCCGTCTCCACTCGAGAGGAATCACGAGGGTCCCGCCCACATCCAGAGGAGCCCCGTTTCCGCCTCGTAGCTCGAGATGAGGGATCCTTTCCCTGCTTCGTCGGGAAAGAGTTCCCGGCGTTCCCGTCGCATCTCAAGAGGAGGCCCTCTCAACAGGAACGGCGAGAGGAACTCCAGGGACGTGCCACCATTCCAAGAGTCCCCCAGATGTCTCAGTCCATTCCAGAGGAACCTCTTTTCCCTTCACCGGCTCGTCTTTCACGCCGAGGATCGACTCCCACCAAGGTGGCACGTGGCACAGCCCTGTGGGAAAGCCTCGTGGGAAAGCCTCGAGGGACAGCCTCGAGGGAAAGCCACAGATCCCTTGATCCACGTGACAGGAAGCGTGACACTACTGCTGCAGCTCGGGAGGAAAGCGCACGTGCATGCCCCCACTCGAGACGAGGCCTGACTCCCCTGGGGAGACTCAGAAGCACCCCAAGATCCATGGCAACACTGGAGAGGAATCCTCTGGTTCCGGCCCCGACTCCACACAAGGACTGAGGCCGCGGCATGGACGGGAGAGGAATCCCGAGAGGTCCCCTAGCAACTCGCATGGGGACTGGCCTTTCCTGAGGCCACCAGAGCGGGTCCCTGAGGTCCCCGTCGTAACTCGAGAAGACCTGCCGCAACTCGAGAAAATCCAGGAGGTTCTCCCCTCCAGGCGAGATGAGGCCCATTTCCGCTGAGGCGTCTCGAGGCTGATCACACCTCACCTCTGGAACTTCGAAAGGGTCCTTCACACCCTTGGTGCAAATCAAGAAGTTCCCCGACCTAGCCGTCTCCACTCGAGAGGAATCACGAGGGTCCCGCCCACATCCAGAGGAGCCCCGTTTCCGCCTCGTAGCTCGAGATGAGGGATCCTTTCCCTGCTTCGTCTGGAAAGAGTTCCCGGCGTTCCCGTCGCATCTCAAGAGGAGGCCCTCTCAACAGGAACGGCGAGAGGAACTCCAGGGTCGTGCCACCATTCCAAGAGTCCCCCAGATGTCTCAGTCCATTCCAGAGGATCCTCTTTTCCCTTCACCGGCTCGTCTTTCACGCCGAGGATCGACTCACACCAAGGTGGCACGTGGCACAGCCCTGTGGGAAAGCCTCGTGGGAAAGCCTCGAGGGACAGCATCGAGGGAAAGCCACAGATCCCTTGATCCACGTGACAGGAAGCGTGACACTACTGCTGCAGCTCGGGAGGAAAGCGCACGTGCATGCCCCCACTCGAGACGAGGCCTGACTCCCCTGGGGAGACTTAGAAGCACCCCAAGATCCATGGCAACACTGGAGAGGAATCCTCAGGTTCCGGCCCCGACTCCACACAAGGACTGAGGCCCCGGCATGGATGGGAGAGGAATCCCGAGAGGTCCCCTAGCAACTCGCATGGGGACTGGCCTTTCCTGAGGCCACCAGAGCGGGTCCCTGAGGTCCCCGTCGTAACTCGAGAAGACCTGCCGCAACTCGAGAAAATCCAGGAGGTTCTCCCCTCCAGGCGAGATGAGGCCCATTTCCGCTGAGGCGTCTCGAGGCGGATCACACCTCACCTCTGGAACTTCGAAAGGGTCCTTCACACCCTTGGTGCAAATCAAGAAGTTCCCCGACCTAGCCGTCTCCACTCGAGAGGAATCACGAGGGTCCCGCCCACATCCAGAGGAGCCCCGTTTCCGCCTCGTAGCTCGAGGTGAGGGATCCTTTCCCTGCTTCGTCGGGAAAGAGTTCCCGGCGTTCCCGTCGCATCTCAAGAGGAGGCCCTCTCAACAGGAACGGCGAGAGGAACTCCAGGGTCGTGCCACCATTCCAAGAGTCCCCCAGATGTCTCAGTCCATTCCAGAGGAACCTCTTTTCCCTTCACCGGCTCGTCTTTCACGCCGAGGATCGACTCCCACCAAGGTGGCACGTGGCACAGCCCTGTGGGAAAGCCTCGTGGGAAAGCCTCGAGGGACAGCCTCGAGGGAAAGCCACAGATCCCTTGATCCACGTGACAGGAAGCGTGACACTACTGCTGCAGCTCGGGAGGAAAGCGCACGTGCATGCCCCCACTCGAGACGAGCCCTGACTCCCCTGGGGAGACTCAGAAGCACCCCAAGATCCATGGCAACACTGGAGAGGAATCCTCAGGTTCCGGCCCCGACTCCACACAAGGACTGAGGCCCCGGCATGGACGGGAGAGGAATCCCGAGAGGTCCCCTAGCAACTCGCATGGGGACTGACCTTTCCTGAGGCCACCAGAGCGGGTCCCTGAGGTCCCCGTCGTAACTCGAGAAGACCTGCCGCAACTCGAGAAAATCCAGGAGGTTCTCCCCTCCAGGCGAGATGAGGCCCATTTCCGCTGAGGCGTCTCGAGGCTGATCACACCTCACCTCTGGAACTTCGAAAGGGTCCTTCACACCCTTGGTGCAAATCAAGAAGTTCCCCGACCTAGCCGTCTCCACTCGAGAGGAATCACGAGGGTCCCGCCCACTTCCAGAGGAGCCCCGTTTCCGCCTCGTAACTCGAGATGAGGGATCCTTTCCCTGCTTCGTCGGGAAAGAGTTCCCGGCGTTCCCGTCGCATCTCAAGAGGAGGCCCTCTCAACAGGAACGGCGAGAGGAACTCCAGGGTCGTGCCACCATTCCAAGAGTCCCCCAGATGTCTCAGTCCATTCCAGAGGAACCTCTTTTCCCTTCACCGGCTCGTCTTTCACGCCGAGGATCGACTCCCACCAAGGTGGCACGTGGCACAGCCCTGTGGGAAAGCCTCGCGGGAAACCCTCGAGGGACAGCCTCGAGGGAAAGCCACAGATCCCTTGATCCACGTGACAGGAAGCGTGACACTACTGCTGCAGCTCGGGAGGAAAGCGCACGTGCATGCCCCCACTCGAGACGAGGCCTGACTCCCCTGGGGAGACTCAGAAGCACCCCAAGATCCATGGCAACACTGGAGAGGAATCCTCAGGTTCCGGCCCCGACTCCACACAAGGACTGAGGCCCCGGCATTTACGGGAGAGGAATCCCGAGAGGTCCCCTAGCAACTCGCATGGGGACTGGCCTTTCCTGAGGCCACCAGAGCGGGTCCCTGAGGTCCCCGTCGTAACTCGAGAAGACCTGCCGCAACTCGAGAAAATCCAGGAGGTTCTCCCCTCCAGGCGAGATGAGGCCCATTTCCGCTGAGGCGTCTCGAGGCTGATCACACCTCACCTCTGGAACTTCGAAAGGGTCCTTCACACCCTTGGTGCAAATCAAGAAGTTCCCCGACCTAGCCGTCTCCACTCGAGAGGAATCACGAGGGTCCCGCCCACATCCAGAGGAGCCCCGTTTCCGCCTCGTAGCTCGAGATGAGGGATCCTTTCCCTGCTTCGTCTGGAAAGAGTTCCCGGCGTTCCCGTCGCATCTCAAGAGGAGGCCCTCTCAACAGGAACGGCGAGAGGAACTCCAGGGTCGTGCCACCATTCCAAGAGTCCCCCAGATGTCTCAGTCCATTCCAGAGGATCCTCTTTTCCCTTCACCGGCTCGTCTTTCACGCCGAGGATCGACTCACACCAAGGTGGCACGTGGCACAGCCCTGTGGGAAAGCCTCGTGGGAAAGCCTCGAGGGACAGCATCGAGGGAAAGCCACAGATCCCTTGATCCACGTGACAGGAAGCGTGACACTACTGCTGCAGCTCGGGAGGAAAGCGCACGTGCATGCCCCCACTCGAGACGAGGCCTGACTCCCCTGGGGAGACTTAGAAGCACCCCAAGATCCATGGCAACACTGGAGAGGAATCCTCAGGTTCCGGCCCCGACTCCACACAAGGACTGAGGCCCCGGCATGGATGGGAGAGGAATCCCGAGAGGTCCCCTAGCAACTCGCATGGGGACTGGCCTTTCCTGAGGCCACCAGAGCGGGTCCCTGAGGTCCCCGTCGTAACTCGAGAAGACCTGCCGCAACTCGAGAAAATCCAGGAGGTTCTCCCCTCCAGGCGAGATGAGGCCCATTTCCGCTGAGGCGTCTCGAGGCGGATCACACCTCACCTCTGGAACTTCGAAAGGGTCCTTCACACCCTTGGTGCAAATCAAGAAGTTCCCCGACCTAGCCGTCTCCACTCGAGAGGAATCACGAGGGTCCCGCCCACATCCAGAGGAGCCCCGTTTCCGCCTCGTAGCTCGAGGTGAGGGATCCTTTCCCTGCTTCGTCGGGAAAGAGTTCCCGGCGTTCCCGTCGCATCTCAAGAGGAGGCCCTCTCAACAGGAACGGCGAGAGGAACTCCAGGGTCGTGCCACCATTCCAAGAGTCCCCCAGATGTCTCAGTCCATTCCAGAGGAACCTCTTTTCCCTTCACCGGCTCGTCTTTCACGCCGAGGATCGACTCCCACCAAGGTGGCACGTGGCACAGCCCTGTGGGAAAGCCTCGTGGGAAAGCCTCGAGGGACAGCCTCGAGGGAAAGCCACAGATCCCTTGATCCACGTGACAGGAAGCGTGACACTACTGCTGCAGCTCGGGAGGAAAGCGCACGTGCATGCCCCCACTCGAGACGAGCCCTGACTCCCCTGGGGAGACTCAGAAGCACCCCAAGATCCATGGCAACACTGGAGAGGAATCCTCAGGTTCCGGCCCCGACTCCACACAAGGACTGAGGCCCCGGCATGGACGGGAGAGGAATCCCGAGAGGTCCCCTAGCAACTCGCATGGGGACTGACCTTTCCTGAGGCCACCAGAGCGGGTCCCTGAGGTCCCCGTCGTAACTCGAGAAGACCTGCCGCAACTCGAGAAAATCCAGGAGGTTCTCCCCTCCAGGCGAGATGAGGCCCATTTCCGCTGAGGCGTCTCGAGGCTGATCACACCTCACCTCTGGAACTTCGAAAGGGTCCTTCACACCCTTGGTGCAAATCAAGAAGTTCCCCGACCTAGCCGTCTCCACTCGAGAGGAATCACGAGGGTCCCGCCCACTTCCAGAGGAGCCCCGTTTCCGCCTCGTAACTCGAGATGAGGGATCCTTTCCCTGCTTCGTCGGGAAAGAGTTCCCGGCGTTCCCGTCGCATCTCAAGAGGAGGCCCTCTCAACAGGAACGGCGAGAGGAACTCCAGGGTCGTGCCACCATTCCAAGAGTCCCCCAGATGTCTCAGTCCATTCCAGAGGAACCTCTTTTCCCTTCACCGGCTCGTCTTTCACGCCGAGGATCGACTCCCACCAAGGTGGCACGTGGCACAGCCCTGTGGGAAAGCCTCGCGGGAAACCCTCGAGGGACAGCCTCGAGGGAAAGCCACAGATCCCTTGATCCACGTGACAGGAAGCGTGACACTACTGCTGCAGCTCGGGAGGAAAGCGCACGTGCATGCCCCCACTCGAGACGAGGCCTGACTCCCCTGGGGAGACTCAGAAGCACCCCAAGATCCATGGCAACACTGGAGAGGAATCCTCAGGTTCCGGCCCCGACTCCACACAAGGACTGAGGCCCCGGCATTTACGGGAGAGGAATCCCGAGAGGTCCCCTAGCAACTCGCATGGGGACTGGCCTTTCCTGAGGCCACCAGAGCGGGTCCCTGAGGTCCCCGTCGTAACTCGAGAAGACCTGCCGCAACTCGAGAAAATCCAGGAGGTTCTCCCCTCCAGGCGAGATGAGGCCCATTTCCGCTGAGGCGTCTCGAGGCTGATCACACCTCACCTCTGGAACTTCGAAAGGGTCCTTCACACCCTTGGTGCAAATCAAGAAGTTCCCCGACCTAGCCGTCTCCACTCGAGAGGAATCACGAGGGTCCCGCCCACATCCAGAGGAGCCCCGTTTCCGCCTCGTAGCTCGAGATGAGGGATCCTTTCCCTGCTTCGTCGGGAAAGAGTTCCCGGCGTTCCCGTCGCATCTCAAGAGGAGGCCCTCTCAACAGGAACGGCGAGAGGAACTCCAGGGTCGTGCCACCATTCCAAGAGTCCCCCAGATGACTCAGTCCATTCCAGAGGATCCTCTTTTCCCTTCACCGGCTCGTCTTTCACGCCGAGGATCGACTCACACCAAGGTGGCACGTGGCACAGCCCTGTGGGAAAGCCTCGTGGGAAAGCCTCGAGGGACAGCATCGAGGGAAAGCCACAGATCCCTTGATCCACGTGACAGGAAGCGTGACACTACTGCTGCAGCTCGGGAGGAAAGCGCACGTGCATGCCCCCACTCGAGACGAGGCCTGACTCCCCTGGGGAGACTCAGAAGCACCCCAAGATCCATGGCAACACTGGAGAGGAATCCTCAGGTTCCGGCCCCGACTCCACACAAGGACTGAGGCCCCGGCATGGATGGGAGAGGAATCCCGAGAGGTCCCCTAGCAACTCGCATGGGGACTGGCCTTTCCTGAGGCCACCAGAGCGGGTCCCTGAGGTCCCCGTCGTAACTCGAGAAGACCTGCCGCAACTCGAGAAAATCCAGGAGGTTCTCCCCTCCAGGCGAGATGAGGCCCATTTCCGCTGAGGCGTCTCGAGGCGGATCACACCTCACCTCTGGAACTTCGAAAGGGTCCTTCACACCCTTGGTGCAAATCAAGAAGTTCCCCGACCTAACCGTCTCCACTCGAGAGGAATCACGAGGGTCCCGCCCACATCCAGAGGAGCCCCGTTTCCGCCTCGTAGCTCGAGATGAGGGATCCTTTCCCTGCTTCGTCGGGAAAGAGTTCCCGGCGTTCCCGTCGCATCTCAAGAGGAGGCCCTCTCAACAGGAACGGCGAGAGGAACTCCAGGGTCGTGCCACCATTCCAAGAGTCCCCCAGATGTCTCAGTCCATTCCAGAGGAACCTCTTTTCCCTTCACCGGCTCGTCTTTCACGCCGAAGATCGACTCCCACCAAGGTGGCACATGGCACAGCCCTGTGGGAAAGCCTCGTGGGAAAGCCTCGAGGGACAGCCTCGAGGGAAAGCCACAGATCCCTTGATCCACGTGACAGGAAGCGTGACACTACTGCTGCAGCTCGGGAGGAAAGCGCACGTGCATGCCCCCACTCGAGACGAGGCCTGACTCCCCTGGGGAGACTCAGAAGCACCCCAAGATCCATGGCAACACTGGAGAGGAATCCTCAGGTTCCGGCCCCGACTCCACACAAGGACAGAGGCCCCGGCATGGACGGGAGAGGAATCCCGAGAGGTCCCCTAGCAACTCGCATGGGGACTGGCCTTTCCTGAGGCCACCAGAGCGGGTCCCTGAGGTCCCCGTCGTAACTCGAGAAGACCTGCCGCAACTCGAGAAAATCCAGGAGGTTCTCCCCTCCAGGCGAGATGAGGCCCATTTCGGCTGAGGCGTCTCGAGGCTGATCACACCTCACCTCTGGAACTTCGAAAGGGTCCTTCACACCCTTGGTGCAAATCAAGAAGTTCCCCGACCTAGCCGTCTCCACTCGAGAGGAATCACGAGGGTCCCGCCCACTTCCAGAGGAGCCCCGTTTCCGCCTCGTAGCTCGAGATGAGGGATCCTTTCCCTGCTTCGTCGGGAAAGAGTTCCCGGCGTTCCCGTCGCATCTCAAGAGGAGGCCCTCTCAACAGGAACGGCGAGAGGAACTCCAGGGTCGTGCCACCATTCCAAGAGTCCCCCAGATGTCTCAGTCCATTCCAGAGGAACCTCTTTTCCCTTCACCGGCTCGTCTTTCACGCCGAGGATCGACTCCCACCAAGGTGGCACGTGGCACAGCCCTGTGGGAAAGCCTCGTGGGAAAGCCTCGAGGGACAGCCTCGAGGGAAAGCCACAGATCCCTTGATCCACGTGACAGGAAGCGTGACACTACTGCTGCAGCTCGGGAGGAAAGCGCACGTGCATGCCCCCACTCGAGACGAGCCCTGACTCCCCTGGGGTGACTCAGAAGCACCCCAAGATCCATGGCAACACTGGAGAGGAATCCTCAGGTTCCGGCCCCGATTCCACACAAGGACTGAGGCCCCGGCATGGACGGGAGAGGAATCCCGAGAGGTCCCCTAGCAACTCGCATTGGGACTGGCCTTTCCTGAGGCCACCAGAGCGGGTCCCTGAGGTACCCGTCGTAACTCGAGAAGACCTGCCGCAACTCGAGAAAATCCAGGAGGTTCTCCCCTCCAGGCGAGATGAGGCCCATTTCCGCTGAGGCGTCTCGAGGCTGATCACACCTCACCTCTGGAACTTCGAAAGGGTCCTTCACACCCTTGGTGCAAATCAAGAAGTTCCCCGACCTAGCCGTCTCCACTCGAGAGGAATCACGAGGGTCCCGCCCACATCCAGAGGAGCCCCGTTTCCGCCTCGTAGCTCGAGATGAGGGATCCTTTCCCTGCTTCGTCGGGAAAGAGTTCCCGGCGTTCCCGTCGCATCTCAAGAGGAGGCCCTCTCAACAGGAACGGCGAGAGGAACTCCAGGGTCGTGCCACCATTCCAAGAGTCCCCCAGATGTCTCAGTCCATTCCAGAGGAACCTCTTTTCCCTTCACCGGCTCGTCTTTCACGCCGAGGATCGACTCACACCAAGGTGGCACGTGGCACAGCCCTGTGGGAAAGCCTCGTGGGAAAGCCTCGAGGGACAGCCTCGAGGGAAAGCCACAGATCCCTTGATCCACGTGACAGGAAGCGTGACACTACTGCTGCAGCTCGGGAGGAAAGCGCACGTGCATGCCCCCACTCGAGACGAGGCCTGACTCCCCTGGGGAGACTCAGAAGCACCCCAGGATGCATGGCAACACTGGAGAGGAATCCTCAGGTTCCGGCCCCGACTCCACACAAGGACTGAGGCCCCGGCATGGACGGGAGAGGAATCCCGAGAGGTCCCCTAGCAACTCGCATGGGGACTGGCCTTTCCTGAGGCCACCAGAGCGGGTCCCTGAGGTCCCCGTCGTAACTCGAGAAGACCTGCCGCAACTCGAGAAAATCGAGGAGGTTCTCCCCTCCAGGCGAGATGAGGCCCATTTCCGCTGAGGCGTCTCGAGGCTGATCACACCTCACCTCTGGAACTTCGAAAGGGTCCTTCACACCCTTGGTGCAAATCAAGAAGTTCCCCAACCTAGCCGTCTCCACTCGAGAGGAATCACGAGGGTCCCGCCCACATCCAGAGGAGCCCCGTTTCCGCCTCGTAGCTCGAGATGAGGGATCCTTTCCCTGCTTCGTCGGGAAAGAGTTCCCGGCGTTCCCGTCGCATCTCAAGAGGAGGCCCTCTCAACAGGAACGGCGAGAGGAACTCCAGGGTCGTGCCACCATTCCAAGAGTCCCCCAGATGTCTCAGTCCATTCCAGAGGAACCTCTTTTCCCTTCACCGGCTCGTCTTTCACGCCGAGGATCGACTCCCACCAAGGTGGCACGTGGCACAGCCCTGTGGGAAAGCCTCGTGGGAAACCCTCGAGGGACAGCCTCGAGGGAAAGCCACAGATCCCTTGATCCACGTGACAGGAAGCGTGACACTACTGCTGCAGCTCGGGAGGAAAGCGCACGTGCATGCCCCCACTCGAGACGAGGCCTGACTCCCCTGGGGAGACTCAGAAGCACCCCAAGATCCATGGCAACACTGGAGAGGAATCCTCAGGTTCCGGCCCCGACTCCACACAAGGACTGAGGCCCCGGCATGGACGGGAGAGGAATCCCGAGAGGTCCCCTAGCAACTCGCATGGGGACTGGCCTTTCCTGAGGCCACCAGAGCGGGTCCCTGAGGTCCCCGTCGTAACTCGAGAAGACCTGCCGCAACTCGAGAAAATCCAGGAGGTTCTCCCCTCCAGGCGAGATGAGGCCCATTTCCGCTGAGGCGTCTCGAGGCTGATCACACCTCACCTCTGGAACTTCGAAAGGGTCCTTCACACCCTTGGTGCAAATCAAGAAGTTCCCCGACCTAGCCGTCTCCACTCGAGAGGAATCACGAGGGTCCCGCCCACATCCAGAGGAGCCCCGTTTCCGCCTCGTAGCTCGAGATGAGGGATCCTTTCCCTGCTTCGTCGGGAAAGAGTTCCCGGCGTTCCCGTCGCATCTCAAGAGGAGGCCCTCTCAACAGGAACGGCGAGAGGAACTCCAGGGTCGTGCCACCATTCCAAGAGTCCCCCAGATGTCTCAGTCCATTCCAGAGGAACCTCTTTTCCCTTCACCGGCTCGTCTTTCACGCCGAGGATCGACTCACACCAAGGTGGCACGTGGCACAGCCCTGTGGGAAAGCCTCGTGGGAAAGCCTCGAGGGACAGCCTCGAGGGAAAGCCACAGATCCCTTGATCCACGTGACAGGAAGCGTGACACTACTGCTGCAGCTCGGGAGGAAAGCGCACGTGCATGCCCCCACTCGAGACGAGGCCTGACTCCCCTGGGGAGACTCAGAAGCACCCCAAGATCCATGGCAACACTGGAGAGGAATCCTCAGGTTCCGGCCCCGACTCCACACAAGGACTGAGGCCCCGGCATGGACGGGAGAGGAATCCCGAGAGGTCCCCTAGCAACTCGCATGGGGACAGGCCTTTCCTGAGGCCACCAGAGCGGGTCCCTGAGGTCCCCATCGTAACTCGAGAAGACCTGCCACAACTCGAGAAAATCCAGGAGGTTCTCCCCTCCAGGCGAGATGAGGCCCATTTCCGCTGAGGCATCTCGAGGCTGATCACACCTCACCTCTGGAACTTCGAAAGGGTCCTTCACACCCTTGGTGCAAATCAAGAAGTTCCCCGACATACCCGTCTCCACTCGAGAGGAATCACGAGGGTCCCGCCCACATCCAGAGGAGCCCCGTTTCGGCCTCGTAGCTCGAGATGAGGGATCCTTTCCCTGCTTCATCGGGAAAGAGTTCCCGGCGTTCCCGTCGCATCTCAAGAGGAGGCCCTCTCAACAGGAACGGCGAGAGGAACTCCAGGGTCGTGCCACCATTCCAAGAGTCCCCCAGATGTCTCAGTCCATTCCAGAGGAACCTCTTTTCCCTTCACCGGCTCGTCTTTCACGCCGAGGATCGACTCCCACCAAGGTGGCACGTGGCACAGCCCTGTGGGAAAGCCTCGTGGGAAAGCCTCGAGGGACAGCCTCGAGGGAAAGCCACAGATCCCTTGATCCACGTGACAGGAAGCTTGACACTACTGCTGCAGCTCGGGAGGAAAGCGCACGTGCATGCCCCCACTCGAGACGAGGCCTGACTCCCCTGGGGAGACTCAGAAGCACCCCAAGATCCATGGCAACACTGGAGAGGAATCCTCAGGTTCCGGCCCCGACTCCACACAAGGACTGAGGCCCCGGCATGGACGGGAGAGGAATCCCGAGAGGTCCCCTAGCAACTCGCATGGGGACTGACCTTTCCTGAGGCCACCAGAGCGGGTCCCTGAGGTCCCCGTCGTAACTCGAGAAGACCTGCCGCAACTCGAGAAAATCCAGGAGGTTCTCCCCTCCAGGCGAGATGAGGCCCATTTCCGCTGAGGCGTCTCGAGGCTGATCACACCTCACCTCTGGAACTTCGAAAGGGTCTTCACACCCTTGGTGCAAATCAAGAAGTTCCCCGACATACCCGTCTCCACTCGAGAGGAATCACGAGGGTCCCGCCCACATCCAGAGGAGCCCCGTTTCCGCCTCGTAGCTCGAGATGAGGGATCCTTTCCCTGCTTCGTCGGGAAAGAGTTCCCGGCGTTCCCGTCGCATCTCAAGAGGAGGCCCTCTCAACAGGAACGGCGAGAGGAACTCCAGGGTCATGCCACCATTCCAAGAGTCCCCCAGATGTCTCAGTCCATTCCAGAGGAACCTCTTTTCCCTTCACCGGCTCGTCTTTCACGCCGAGGATCGACTCACACCAAGGTGGCACGTGGCACAGCCCTGTGGGAAAGCCTCGTGGGAAATCCTCGAGGGACAGCCTCGAGGGAAAGCCACAGATCCCTTGATCCACGTGACAGAAAGCGTGACACTACTGCTGCAGCTCGGGAGGAAAGCGCACGTGCATGCCCCCACTCGAGACGAGGCCTGACTCCCCTGGGGAGACTCAGAAGCACCCCAAGATCCATGGCAACACTGGAGAGGAATCCTCAGGTTCCGGCCCCGACTCCACACAAGGACTGAGGCCCCGGCATGGACGGGAGAGGAATCCCGAGAGGTCCCCTAGCAACTCGCATGGGGACTGGCCTTTCCTGAGGCCACCAGAGCGGGTCCCTGAGGTCCCCGTCGTAACTCGAGAAGACCTGCCGCAACTCGAGAAAATCCAGGAGGTTCTCCCCTCCAGGCGAGATGAGGCCCATTTCCGCTGAGGCGTCTCGAGGCTGATCACACCTCACCTCTGGAACTTCGAAAGGGTCTTCACACCCTTGGTGCAAATCAAGAAGTTCCCCGACATACCCGTCTCCACTCGAGAGGAATCACGAGGGTCCCGCCCACATCCAGAGGAGCCCCGTTTCCGCCTCGTAGCTCGAGATGAGGGATCCTTTCCCTGCTTCGTCGGGAAAGAGTTCCCGGCGTTCCCGTCGCATCTCAAGAGGAGGCCCTCTCAACAGGAACGGCGAGAGGAACTCCAGGGTCGTGCCACCATTCCAAGAGTCCCCCAGATGTCTCAGTCCATTCCAGAGGAACCTCTTTTCCCTTCACCGGCTCGTCTTTCACGCCGAGGATCGACTCCCACCAAGGTGGCACGTGGCACAGCCCTGTGGGAAAGCCTCGTGGGAAAGCCTCGAGGGACAGCCTCGAGGGAAAGCCACAGATCCCTTGATCCACGTGACAGGAAGCGTGACACTACTGCTGCAGCTCGGGAGGAAAGCGCACGTGCATGCCCCCACTCGAGACGAGGCCTGACTCCCCTGGGGAGACTCAGAAGCACCCCAAGATCCATGGCAACACTGGAGAGGAATCCTCAGGTTCCGGCCCCGACTCCACACAAGGACTGAGGCCCCGGCATGGACGGGAGAGGAATCCCGAGAGGTCCCCTAGCAACTCGCATGGGGACTGGCCTTTCCTGAGGCCACCAGAGCGGGTCCCTGAGGTCCCCGTCGTAACTCGAGAAGACCTGCCACAACTCGAGAAAATCCAGGAGGTTCTCCCCTCCAGGCGAGATGAGGCCCATTTCCGCTGAGGCGTCTCGAGGCTGATCACACCTCACCTCTGGAACTTCGAAAGGGTCCTTCACACCCTTGGTGCAAATCAAGAAGTTCCCCGACCTAGCCGTCTCCACTCGAGAGGAATCACGAGGGTCCCGCCCACATCCAGAGGAGCCCCGTTTCCGCCTCGTAGCTCGAGATGAGGGATCCTTTCCCTGCTTCGTCGGGAAAGAGTTCCCGGCGTTCCCGTCGCATCTCAAGAGGAGGCCCTCTCAACAGGAACGGCGAGAGGAACTCCAGGGTCGTGCCACCATTCCAAGAGTCCCCCAGATGTCTCAGTCCATTCCAGAGGAACCTCTTTTCCCTTCACCGGCTCGTCTTTCACGCCGAGGATCGACTCACACCAAGGTGGCACGTGGCACAGCCCTGTGGGAAAGCCTCGTGGGAAAGCCTCGAGGGACAGCCTCGAGGGAAAGCCACAGATCCCTTGATCCACGTGACAGGAAGCGTGACACTACTGCTGCAGCTCGGGAGGAAAGCGCACGTGCATGCCCCCACTCGAGACGAGGCCTGACTCCCCTGGGGAGACTCAGAAGCACCCCAAGATCCATGGCAACACTGGAGAGGAATCCTCAGGTTCCGGCCCCGACTCCACACAAGGACTGAGGCCCCGGCATGGACGGGAGAGGAATCCCGAGAGGTCCCCTAGCAACTCGCATGGGGACTGGCCTTTCCTGAGGCCACCAGAGCGGGTCCCTGAGGTCCCCGTCGTAACTCGAGAAGACCTGCCGCAACTCGAGAAAATCCAGGAGGTTCTCCCCTCCAGGCGAGATGAGGCCCATTTCCGCTGAGGCGTCTCGAGGCTGATCACACCTCACCTCTGGAACTTCGAAAGGGTCCTTCACACCCTTGGTGCAAATCAAGAAGTTCCCCGACCTAGCCGTCTCCACTCGAGAGGAATCACGAGGGTCCCGCCCACATCCAGAGGAGCCCCGTTTCCGCCTCGTAGCTCGAGATGAGGGATCCTTTCCCTGCTTCGTCGGGAAAGAGTTCCCGGCGTTCCCGTCGCATCTCAAGAGGAGGCCCTCTCAACAGGAACGGCGAGAGGAACTCCAGGGTCGTGCCACCATTCCAAGAGTCCCCCAGATGTCTCAGTCCATTCCAGAGGAACCTCTTTTCCCTTCACCGGCTCGTCTTTCACGCCGAGGATCGACTCACACCAAGGTGGCACGTGGCACAGCCCTGTGGGAAAGCCTCGTGGGAAATCCTCGAGGGACAGCCTCGAGGGAAAGCCACAGATCCCTTGATCCACGTGACAGAAAGCGTGACACTACTGCTGCAGCTCGGGAGGAAAGCGCACGTGCATGCCCCCACTCGAGACGAGGCCTGACTCCCCTGGGGAGACTCAGAAGCACCCCAAGATCCATGGCAACACTGGAGAGGAATCCTCAGGTTCCGGCCCCGACTCCACACAAGGACTGAGGCCCCGGCATGGACGGGAGAGGAATCCCGAGAGGTCCCCTAGCAACTCGCATGGGGACTGGCCTTTCCTGAGGCCACCAGAGCGGGTCCCTGAGGTCCCCGTCGTAACTCGAGAAGACCTGCCGCAACTCGAGAAAATCCAGGAGGTTCTCCCCTCCAGGCGAGATGAGGCCCATTTCCGCTGAGGCGTCTCGAGGCTGATCACACCTCACCTCTGGAACTTCTAAAGGGTCCTTCACACCCTTGGTGCAAATCAAGAAGTTCCCCGACCTAGCCGTCTCCACTCGAGAGGAATCACGAGGGTCCCGCCCACATCCAGAGGAGCCCCGTTTCCGCCTCGTAGCTCGAGATGAGGGATCCTTTCCCTGCTTCGTCGGGAAAGAGTTCCCGGCGTTCCCGTCGCATCTCAAGAGGAGGCCCTCTCAACAGGAACGGCGAGAGGAACTCCAGGGTCGTGCCACCATTCCAAGAGTCCCCCAGATGTCTCAGTCCATTCCAGAGGAACCTCTTTTCCCTTCACCGGCTCGTCTTTCACGCCGAGGATCGACTCCCACCAAGGTGGCACGTGGCACAGCCCTGTGGGAAAGCCTCGTGGGAAACCCTCGAGGGACAGCCTCGAGGGAAAGCCACAGATCCCTTGATCCACGTGACAGGAAGCGTGACACTACTGCTGCAGCTCGGGAGGAAAGCGCACGTGCATGCCCCCACTCGAGACGAGGCCTGACTCCCCTGGGGAGACTCAGAAGCACCCCAAGATCCATGGCAACACTGGAGAGGAATCCTCAGGTTCCGGCCCCGACTCCACACAAGGACTGAGGCCCCGGCATGGACGGGAGAGGAATCCCGAGAGGTCCCCTAGCAACTCGCATGGGGACTGGCCTTTCCTGAGGCCACCAGAGCGGGTCCCTGAGGTCCCCGTCGTAACTCGAGAAGACCTGCCGCAACTCGAGAAAATCCAGGAGGTTCTCCCCTCCAGGCGAGATGAGGCCCATTTCCGCTGAGGCGTCTCGAGGCTGATCACACCTCACCTCTGGAACTTCGAAAGGGTCCTTCACACCCTTGGTGCAAATCAAGAAGTTCCCCGACCTAGCCGTCTCCACTCGAGAGGAATCACGAGGGTCCCGCCCACATCCAGAGGAGCCCCGTTTCCGCCTCGTAGCTCGAGATGAGGGATCCTTTCCCTGCTTCGTCGGGAAAGAGTTCCCGGCGTTCCCGTCGCATCTCAAGAGGAGGCCCTCTCAACAGGAACGGCGAGAGGAACTCCAGGGTCGTGCCACCATTCCAAGAGTCCCCCAGATGTCTCAGTCCATTCCAGAGGAACCTCTTTTCCCTTCACCGGCTCGTCTTTCACGCCGAGGATCGACTCCCACCAAGGTGGCACGTGGCACAGCCCTGTGGGAAAGCCTCGCGGGAAACCCTCGAGGGACAGCCTCGAGGGAAAGCCACAGATCCCTTGATCCACGTGACAGGAAGCGTGACACTACTGCTGCAGCTCGGGAGGAAAGCGCACGTGCATGCCCCCACTCGAGACGAGGCCTGACTCCCCTGGGGAGACTCAGAAGCACCCCAAGATCCATGGCAACACTGGAGAGGAATCCTCAGGTTCCGGCCCCGACTCCACACAAGGACTGAGGCCCCGGCATGGACGGGAGAGGAATCCCGAGAGGTCCCCTAGCAACTCGCATGGGGACTGGCCTTTCCTGAGGCCACCAGAGCGGGTCCCTGAGGTCCCCGTCGTAACTCGAGAAGACCTGCCACAACTCGAGAAAATCCAGGAGGTTCTCCCCTCCAGGCGAGATGAGGCCCATTTCCGCTGAGGCGTCTCGAGGCTGATCACACCTCACCTCTGGAACTTCGAAAGGGTCCTTCACACCCTTGGTGCAAATCAAGAAGTTCCCCGACCTAGCCGTCTCCACTCGAGAGGAATCACGAGGGTCCCGCCCACATCCAGAGGAGCCCCGTTTCCGCCTCGTAGCTCGAGATGAGGGATCCTTTCCCTGCTTCGTCGGGAAAGAGTTCCCGGCGTTCCCGTCGCATCTCAAGAGGAGGCCCTCTCAACAGGAACGGCGAGAGGAACTCCAGGGTCGTGCCACCATTCCAAGAGTCCCCCAGATGTCTCAGTCCATTCCAGAGGAACCTCTTTTCCCTTCACCGGCTCGTCTTTCACGCCGAGGATCGACTCACACCAAGGTGGCACGTGGCACAGCCCTGTGGGAAAGCCTCGTGGGAAAGCCTCGAGGGACAGCCTCGAGGGAAAGCCACAGATCCCTTGATCCACGTGACAGGAAGCGTGACACTACTGCTGCAGCTCGGGAGGAAAGCGCACGTGCATGCCCCCACTCGAGACGAGGCCTGACTCCCCTGGGGAGACTCAGAAGCACCCCAAGATCCATGGCAACACTGGAGAGGAATCCTCAGGTTCCGGCCCCGACTCCACACAAGGACTGAGGCCCCGGCATGGACGGGAGAGGAATCCCGAGAGGTCCCCTAGCAACTCGCATGGGGACTGGCCTTTCCTGAGGCCACCAGAGCGGGTCCCTGAGGTCCCCGTCGTAACTCGAGAAGACCTGCCGCAACTCGAGAAAATCCAGGAGGTTCTCCCCTCCAGGCGAGATGAGGCCCATTTCCGCTGAGGCGTCTCGAGGCTGATCACACCTCACCTCTGGAACTTCGAAAGGGTCCTTCACACCCTTGGTGCAAATCAAGAAGTTCCCCGACCTAGCCGTCTCCACTCGAGAGGAATCACGAGGGTCCCGCCCACATCCAGAGGAGCCCCGTTTCCGCCTCGTAGCTCGAGATGAGGGATCCTTTCCCTGCTTCGTCGGGAAAGAGTTCCCGGCGTTCCCGTCGCATCTCAAGAGGAGGCCCTCTCAACAGGAACGGCGAGAGGAACTCCAGGGTCGTGCCACCATTCCAAGAGTCCCCCAGATGTCTCAGTCCATTCCAGAGGAACCTCTTTTCCCTTCACCGGCTCGTCTTTCACGCCGAGGATCGACTCACACCAAGGTGGCACGTGGCACAGCCCTGTGGGAAAGCCTCGTGGGAAATCCTCGAGGGACAGCCTCGAGGGAAAGCCACAGATCCCTTGATCCACGTGACAGAAAGCGTGACACTACTGCTGCAGCTCGGGAGGAAAGCGCACGTGCATGCCCCCACTCGAGACGAGGCCTGACTCCCCTGGGGAGACTCAGAAGCACCCCAAGATCCATGGCAACACTGGAGAGGAATCCTCAGGTTCCGGCCCCGACTCCACACAAGGACTGAGGCCCCGGCATGGACGGGAGAGGAATCCCGAGAGGTCCCCTAGCAACTCGCATGGGGACTGGCCTTTCCTGAGGCCACCAGAGCGGGTCCCTGAGGTCCCCGTCATAACTCGAGAAGACCTGCCGCAACTCGAGAAAATCCAGGAGGTTCTCCCCTCCAGGCGAGATGAGGCCCATTTCCGCTGAGGCGTCTCGAGGCTGATCACACCTCACCTCTGGAACTTCGAAAGGGTCCTTCACACCCTTGGTGCAAATCAAGAAGTTCCCCGACCTAGCCGTCTCCACTCGAGAGGAATCACGAGGGTCCCGCCCACATCCAGAGGAGCCCCGTTTCCGCCTCGTAGCTCGAGATGAGGGATCCTTTCCCTGCTTCGTCGGGAAAGAGTTCCCGGCGTTCCCGTCGCATCTCAAGAGGAGGCCCTCTCAACAGGAACGGCGAGAGGAACTCCAGGGTCGTGCCACCATTCCAAGAGTCCCCCAGATGTCTCAGTCCATTCCAGAGGAACCTCTTTTCCCTTCACCGGCTCGTCTTTCACGCCGAGGATCGACTCCCACCAAGGTGGCACGTGGCACAGCCCTGTGGGAAAGCCTCGCGGGAAACCCTCGAGGGACAGCCTCGAGGGAAAGCCACAGATCCCTTGATCCACGTGACAGGAAGCGTGACACTACTGCTGCAGCTCGGGAGGAAAGCGCACGTGCATGCCCCCACTCGAGACGAGGCCTGACTCCCCTGGGGAGACTCAGAAGCACCCCAAGATCCATGGCAACACTGGAGAGGAATCCTCAGGTTCCGGCCCCGACTCCACACAAGGACTGAGGCCCCGGCATGGACGGGAGAGGAATCCCGAGAGGTCCCCTAGCAACTCGCATGGGGACTGGCCTTTCCTGAGGCCACCAGAGCGGGTCCCTGAGGTCCCCGTCGTAACTCGAGAAGACCTGCCACAACTCGAGAAAATCCAGGAGGTTCTCCCCTCCAGGCGAGATGAGGCCCATTTCCGCTGAGGCGTCTCGAGGCTGATCACACCTCACCTCTGGAACTTCGAAAGGGTCCTTCACACCCTTGGTGCAAATCAAGAAGTTCCCCGACCTAGCCGTCTCCACTCGAGAGGAATCACGAGGGTCCCGCCCACATCCAGAGGAGCCCCGTTTCCGCCTCGTAGCTCGAGATGAGGGATCCTTTCCCTGCTTCGTCGGGAAAGAGTTCCCGGCGTTCCCGTCGCATCTCAAGAGGAGGCCCTCTCAACAGGAACGGCGAGAGGAACTCCAGGGTCGTGCCACCATTCCAAGAGTCCCCCAGATGTCTCAGTCCATTCCAGAGGAACCTCTTTTCCCTTCACCGGCTCGTCTTTCACGCCGAGGATCGACTCCCACCAAGGTGGCACGTGGCACAGCCCTGTGGGAAAGCCTCGTGGGAAAGCCTCGAGGGACAGCCTCGAGGGAAAGCCACAGATCCCTTGATCCACGTGACAGGAAGCGTGACACTACTGCTGCAGCTCGGGAGGAAAGCGCACGTGCATGCCCCCACTCGAGACGAGGCCTGACTCCCCTGGGGAGACTCAGAAGCACCCCAAGATCCATGGCAACACTGGAGAGGAATCCTCAGGTTCCGGCCCCGACTCCACACAAGGACTGAGGCCCCGGCATGGACGGGAGAGGAATCCCGAGAGGTCCCCTAGCAACTCGCATGGGGACTGGCCTTTCCTGAGGCCACCAGAGCGGGTCCCTGAGGTCCCCGTCGTAACTCGAGAAGACCTGCCGCAACTCGAGAAAATCCAGGAGGTTCTCCCCTCCATTCGAGATGAGGCCCATTTCCGCTGAGGCGTCTCGAGGCTGATCACACCTCACCTCTGGAACTTCGAAAGGGTCCTTCACACCCTTGGTGCAAATCAAGAAGTTCCCCGACCTAGCCGTCTCCACTCGAGAGGAATCACGAGGGTCCCGCCCACATCCAGAGGAGCCCCGTTTCCGCCTCGTAGCTCGAGATGAGGGATCCTTTCCCTGCTTCGTCGGGAAAGAGTTCCCGGCGTTCCCGTCGCATCTCAAGAGGAGGCCCTCTCAACAGGAACGGCGAGAGGAACTCCAGGGTCGTGCCACCATTCCAAGAGTCCCCCAGATGTCTCAGTCCATTCCAGAGGAACCTCTTTTCCCTTCACCGGCTCGTCTTTCACGCCGAGGATCGACTCCCACCAAGGTGGCACGTGGCACAGCCCTGTGGGAAAGCCTCGTGGGAAAGCCTCGAGGGACAGCCTCGAGGGAAAGCCACAGATCCCTTGATCCACGTGACAGGAAGCGTGACACTACTGCTGCAGCTCGGGAGGAAAGCGCACGTGCATGCCCCCACACGAGACGAGGCCTGACTCCCCTGGGGAGACTCAGAAGCACCCCAAGATCCATGGCAACACTGAAGAGGAATCCTCAGGTTCCGGCCCCGACTCCACACAAGGACTGAGGCCCCGGCATGGACGGGAGAGGAATCCCGAGAGGTCCCCTAGCAACTCGCATGGGGACTGGCCTTTCCTGAGGCCCCCAGAGCGGGTCCCTGAGGTCCCCGTCGTAACTCGAGAAGACCTGCCGCTACTCGAGAAAATCCAGGAGGTTCTCCCCTCCAGGCGAGATGAGGCCCATTTCCGCTGAGGCGTCTCGAGGCTGATCACACCTCACCTCTGGAACTTCGAAAGGGTCCTTCACACCCTTGGTGCAAATCAAGAAGTTCCCCGACCTAGCCGTCTCCACTCGAGAGGAATCACGAGGGTCCCGCCCACATCCAGAGGAGCCCCGTTTCCGCCTCGTAGCTCGAGATGAGGGATCCTTTCCCTGCTTCTTCGGGAAAGAGTTCCCGGCGTTCCCGTCGCATCTCAAGAGGAGGCCCTCTCAACAGGAACGGCGAGAGGAACTCCAGGGTCGTGCCACCATTCCAAGAGTCCCCCAGATGTCTCAGTCCATTCCAGAGGAACCTCTTTTCCCTTCACCGGCTCGTCTTTCACGCCGAGGATCGACTCCCACCAAGGTGGCACGTGGCACAGCCTGTGGGAAAGCCTCGTCGGAAAGCCTCGAGGGACAGCCTCGAGGGAAAGCCACAGATCCCTTGATCCACGTGACAGGAAGCGTGACACTACTGCTGCAGCTCCGGGAGGAAAGCGCACGTGCATGCCCCCACACGAGACGAGGCCTGACTCCCCTGGGGAGACTCAGAAGCACCCCAAGATCCATGGCAACACTGAAGAGGAATCCTCAGGTTCCGGCCCCGACTCCACACAAGGACTGAGGCCCCGGCATGGACGGGAGAGGAATCCCGAGAGGTCCCCTAGCAACTCGCATGGGGACTGGCCTTTCCTGAGGCCCCCAGAGCGGGTCCCTGAGGTCCCCGTCGTAACTCGAGAAGACCTGCCGCTACTCGAGAAAATCCAGGAGGTTCTCCCCTCCAGGCGAGATGAGGCCCATTTCCGCTGAGGCGTCTCGAGGCTGATCACACCTCACCTCTGGAACTTCGAAAGGGTCCTTCACACCCTTGGTGCAAATCAAGAAGTTCCCCGACCTAGCCGTCTCCACTCGAGAGGAATCACGAGGGTCCCGCCCACATCCAGAGGAGCCCCGTTTCCGCCTCGTAGCTCGAGATGAGGGATCCTTTCCCTGCTTCTTCGGGAAAGAGTTCCCGGCGTTCCCGTCGCATCTCAAGAGGAGGCCCTCTCAACAGGAACGGCGAGAGGAACTCCAGGGTCGTGCCACCATTCCAAGAGTCCCCCAGATGTCTCAGTCCATTCCAGAGGAACCTCTTTTCCCTTCACCGGCTCGTCTTTCACGCCGAGGATCGACTCCCACCAAGGTGGCACGTGGCACAGCCTGTGGGAAAGCCTCGTCGGAAAGCCTCGAGGGACAGCCTCGAGGGAAAGCCACAGATCCCTTGATCCACGTGACAGAAGCGTGACACTACTGCTGCAGCTCGGGAGGAAAGCGCACGTGCATGCCCCCACTCGAGACGAGGCCTGACTCCCCTGGGGAGACTCAGAAGCACCCCAAGATCCATGGCAACACTGGAGAGGAATCCTCAGGTTCCGGCCCCGACTCCACACAAGGACTGAGGCCCCGGCATGGACGGGAGAGGAATCCCGAGAGGTCCCCTAGCAACTCGCATGGGGACTGGCCTTTCCTGAGGCCACCAGAGCGGGTCCCTGAGGTCCCCGTCGTAACTCGAGAAGACCTGCCGCAACTCGAGAAAATCCAGGAGGTTCTCCCCTCCAGGCGAGATGAGGCCCATTTCCGCTGAGGCGTCTCGAGGCTGATCACACCTCACCTCTGGAACTTCGAAAGGGTCCTTCACACCCTTGGTGCAAATCAAGAAGTTCCCCGACCTAGCCGTCTCCACTCGAGAGGAATCACGAGGGTCCCGCCCACATCCAGAGGAGCCCCGTTTCCGCCTCGTAGCTCGAGATGAGGGATCCTTTCCCTGCTTCGTCGGGAAAGAGTTCCCGGCGTTCCCGTCGCATCTCAAGAGGAGGCCCTCTCAACAGGAACGGCGAGAGGAACTCCAGGGTCGTGCCACCATTCCAAGAGTCCCCCAGATGTCTCAGTCCATTCCAGAGGAACCTTTCCCTTCACCGGCTCGTCTTTCACGCCGAGGATCGACTCCCACCAAGGTGGCACGTGGCACAGCCCTGTGGGAAAGCCTCGTGGGAAAGCCTCGAGGGACAGCCTCGAGGGAAAGCCACAGATCCTTGATCCACGTGACAGGAAGCGTGACACTACTGCTTGCAGCTCGGGAGGAAGCGCACGTGCATGCCCCCACTCGAGACGAGCCTGACTCCCCTGGGGAGACTCAGAAGCACCCCAAGATCCATGGCAACACTGGAGAGGAATCCTCAGGTTCCGGCCCCGACTCCACACAAGGACTGAGGCCCCGGCATGGACGGGAGAGGAATCCCGAGAGGTCCCCTAGCAACTCGCATGGGGACTGGCCTTTCCTGAGGCCACCAGAGCGGGTCCCTGAGGTCCCCGTCGTAACTCGAGAAGACCTGCCGCAACTCGAGAAAATCCAGGAGGTTCTCCCCTCCAGGCGAGATGAGGCCCATTTCC